>NW_006799959.1:2465627-2490436 GCF_000485575.1 Poecilia formosa
CATGTGAAAATGGCTGCAATAATGTATAATTATACAGTTATATATATTTGAAAAGCAGAAGGGGAGCCTCCTGCAAAACCAACAAGAACACAGACAAGTGGTTTCTGGATAGTAAGTCAACAACAAACCACTTGTCTTTTCCAGCAGCCATTATGCAGCACATACAAAGGTAAAAACAGCTGACCAGATGTGCTGGAACCATCCTGGGGTTGATAGGTCATGGCTGAGTTTTGCTAGGGTAGGAACCCTAGTGATGGGTGATGGGCAATGCCTGCTGTTTTGTAATGGCTTATTTTCCAGACACCAAAAATCATGAACTCATTGCCAAAACCCAAAATGCTTGTTTTGTTTTTTAGAGACCCAAACGGAAGTACAAAAATGTTCAAAATGTGAATTTTGCATCATCGTCCCTGTTTACTGCTCCATGAGTCAAACAGCTGCAGCGGGACGTTGTTGCTTTTTCCATCAGCGTTCGTTCGTGTCAGTTCTGGTTGAAAACTATGATTCAATCTAAAAAACAAACGTTTTCTTTCACATGCAGAAATGAATCTCTGTCTCTCGTGACATCCTGGACAGCTCAGAGTTTCCATGATACTTGTTTTGAACGAAACTGCGTATTGTTTCCATCCCACAGTACAATAAAAATGTGCAAACATTTCTTTGTGTTTATTAGTAAACACTCTATGTTCGACTGAACCAAAAATAACCATGTTTTCTAAAATGTGGATATTATTGCTGCTTTTTAATGTAAATATATACTGATTGAAAATTATGATCACTAACAACAGAGGTGATTTACACAGATTATATCTTCATTTTGCACCTGTTGGTGAGCTGGATGTGTTGGGTAGGAAGTGAACTTTACATCTCAAGCGTTTACAAATCAGAAGCAGAGAAAATGGTTTGGAGTGTCTCCAGAACGGTTCTGAAAATGCTGAAAAAGTTAATTCTGGTTCTGATACTAAGGCGATCACAGTTTGTGGCTCATAGGACGGTCTGAGTGTCCGCGTTGACCCCGGATCTCTGCCAAAAATTCCAACAATGAGCTGAACTGGAGCGATGGAAGAAGAATGTGTCCTGCTTTGATGAATCATGTTTTCTTTGTCATTTCATAAATGGATGGACGAACATCCATCTATGAAATCCAATATTTGCACATATGTAAAACGTTAAATGCGACTTTGTGTTACTTGCCATCAAGAACTATTACTTGACATCACACTGCAAAAAACACAAAAACAAATATTTTTGGTCTAGTTTTTAGTGCAATTATCTAAACACAATAGAAGTAAGACAAGTACTAGTTCCACTGGCAGATCATTTCACTAATAACTAAAACTTTTCCCTCTGAATTTAGAAATTATTGACTTAAAAGAACCTCTTATGTCGAGCAGAAAAGTTATTTGTTCGTTTTCGTTTTATTTCAAGTGTACTAAGATATCTGCACAAGAAACTAGATATACTTTTTAAGATTTCGTGTTTTTTCATTGCAACTAAGGCTGAAGCAGCGGTGATGTAAAAGCAGGAAGTACTGCCACCTGCAGGTAGGAGTTAGCAGTCACCCAGTGTTTTTATGGCCATTTTTGCGGAAAATTTGCAATAAACTCACAATTATGCACTAAAACCTCAAAAAAACAGGGATCTGTTCATTTTGCGTAATTTTCCTTGATTGATGTAATTTGGAATCTTGAGGGCCACATAAATTGGTATGGTGGGCTGGATTTGGCCCCTGAGCCTTGAGTTTGACACCTGTGCAGTAAGTGGGGAAGAGCTGAAGAGGTTGGACAGACATTAGAGGAAATGCTGCCCTGAAATACAGCTCACTCATCCTCATTTCATGCCATAATAAATAAGATTACTGCTATTATCAACGCTGAGGTGCGTCAGGGAGCCGTTGTTGGCAACTGCTTTATGTGACTAACTTGTCATCTAATTTAGGTACTGATTTTAAGATCAAGTAATCAGCACTAACTGAGTAATAAGTAACCAGAAATCAAGGTATCTATGGCTAAGCTATGTTCACACAGCAGGTCTTGATGCTCATTTCCAGTTTTTTTGCTGAAATGTAATGTTTTTTTTTTCATTGTCGTTCATACTACTTGCACCTCTGGGCCACCGTACTCTTCCGTGTCAATGTTTTACAGCCCCAAAGTGACCCAAATGTGCAGAAGAAGAACGTTGACGTCACACAGCAGCGCATTGTTTACATTAGTGATAATGAAAGGATTGGTTTATGGACTGATTTTAAAGTTTATTGAGGGATGTGAGCCGACAGCATCGTCACAAGATCATAACAACATGGAGGAAGCTAACAGAAAGAAAGCACAGCTAATAGTGATAACTTATTGTGGAACATTGACTTAAACATCTGTAGAGAAGAAGTCTGACTGGATGTGGAGTCAGAGCCAAGACTGGTGGGATTGTGATCTGATGCTTCACTGATACAGATTTCATAATTATAATTTTCAGCAGTTGTTTACATCCTGATCTGGCAGATTTCTATTGAAGTCCTTCCTGCCATCAGCATCTACAAAAACCTTGAATAATATGAGTTGCATATAATTTCCCTTTGGGATTAAAATAAGGTATTTTTGAGTTTATGAAGTGAAACTATCAGTTGGACTTTTTTTCTTTAGACGCCCATTCTTCTCCCACTGAGGTGCGACCCTGGGCGGACAGCCACATCAGATTGCTCCCCTCCAGCTGTGGCATCAGGACAACAAACACCGAACTCAGATGCAGCTCTTTGTATCTCCACTGTGCGAGCTTGACGGCTCATAAACATGAAATAGCAGATAGTGTTTGACCCTCCACGGCTTGTCCTCGCCTGAGTATAAATCTAGTGAAAGCACCAAATAAAAGTTTGCTGTTCTGTCCCCGTTCATCTCTCACCTCTGATCATCTTGTTCCGCCCCGGCTGACAGATGTTCCTGGAGGAATTTACGGTTTTCCCTGTCAGGATCTTTGCAGCTTTCGTCCGGACCACACCCCCTGCTGAGCGTAATTTGCTGATGCTTTCAGAGCAACAAGGCGACCTACATTAGATAAATGTTTCTCTGCAACTTGGCAACTATTCTCAGTAACATTTTTATCCAAACGGCCTGGTTTTTCTGGTGAACTGTTTTTGCCGGTTTACTTGTAAACATGACATTCCTGCGAAGGAGGCTGGCATACCAAACAATCCGCTCACTGTAAACAGAGCTTAAATATTTACTCAGAAAAGTTGTAATTTGATGGGAGATGAGAGGTAAACAAAACATAGGCGACTTCTGTAATGACAGAATGCAATAATCACAACAGCATGTGATTTAGGAGCTGATTAAAGATAGAAATGAGTTGATCTGACAGTCCAACTGCTGTCGCCATCAGAACTGCTGCTAATGTTGGACCTCTTCTCTTTTATGGTGTTGACAAAATGCCTGAAAGGCCTGTTATTACAGCTTCCTGCCATGGCTGCAGTGCAGCTCAGCAACCTGCACATCTTTTTTTCTACTCATTTCCCCCCAAAAGATCAGACCTGCCTGCAAAACCACAACTCTGCTGTCATCTATAGAAGTCCAAAAGAGCCGTAATTAACCAAAAACAAAAAAAGATCCTCCTTAACACCAAGGCTTCAGCAATGCAATGGTTGTTTCAGGTTTACTTTTCTAAATGAAAAAATAAGAGAAAGTAACAGGAAAAAGAGAAACAAAAATATACAAACATAGATATATATAAAAAATAGGAGGGAGTTTAAAGGAGATACCATAAATTTATGAGCGTTAAGAATGTGGAAATAAATAAAAAACATTCAAAACATTCTTTAGTTTAATAATTTTAGGGGTAAAAATAAATAATATATACAGAAATAAACATGTTTAAAAATGAAACGAAAAAAATAAAATATGAGATTAAATTTTAAAATAATTAATTAGGAATAATATTACATGGAGACACTTTTATATCTAAAAATTCATTATAACAAAACATTAATGGAGAAGGGTGTGAAATATATGTCAAATAAGAGAAAATAAAAAATGTTACTGGAAGTAAAAAAAAAAAAATAAAATAAAACAACAAAAGCACAAATATACATTTATGAAACATTAACAATGGCTAATACTCATGTTTTTGTTTATTTTTTGCAAAGGTTTTGCATTAATTATTTTGCTAAGACTACTTCTTTATGTAGTTTTAACTTTTGGCAGTTCTGGGCTTCCATATTCATTCTGCCTGTGAGCGATTCTATGGAGATGCTCAGAGTAAGGGCTGCGTGTTTACGTTGATGCTGAGCAGACAGAAAATAAATGGTGATAATAGTCATGCTTTAAACAACTTTAAGATGTAATGGCAGGTCAAGCGCAGAGCGGGTCTAAAATAACAATTACAACAGTAGAGAAATTGGTCCTGATGAGTTAAAGGTGCCCACATACCTAACCTGCCAACTAATATTTGAAACAATAGCGAAAATCCAACTCTTAACAACCGCAACCTGTTGCGCATGAACGTGCATGCATGCGTGTTTTCATAGAGTGCGGGGGGATTTGAGGGAGATTCAGCTGAATAAAGAAAATCAGCAGCAAGTATGTGTTAAAGATGCGTGCAGAAGTTTTAAGCTCAGATTATTTAAACTAGAATAATCTCCTGCATGAAGTTGAAGTGGAAACTGGAACTCACCGGTGCCGCTTTGTACCTGCCGGCTCCGCGCACTGGAGCACCAAGCATGCTCTGGAAACACTGCAGCGCAAACACGCAGAAGCACACGACCAGAGAAGTCCGCATCCTCACCGCCGTCCGTCCGGAGCCGCGCAGGATGGAGGTGCAGCGGGTGTTTTTGGCGCAGTGTGCGGTGTGCAGTGCCGAGAGTCACACGGCTCCAGGATGTGGGGCGACTTCTCCTTAAATACACTCTGGTTTCTTTGTTCCCTGTTTTTTTTTTTGCAGCCCCGGGCTGATAATACCACCCGCTACCATGTGACTCTTAACCGTTTCACTGCCGTGTTCTGCAGCGCTTAGTTGAGGGACTTTTCATCCAGAGAAAAAGTAATTTAATACCAATTAATCAAACAGTTCCCCACATGAAACCCAAACTGTGACGCACAGCGCGACCTGGAAATATCTGGAACAAGAACGCCAAGAAAACAACCGGCAAACCGCAAAAATGCAGCCAGTTTTATAAACTTTCTGGGGAAAATTCTCATTGCTTTCGATCACATGTGTCAAACTCAAGGCCCGGGGGCCAAATCTGGCCCAGCTTAGCTTTTTATGTGGCCCGCAGGAAGAGATGGGCAGAGTACCAAAAAACTGTAATCAAATAAGTAGCAGTACTTCAACATATTCTCAAGTGAAAGTAAAAAGTAGCAGACCAAGAACTTACTCAAGTAAGAGTAAAAAATATTTGGTAAAAAGTCTACTTGAGTTCTGAGTAACTGATCTTAATCATTTCATATTTTAAAATTACATAAAATAAAAAGTTGAGTGGAAATGTTGGTATTTTAATTAGCAAAATGAAAATAACGCGATTTGGACTATGTTAGATTTTTTTCGTACCTTTTACTGTCTATTAGAAAGGCAAAATATTTTCCAAACCACTAAGTTTTTGTGTGCTTTTCACATATAGCTGCAGAGGATCGCCTTACTTTGAAATTCAAAAATGCTCTTAAATTACTCAAAAATTCCTGCATTTCATGAATAATCTGCCAGGGTCTGAGGTGTGAATGTTTTATAGATTTTGTAGATTAGCTCAGGTGACATTTAGGTGGAGCTGCTGTCATGAATATTTCAGTAGGGGTTTTATTCATCCTGCAGGCAGAGACGTAATTAATTCAGGTTTAATGTGCAGAAGGAAGATGGATGAAAAGACATGCAGCAACAGCTGACTCCAGAAGTCAAACAGATCTTTTAGTTTCATTGGTAAAGGAAGTAATAAAAACTCTGTGGCTGATGTGCTTTCATTGAAAAAATATGTTTTATTAATTGATCACAAATTCTCAAATTGATTCTATTCAAGCTCATTTATTAAGCTTATTAAGTTGCCAAGCTGAATAAGTTTGACAAACTTCATTCAATTCCTTGCAGTCAATTAACATTTTGTTTTTAAGAGCCGGAGCTCCATTCGTTTATTTCAGAGCCATCAGGAGCTAATGGTGCGTTTCACGTCGGATTTTCCACTGGGAAACTGGGAGCAACTCTGACTCGCCCCAGTTACGAAATGCAATGTGGATTTCACATTTTAATATGTCTGCTCCTTACATTAACAGTAAGATGTAGTGGAAATGTGCTTATTTTACAAGACACTCATGCAATGTTACGTGTTGCACCTGCAACTACTTTTTTTTATTCCCTGATTACTGATTAATAAAATACTGATTAATAAAAACTATCAGCTGCACTCAGTCATGATTAGTGGACTCAACAACTTTCAGTAATTTTAGGAAAATACACGAGATTTTTTTTGTCTCACTTAATTCTTCAAAACATCAAACAAAAGTTTGATTATTCACATCAACCTGACTGTGAAAAAGTAATCACTCTCCCACCGTTGGTTTGGATAAATGATTCCCTTAACAGATGAACTCTTCATTTGAAAACTGCTGTTTAAGTTTACTAAGGTTATGTTTATCTGGTACTAACATCGGCTTGGTGATCTGAAACATTTATGTAGGGGAAAAAAAGCAAAAATAGAAGAATTCTGTAGAGGTTTGAATACTTTTTCTGAGTGATGAATGCCTATTTGTAAATTTGGATGCATATCTTTCACCTCGTCAGAGAAAATCCACATCAAATCCAAATTTGTGCACCTAATTTTAAGCTTTAAAAATCAGCAGTTATAGATTGGATCATTGCTCCAGCCTGAAATAAAAACTGTTCAGACTTTTTCTTCTTCACTCCATAGACCTTGGTCAGATTCTGTTGCAAGTTTGGCTCTAAATTAAAAAATTACATTGAACTGAATTTAACTGAAACTAATTTTGAAGACAAGTAAAAGCAGAATAAGCTAAATGTTAAAGAACAGCCACACATCCGGTTGTTTTGTAGAATCCTACATCAGGACAAAGAAGGAAACATTCGAAGAGTGTGTTTCAAGGATCATTTACAGTAATTTGGGTCATAACTTGAATTTACATGCTGGTTTAAAACTGTTCCAGCAAAGTTTAATGAGGTAGAACCTGCTGGAGAAAAAGGTGGAGATATAATTAGCTGCTCTTCCTCTAAAACTCCCGTTACTACAAAAAAAGAATGACTTTTTGATTCAAAAGTGAAGGTGTCAGGTTTATGTGGCGTAAAAAACAAGGCAATAATATTAAGGAAATGTTTAAACAGTAATGAAGAAGCACTGAAGTAAGACTTGTTTTCTGCTGAATTATCATTTTATTGATTCAAAAGCAAAATTTAGTCTTCTGTTAGCACCCCATCATGTCTTGACTTTAATAATTATAATATTAATAACTGTAGAACATATATAAACATGTTGGGCTGTGAGGACGTTCTCCTCACAGATTTTCCTGCCAGATTTAGTTAGTTTTCTTCTGTTGACGCTGTTCTTTTAAATTTTACAACAAAGTATGAGTGGCACCTTAAGAAAATTAAATAACATAAATAAAATTATGGGAATAATGTACTATGAGAATAAAATCGTACATCAATAAATTACGAGAATAAAGTCGTACGAAAAAAGTCTAAAAAATATGAGGATAAAGTTGAAATAATTCTGGAATAAAATCGTAGTATTTTGAGAATAAAGTCGTAATATTACGACTTTATTCTCACTACTTTGACTTTACTCTCGTTTATTTAGACTTTCTTGTATGAGTTTATTATCGTAATATTTTGACTGTATTCTCGTAATATGACTTTATTTTTATATTATTACGACTTTATTCTTGTATGATTTTATCCTCAGAATTGTATGTTTGAAAAGTTGTTTTTCTTAGTATGGCTCTAATATTCCCTCAAACTGTAAAATAAATAAAATAAAATAAAATAGTAAAACCTCTCTTCACCTTCATTTTTCTAGCAGAAATCTGATGATTTTTTTTTGCAGATCATGATACTGCCACCACCGTGTTTCTCTGTGGTTTTGTGCAGTGTTGCTTTTTGTGCCAAGCTTATCTTCTGGTTCGTGGAGCGATAAAACTGCTTGTTTTCAAAAGATGACAGCACATCTTTCGAGTATTTAATCCAGGCCCGGATGTTTTGCTTGCATCAAAAGCCTTCTGTCTCCGGCTCTATTTAGTCCAGATACAAAGAATACAGGAGGTCGTTGTGACATGCAGAAGACAATCAGGGCTTGGCAGAAATTCAAGCAGCTCCTTCACTGTTGCTGTCAGTCTTAGAAAAACATCTGGATAATGACTGTTTTCACTGTGCCATAATATATGTAATGCTGCAGATTTGTTTTCACACCCTTCTCCTTACTTATACCTTTGTCCAATGAGAACCTATTAATTATTTGCTCATTTGCATCTTTCAAATAAGCAACAGTTTGCAGAGATGTTGGAAATGTCAGGAACTATCCGAACATCGCAAGTTATTTCACTTAAATGAGAGTCAATATCGTTGATATTAGGTGTGAATTTGATAAAACTGAGTGTTGAAATGGAATCAAAAGGTGTTTGGACAACATGCATTCAACCAGTTTATTGCACTTTTTTTGATTTTGTACATTTTTCTTCAAAACATATTTGTTTGTATTTCATTTGAGGATATAAATCCCTTCAAAGGTTGTATTTTTAAAGTCTTAAAACCCTGGATTTTTATGTCACTGTAGATGATTCAGACAGATGAGGCCTGAAACCTGCAGTTAGATTCATTAGACTTCACCATAATAAACGCTCTTTCTCTCTCCAATAAAATCCATATCTGTCGCACAGCAAAAAACAAAAAATTTTACAAAGTAGTTTTGTATATCTGAAATAAGACTAAACTAAGTAACATCATAGTGAGATATAGCAGGATGTTTTAAGTCAAAACTTCCTTAGTGTTGCTGAACAAGTTCTAGTTCCTCTGGCAGATTATTTCACTTACTAAATAGGAAAAATGTTTTGTAATAAGTGAAATAATCTGCCAGAGGAACTAGGACTTTTTCTACAATATTAAGGAAGTACTGACATAAAACAAGCTCCTTTATCTTGCTAAAAAGTTTCTTGCGAGTTTGTTTTGTCTTCCATCAAGTGTAATGGAAACTAGACTAAATATGCTCAGTAAGGTTTTGTGTTTTTGCTGTAAAGTTTGCATGTCTTTTAGTTTACACTGTGACAACTGCACACTTGCATAAATCCAGAATGATGAAGATGTTTTCTTAAGGATTTGGTGGGATTTGTTTGACAAGAGAAGAGAAAATGAATCCAGTGCAGCTTCATCCAGGACTGAACGCCTCAGTAAGCGGCAATGGATATTGCAGCATTGTAGATGTTTAACATTTGTTTTTAGTGATGCTTCACAGCACTTTGAAACAAATAAACGACTCCCTGGAACATGATTTACATGTGGAGCTTCTTAATCGCACATGTAAATCAAGCTTCATAAAAAGCACCTCAAGTTTGTTGCGACTGGAACGAGTTTCCTGCGCCGTTGTTCTTCTAATGGAGGGTTTTACCTGCAAAAACACAAAATGTTAAAGTATTTTTGGTCTAGTTTCTAGTGGAAAAATCTTAGTACATTTAAAATAAGAAAAAACAAACACATCAGTAACTTTTCAGATACAAATAGGAGTTTGTTTTAAGGCAATAATTTCTTAAGACTGCATTTATAAAAACGTTCTAGTTCCACTGGCAGATTATTTCACTTATAATGTTGCAAAATGTTATAAGTGAAATAATCTGCCTGTAGAAATGGTACTTTTTAAAAATCGATATTAAGGAATTATTGGTAACACTTTATTTGAAGGGGGTTGAATAAGACTGTCATGACACTGTCATAAACATGACATAACACCTGTCATGAACATGAATAAGCCTTCATGAATATTTATGACTGTTGTCATAAAGCGTCAGTCGGTAAATTATGACACTTTTAATACAAAGTTGACATTATTCAAAATGTCTTTGTTATGACAACTTGACATTAACCAGGAAATCATTACTGTCTAAACTTTACCTTTAATAACATAAAGTTACCTAATTTTTAAAGTGCAATCAGTAATACTTTTATAACAAATTTATATCAGTAATGATTTCTTGGTTAATGTCAAGTTGTCATAACAAAGACATTTTGAATAATGTCAACTTTGTATTAAAAGTGTCATAATTTACTGAATGACGCTTTATGACAACAGTCATAAATATTCATGAAGGCTTATTCATGTTCATGACAGGTGTTATGTCATGTTTATGACAGTGTCATGACAGTCTTATTCAACCCCCTTCAAATAAAGTGTTACCGAATTATTTACTTAAGCAAGCTACTATTTCTGACTGAAAAGTTACTTGTAATTTAATTTTCTTATTTCTGGTGTTCTAAGATATTTGCACTAGAAACTGTAGATTTTGTAGTGAATATTTGCCTGAAATGATGCATGGAAACTGCAGTAGCTCTGAAGACATGCGGTAAAATCACAGTCATGTATAACTCTTTAATTTCCTCTGTTGCTCTGTTGCAGGCTTCACAGGAACAGAGCAATTTGTTTTGTCTCCCAGGGCTGCAGGAGCAACAGACACCAACCTGATCTTGCATTCCTGGTTTGGGAAATCTGGCAGTTCTTGTTCTTGACACACGATTTCCTCCAAATTTGAAGATGAATGGGCCTATGGAGAGTTCTGCACCTGAGGCAGAAAGAACTGGCCTACTTGAGTTCTGCAGGAGTCTGAACTGGTTCTTACCAGAACCTTTTCATGATTTGAGACAAACTTCATCCCTGTGATGTGAAGTTATTGTAAAAACTCAAGATGCACATTTTCCCCACCTCATCTAATTGCTTTTCATTCTTACATGAGACTCGATACTGCAAGAACACAAAATCTTACCAAGTATTTTCTGTCTAGTTTGTAGTGCAAATATTTTAATACACTTGAAATAAGACAAAATTAACTTACAAGTAACTTTTCAGTAAGATATAAGAGCTTGTTTCCAGTCAATAATTCCTTAATATTGATGAAAAAATACTTGTTCCATTTATGACATGTGGAAAATGTCATGTTATAAGTTAATTTATGTGCCAATGTGCAGATAAATTAACTTTTTCATCAATGTTAAGGAATAATTGACTTAAAGCAAGCTCCCATATCGTGTTGAAAAGTTACCTGTAAGTTAGTTTTGTCTTATTTCAAGTGCACTGAAATATTTCCACTAGAAACTAGAGACACTGCAAAAACACAAACTTTTACTAAGTATATTTGATCTAGTTTCTAGTGCAAACATATTAGTACCATTGAAATAAGACAAAACTAACTTACAGGAAGATATAAAAGCTTGTTTTAAATCAATAATTCTGTGATAGTTATGAAAAAGAAAAGAGATATTTTAACTTCTAAACTTAACAGGTAAATTATCTTTCTACAATTTTTCTAATTTAAAAATGTAAATATTATGTTAGGTAGCAGTTCACAACACGTTTTTCCTATGTTGGAATCTTCTGAAAGGGATCATTTTGAAATGTTTATCTGTTTTGGCCTAAAATTAAACTGTACATCAACCCACTAAGAAAGTAAGATGTCTTTCTATAGCAGCATTGGAAAACAAAGTTTTGGATTAATGCATTGCCAAAGGCAGAGAAGATAACATAAGTAACGGGTTATTTGAAAAACTGATTGTGAAGGCATTTGCAATAAGAAAAAAAAACATCAGTATATCTGTACAGAGTTGAGAAGCTGAGAAGTAGTTTTAGGAGCTGAATTTACTGGAGGCTGTAGAGTAAAATCTAAAATATTTGGAGAGGAAAATGGGCGCCTGGCTTGTTTGCAAATGCAGTTATGATTGTACAAATGTGGCTTCCCACTTTCAAAAGCATAATTAACAGGGAACACACAGGAAGGCAGCATGTGCTTGGTAAGGATTGAGAGTATGCATGCTTGTAGATGAGTTTTTTGCAGCTGCTAGAAATAAAATCCCAAGTTCCACAGATGGCGCCCCCATTTCTGACTTATTGTCTCTTCATAAAGGACAAAAAAAAAGCTCTCTGTGAGTCAGTTTGAGATCACTTCTATAATTACAACCAGTAATAGCTGTAAAGAATCCAGCAGTTCTTTCGTGTGTAATGGTTATCAGGTTTCTGAAGCCATTTTAACATGAAGAAAGGCTCCAATAAAACCGAATTGCCTGACAAGGAACTGCAGAGCTCTGCACCGGCTCGGCTCCTGCAGCTTTAATGAAAGAGTAAACCCAAAGACTTTAAAAGAAAGTGACACTACTAATTTCTGGACAGGAGACTGTCATTAATGTTATGCATTCACAACTATTATGTACAATTAGAAACCAGTTGTAGCCGAAGTTGGCACCAGATTACTAGATTGCTGACCTTTTTTCTCTGTGGAAAAAATAAATGTTTTGGTATGTTTGAGATAATTCTCATCTCTGTAAACAAACTGGATCAAACTGATTTAATAGACCTTGGTGAGGTTATTAAACCTCACCAAGGTTTAATAAACTTTGGTGAGGTGTCTTATTGCTACTTATTGCAGTGAGGGGCTAAAGTACTACCACTTACTCTTGCCTGCAGTCTGATTGAACTGTTTCGGCCTTTGTTTGTGATGGTTAAAAACCAGGTGGGTTTAAAACCAGAGATCCAGATGGTAACTCCAAAACAAGATGAACCCGAACCAAAACCGGTCAGAAACTTGTGCACAGTGGCACAACAAGTGAGTAACTGATCAAAATATTAACCGTTTAATATTTAAAAGTTACGTCGACAGAGGGACCAAAATATAAGTTAAGTAGAAATTTTGGTAATTTAAACACCAAAATGAAAATAATTAATATAAATACTGTAATTACAAAATAAGACAAAAAGAAACATTTTCTCAAATCAGTTTCTTTCCATATAAAATTCTTGAAACTGCAGGTTTGTGTCGGTATCTGTTGAATTTTTGGTTAAAATAAGTTTGTTTTTCATCCTGATAAGTTACTCACATTGGGTAGAAATTTTACTAAAGAGTGGCGACAGTTCATAATAAAATTACTAAGTAAAAGTAAAAAGTACAGTGTAGTAAAAATACTCCTAAAATTAAATATATTCCAAAAGGTCACCCAAGTAAATATAATTAGTTACTACATAACTGTTTGCATGCATGTGCAGTGGAGTCATTTTGATTCTGAAAATTTTGGTAACTGCTTTCATTTTATGGGTGAATTCACACCAACTCTGTTTAGTCCACTTTAATCAAACTGGTTTGTTTTTTATAGAAAGTTCGGTTTGTTTGGGGAGGTGTGAATGTGCAATTGCACTCTGATGCGGACCAAAAACTCTGGTCCACCTACAAACCGAGCTCTCGGTTTGGTTGTAATTGACTCTGATCTGGTTTGAAAGCATGTGAATGCCAAGTGGACCGGAGACCGCTCCAAAACCAGGAAGCTGACAATAACGTAAGGCATTCTGGGTAAATACAACCAAAAAAACAAAACAAAAAAAAACATGCGAGTCGAGCGGTTGTGGGAGAAATCACTCGTGTTTTCGTTTTTTTTAAACCAAAAACAAAAAAGAAATCCTACAACCACTAAAATCAGAATTTTGTTTACATTTTGTGAAGAAGAAAGTTGGGCTCATGTCTTCTTTAGAGGTTTTCCTGTTGTTTCAGTCAGTGGCTGTTGCTGCAGCGCCACCACAGGTGAGGAGGTGAACCAGATTATCTCATATTGAACCTACCTGTTCAATAGGTTGACCTTTTTTCAAAAGAAAATATGTCAACCTATTGAACAGGTTTTTCAATAGCTTGGATTGTTTGACTCAGTATAGCGTGAAAGTGAACTGCACCAGCTCAAAATGCTATAACAGTTGTAATTTTGGTCCCAGATCAGATGGAGTCTATCAAATACGACAACATTGGTTGGGTGACAGCAGAAGCCCAGGGAACCAAAGCTGTAAGAACCGGCACTGCTTCTCTGCATGAACTCAAATAATTTAAATAATTTTTTTAAGATTTAGCACCGTTTCTTTTAAGTATACAGCTCTGGAAAAATATTAGAGTATTGCAAAATTATCAGTTTCTCTGACTTTGCTTTTTATAGGTAGATGTCAATATTGTTTTATTCTATACTGACAACATGTCTCTGAAGTTACAAGCAAAAATGTAGTATTTGTGTAGAAAATGAGAAATGGTCAAAATAATGAAAAAGATGCAGTGCTTTCAGACCTCAAATAATGAAAAGAAAATAAGTTCATATTCATTGAGAAACAAAAATACTAATGTTTTAACTCAGGAAGAGTTGATGGTTATTTGGTGGAATAGTCATAAGGTTTTCGACGGGGGTCAGTGCAGTGGGCTCTCAGTTTTTTCCAGAGCTGTATGTCTTGGTAGAGGTGAAAAAGGGAACAAATTCAACATGTGAGAGGATGTTGACACCCTGGACAATCCACCATAGGGTTTTTTTCCTTTAACATGCAAACGCCACACAGAAAGGCCAAAAATAAAACCTGTCACCTTCTCGGTTCCTGCAGGTTGTACAACAGGTTCCACTTTGCTTGATTTATTTCATACCAACACAACCAAATGAAAACCTGATTTCCTTCTGGTATGCTGAAGTTGTTAGGTTTATAGTGACATCTGCTTTCATGGGTATGTAGTTACTCTTCACCTTTTAATAAAGGAACATTCCAAAAAAATAAAAAAAAAATGTGGTTGTGTCTTATTTACCGACTTTGCCAAACCTATTAGGCAATTTCAGCTTCAGGCAAACATCTGAGAAGAATTTGTGCTTGAATCTCAGATCTACTGGGGCTGATTATGACACATTTTAACGTGTTGAAATTGACCTTTCCAGGCTTCATGTTTGAACAACTTCTTTTCCTCTCTGCGTTGCTTCAGCTGTTGTCGTTGTTCCAATTATATCAACAAGATACTTTGTTTTCCCCACAGATGGTCTCTATATATTCTCCCCTCCATATTATTTTATTTTTTTACAAGAAGTGGCCGTGCTCCAACACATGACAGAGGCTTCCAATTAGAAAAGAAATTAGGATCTGAGTCACTGCCAAGTCCAGTAAATATAAAGGAACCCGAGAAGGAGCAAAGACAGGAGTTTCACATAAATCAGCAGGTTAACAACGATGAATAAAATATTAGAACAAAGCAAATGTAAAAAGTAAGATGGGACAATCAGGGCGTGAAGGAATGGGACCTGGTTGTGCTATATCTCATTAATCTAAGTGGAAAAAAGTCAAATAAAACTCTGGTTTGCAAATCATTTAAGCAAACAATAATCTAGTTACACTATCTACAGCAGATAGATCTATGCAGCTCATAATGTCTGTATGAAAAGCATTTAAAAAAATCCAAACTATTCCTTTAAAATAGGTTAGAGTCCTTGTCAAACGGCTTTTTGACTAAAGTCCAAAGGGTTGGAGTCCCAGTTGACGGCGTCTCAACTAAAGTTCTACAGCTTTTTATTTCTCTTTCTCACTGTTTACGTTTTAATTATGTTTTTAAAAATCTCTTTCTCTTTATCACTGTTTATTACATGCTGTTTTTATTTTAGTTATGTAAAGCACTTTGAAATGCCTTGCTGCTGAAATGTGCTATACAAATAAAATTTGATTGATTGATTGATTTAAAATAACTTTTTCAAACTTATTTTCTCTTTCTAGAAATTACTTTGTCCTTAAAGTTTGTTGATTAGAATGCAAATTTTTCTTCATCATCACTTCAAACAAAACAAAAAACAAAACAAAACAAGTTTAATATTACAGGAAAAACAATAGTCTTTTCCAGCTTAATGTAAGCAAAATTCAAGTTTCTGGAAATGTTAATTTAATTTTTTTAAAGCTATTTTAACACATGTTAAACACATGCAAATGTAGCATTTGAAGAACCATTACAACAAATCTTTGCTGGACATTAAGTTAATATTTTTGGAAACAGCAACAGTTTTAAAAAGGCTGTTTTAACACATTTAAATGCAGCATTTAAAGAACCATGACAACAAATCTTTGTAGTTTTACTATCCCGTCATGCGCTTAAAGATTTAGAAGAGATGTAAAAGTAAATAAATATAAACATAAATAGATACATAAATAAAGTAAATAATGTTTGTGACCGAAGAAAAATATCTAAATGTTCATCTCAGTAAGTTGTTGTTGCCATTTTTCCTTTTTTCCAGGTGAACTCAAGTAGAAGATCTTTAGAAATGAAAAACTGTTGTGTTTGCCATCTGGTGGTCCGTTTTCTGTAGAAGCTGATTAAATCATGTAAAGATTATCTCAGCTGACTTCTATGCTCTTTGGATCAGAATTCAAAAACCGTTAAGTATCAACAAAAGGAGGCGATCGAGATATGTTTCTGCATGGAGGCTCAGTGAGCCAATGCAGGGCTGTTGTTTGCATGTGTGTGACGGGGGTTAATTGTTTGGCTGGCTCCGACCTGCGTTACTCATGAGAAAAGCTTGAAAACACGTCCAGATTTCAGGTTGTGTTTATGGAACAGATCTGAAGTGAATGAGGGGAAGCAGCCGTGAGATAAAACTGGAAAAAACGACATTTTCCCTCAGGTTTGCAGGTCTTTGTTCACTTCTGATGGGATTTACAAAGCTCATGAACCTACTCTGTTAAAAAGAACTGTTTTAACATGTAATACCAGGGATAACCACTAGGTTTCACTAGGAAATTCTCCTACAGTTTTCTGTTTAAAGCTACGGTGTGTAACTTTAAAAAAAATTCTGTTTTTTTTTTACATATCTCTACAAACAATCTGTTAAAAATCAAGCTCCTATGCCTTCTCTCTAAAGGGATCTGCAAAAATGCACCACTCCAGGTCAAAAACAACCAAACAGAGTCAGGAGGAGGGTCTTAGCGCTGCCAATCACTTTTGTGTACTCGCTGCTTATGAAAGAGTGGGAGCACATCAGACATGAAATGCATGATTTAAAGATGCAGCACAACATTTCCTTTCATTTCTTTACATATAAACCCTTACCAAACCAAACAAAACAAGATGTTTTGCTTGGTTTGGTAAGGAGTTCCTTAGCTACGAATGCTTTTAGGTACGTCTAAGTCCCAGCAGATAAAAGGGCCCGGTTTTACTCTGGATCATTCAGACGAGAGAAACAGTTTTGTTCCAAAATAAATTTTAAATATTTATGACATAACTTATTACCTCTGTTCAGTATTATTCTAATTCAGGGAGTTCAGTCTTGCTTGTCAAAGTTACCTTTTCTTGACGACTTGATTTGATTCTGGGTCTTATGGCCACATGAGTTTGTTGTTAAATGTGCAGCATAAATAAACCTCAGTTGATTTATCTGTTAAAACTGTTTGACAAAAATTAATTCATCTGTTTGATATCAATATGTATGATCTGACTCTGGTGTAAAATCTAGTAAAGATTCTGGGATTTGTTTGAAATCTTCTAAACATTTATCCTCAACGCCTTGAAGTGGATGAGTGTAAGTGTTTAAACCAGCGTGAGTATCAAGTTCTGGCCTGGAAACAACATCCAACGAAACATTTGGAACCTTTTTGCTAAATGAAGATCATATGCTGAGGTTCAAAGACACAGAACAGCCTATAAACAAGGGATTAAAAATACATAATCTAAGTTTCATCAAATATGTCAAATGTTAAAAATTAAAACACGTATTAGGGAGTAGTTAAAGATGTGGATTCACATAGTTTTGATGCGGTAGTGAGTATGTAGTGCAGCTGGAAGGGTCCGACTCAAGTAGATCAATGTGGTTTATTGATATATGCACATATATGTATATATATTTTAGAAAAGCAGCAGCTTTAAGCCACAAAGGAACATGATACACTCAGCTTTGATGTACAGTTGTGACCTGATTTTTCAGTACATCAAACCTCTAACAATAAAACAAGAACTGAACTCTCACCCAGAACTAAAAGGATTTAATCCTCAATAAAACAATATTATTGATGCGAGTTAAAACAAGCACGTCCAAGTTTTTTGTCATGAGTCAAAAATGCTGGTGGGCAAAAAAAAGTACAAAAAAACCCAAACAAAAACCTCCTGGAAATCAAGCAAGTCTGATGGGGAGTTTTAGCTCCAACCACCTCCCCATTAACTCTGACCAGCTTCCCTGAAGAAACACCAACAAAATGTTTTAGTTTTGTTTGCAGAGAGCTGACTAAAACAGTTACGTCAGATTCTCCTACCCGAGCTGTGGATCTCTGCAGCTCTCCCAGTTACCAGGCACCTTTTGGCTGCTTTTCTAATTGGTCAGTTTAGGTAAATATAAATGCATGCCACCAGTTTTTTTTTTTTTTTTTATTTGTGGAAAAAAAGAAAAAAGCAGATATACTTTTTTATTTCACAATTATGTGTTACTTTGTGTTTATCTGTCACATAAAATCTAATTAAAATTAAATATGTTGAAGTTTGCTGTTGCAATGTGACCAGATGCAAGAAAAACTCAAGGGATGGGCTCTATTTTGGATTCATTTAAAATTAGATTTGATTTTGGGATTAAGTTTGTCACTGGTTATTTGGAAATATGAGAAAAACAAACAAACAAAAAAAAAAACCAGAAAAACCCTCCAAAACCCAAAGTCCGTCTTCACAATCAGGAGTCATTGTCTGATTTTTCCCACCATGTAAGAATTGTTCTGGCTCTTTAACATGACTGTAATGATGAAAAGTCCAAAACAACCCATAGCAGGAGCCTTTTATCTCTGAAACAACAGCTGACACAAGCTTAAAAACAAGAAAACTCGTTATTTGACCACAGAGGATGATGAAGCGTCACGTCCCTAAAGCAGAAAACCAAATTTAACAACAGCAGCTCAGTTTTCTGGTTTGTTTTGATCTCCTGTCTCTCCGCCTCCACCGCTGCAGCTCCTTTTTGTTGTGGCGAGGCCCGTCATGGGTCGGCTGGGTTCACGCCGTCTTCAGAGAACGAGGGGTGAAGGCCACTAATGACCCCCCTCCAGGGCCCGGTTTCTAAGCTGCAGCCAGCTAACGACAGAAGAGGCCGGCCGCCTCCATCCACACATCTGGTTTGCGTTAAATGGACACATGTGGACTTTGTTTTGGGAAGTGCGACTGACGCGCATCCGAGCAGCCGTAATGAAAAGAGGTTTTCTGAGGCATGAGTTTTCAGTAGGAGACGAACTCTGACAGGAAGTGCATGATGTGGCTAAAAGCTTATCATTAACGATAACAACCTGAGTAAATCTGGGATGTGAAGATCAGCCCTGTTTAGTCTCCAGCATTTAAATCTCATGCCATGACTCAAGGACAAACGGAGGATGATAGTTTGTTTTATTTGTTGCTGGAATCAAAGTTTGACCTTTTTTTAAATTCTATTTTACGACCATATTAATGTAACAACTGGACCACCATGAAGAAGCAATGACCAAACATTTAAACACGTTTCTTTGTGTTATCATCATATGTATAAATGAAAAAAGCATGTATTCATCCCCGTTTCATATGATACCCCTAAATAAAACCCAGTTCAACCACTAATATCCAACCACTAATATCCCAATCATTTAATTAAAATATAGTCAACTTTGTGTGTTTTTATTTCACTATAAATGCAGATATTCACTGAAGGCATTTGAGGTTTGTTTAAGAACATCAATGAGCAAATAACATCATAAAGACTAAGGATGACAGCAGAAGGTCAGCAAAAGGTTCTGGAGAAGCTTAAAGAAGGTCAGGTTGTAAAATAATTTCCCAGTTAGAACCATTAGAGAGGAACCAACCAGGACGTGGATGTCCACTTAAACCAACAGGAGAGCATTAATCAGTCCCTTCAGGATGATGACATGTTTTTTGTTATGGTCAAAGTTGCAGTTTTTTAGCTTTATTTTTGCAATAACGTATCTTACAAAAAAGTTAAAATTGGTGCACATGACCTTCCCTTTCGTTCTCTTTTTCCTCATCAAGTAAATTTCTCCTTACCTGAGAAGATCCTGCGTCATCGTCCTGCTGCTGGACTCTGTTGTTTCCTCCCTCACTCTTTGTTCTTCCTGTTGTGGTATTAAATATTTATTTTAAATATATGCAAAGCAACAGTGAGCACAACTTCTGCACAGAAATCAAAGTGGATTGAGTTTATACATCACATTAACTGACTAGTAAGGAATGTAAAACAGATAACATTACTGCAAAAACATAAAATCTTACCAAGTTGGCCCTCAAAACTATCTTGAGGGCCAACTTGGCCCTCAAAAAATTAGACCAAAACTAATTTATATGTAACTTTTCAGCAAGACATAAGAACTTTGTTTTAAGTCCGTAATTCCTTAATATTGATTAAAAAAAAGTAATTATTCTTTATTGGCAGATTATTTCACTTATACCAAGACATGTTTCCCATGTTAAAAGGGAACATGGGAAAAATGGAACTGCAACATTTTCATAAATATTAAGGAATTGTAAGAACAAACTCCTATATCTTGCTGAAAAGTTACTTGCAAGTTAGTTTTGTCTAATTTCAGGTGTACCAAGACATTTGCATAGAAACGAAGTCAAAATAACTTGGTAAGATTTTGTGTGTTTGCAGTGAACATTAGCATTCTTGGTAACGAGCTTAATATTGTGATCTTCCTTAAATAATGACCTATATGTCATTTTTATCCACAAGTTATCTTGGTAAAACAATCACCACCCCTTTCTTTCCAAAATATGTTTTAGGGGGAAAAATTTATCACTTCTGGAAAAAGAGTCAGGCCAGGTGACAATGTGAAATGAAGACATAGTTTATTCATCATTTAGCTAAAGTTATCTAAATGCAACAACATTACTCAACTTACTTGGTTTCTTTAGAAGCAAACTCAGCAAAGATTTTTGCATTTTGGCTCTGGCTAATTGTTGAACATGGCACACACTAAAGCTCGGTTTAGCAGCAAGTTCCCCTCTGTCATCAGACCACAGGTGAAACACCGGTGTCAGCATGTTTATGCTCCTGGTGCGTTTGAAGACGGCTTGGAAAATTACATTACCACATCTTAGCAACCGATTAAATAGTTGTACAACTGTTAGTAATGCACTCTGCAAAGCTGCCCTTTATGGAAGAGTGGCCAAACCAAAACCTGAAAAACAAAACAAAACAAAAACAAAAAAAAAACAACAAAACAACAAAACAAAACAAAACAAAACAATGTTTTTTGCTGTAAATAACATCCTCCCATTATTTAGGATGCTCCTGGAAGATGTCCTATTGATGGAGTACAATCACAAAACAATGGTTATGGATTTATCCAGGCTTATCAGAACATCTGGAATTTAATAAAAGTTAGTCTCATCAGATGAACTGGGTTAGCAACAGATGACAGTGTTCTATGTATAGGTATGGAGGTAAAGCAGAGGACCTTTTCATAGACACAGGGAAGCATCTCTGTATTTTCTGTGGTTAATGGGGACACATTATAGCTGGGCAGGAGGGGAAGGAGCAGAAGTTTCACCTAACCAGTGCTGTTCCTCTGTTACCAATCATATCATTTACACATGTTCCAACAGCTGTTAAATACAGAAAATGGAGACTAAAAATAGTTGTTCTGCTGTTGTTTTGCTGTCCCTTTTAAAGCAGCACTCCTATGGACCACACATAATCTGTCTGAAAACATCTGAATCCAGACACTTCTGTGTTTGGTCTTCTTCTATATACTAGAAAATATTGTATCTCTGGGTTGCACAATTCACTTAGACAAGAAATAACTGTGTGAGAGGTTATAGTCCTCATAAGTCACATAAACCAGACAATGTCCCCATAAGTCATATAAAATCAGATTTGACCAAAATATAGCTTTAGTTAATATCTCAATACATGAAAGTTTTCCTGGAAGCATGGCACCAAAACTATTTGAGTCTCAGGCCTCTGGACCCTTTAAAAAGGCATGTACCCATTTGTCCTATTTTTTGCCATATGTCTTCATATTACATGAAAACACGTATGTGTGTGTGCACGTCTGAGCGTGTGTGCATGTGTTTGTGTAGGTACTTGTACATACTGCATATATAGGACTACTTTCATTACATTTACCAAAAAAGGGAGGTCATTGTGGAAAATAAGGGCCTCTTTCTGGTACTCAGTTTTTGCACTTCTACTGTGCTCTACTTGTTAGATTTAGTGGTCAAGTTTTAAATCACAACAATTTTATTTCCTTAATTTCCAGAATCATTTTATATTCACCCCCCCAAAAATGACATTTTTCTAAATGCAGTTTTGTTATGCCTCATAGTTAACTGCAACAGAACTTGCTACAGATCACACACAAATAAAAGTACAAATATTGTAACAAAACCATTGACATGCAGCTTCCTGCACTCTCCCTGTTATTTTTCGTGAGATGTCTGCTGATAAGCAAACACTGAACTGGAAATGTATTGCTTGTGGGATGAAAAAAGTTCGGAACTTTTATTATTCTGCAGCAGCAGCTTAAAGTTTTGGAGAAATTATTGCTTTTGCGTGATTTTGTGAATAACAAGAGAAACAAAACTTTCAGCTTTGATGTTTTCACAGCACCACCTACAGGAGACAAATACACACAGCAGAGATAAATCACATTTATGGAAAATATCACTGATACTGCAGATGCATATCACTGCATTTCATAAAATAGATGTTGGTCAGTGAGACAAGACAATTTACTATTTATAATCAGACCTGGAAGGTCCTACTAAGGCAGTTTTAACAACAATCACAAACAATCAGAAGTGTAATGGTGACGGCTTTATTCAGGTTTATCAGAACATCCTGGGATTTAATGAGTTTTTCTTATCAGATGAACTGGCGTAGCTGCAGATCCCAGTGTTGCTCTTTTTTATAGTTATGGAGGTAAAGTAGAAGTTTATTTATAGGGGACCATTTCATAGAGACAGGGGAGCAACTATGTATTTTCTGATGCCACAGAATAGAGAAATTTCACAAAGGATTTTACAAAAGTGGGAATACAACAAAATACACAGCAATGTATGATACAGAAAACAGAACACGATACAATCAGAAAAGTTTGTATCATTTTCTTCTAAAATTTTCTACAGAATCTAAACTATGTAGAAATAGAAGCAGAGCTGTCCACATTCTGGATCTCCTCAGGTTCTGAACTGGGTCCACAGAACCACTAGAAAGTTCTGATTAGATAAACTCAAACTAGCAGGAGCTCATCTAATCATTGGTTGTTTAAATGACGAACAGTGAACCTACCTCTTTCTCAAAGACTCTGTGAAGTCTCAACATTTTCCAGATTTTCAGTGAAACAAATTTTCAGAAAAGTGAGGTGAGAACATCAAGCATCAGTTTTTCTTGTTTCTCACATTAAACTGAAAGACTCGATCCACTGACTTCATGTTCTGGTCTTTTCATCATCAAAAACTTCCTGCAGAAAGTTGTTCTGCTCAATAAAGTTCAAAACTATCTCTTATCCTAAACTGGAATTTATCCGGGTTGAAATAAATAAACAAATAAGTAAAATGAGATCAGGATGGATCAACATTTAAATAAAGCTGCAACTGAAAACATATGAGAAAATATAAAAATTATTTGTTATATTACGTTTATTAAAATTATTGGAAGAATAATTTCAGACATTTTTTCTCGGATTTATGTAATTTTCTGTTTCACTGGTTCATCTCTTCATATTCACATTACTAATACAAAATATTCTGTTACTGTTTTGTGTTAAATACCCATTATTTATGAACATCACAGCTTCTTATTAATCTGAGGAAGGATAAACAGATAACTACAATAATTGATGAACATCATCTGATCAATGATGGTCAGATGATGGGCAGAAAAAAACTCTTTTTTTCCACTCGGATGTGGATCTTTAATTAGGCTTTTGATATTATGGTTCAACTGAAACTATTAATTTTTTTAAACATTGACTTAAATAAATAATTTATTTTTAGGCAAAATGCCTGTTATTTTCCTTATAAATATATTTTTATGTTTATTTTGGAATATTAAAGTAGATTACAATGTGGGAGAGTAAAGTTAATGACATGTTTAACTTTACATGAATACTAAATTAACAAATATCCTCTATTTTATTGCAAGTTCAGATAAGTAGCTTCATGTTTAGCTGTCAAAGATGTTCCTACAGCACCACCTGCTGGACATGAACTCAATTCCAGATTTTTTTTTTTATTTAACACGTGACTTACAGACTAAAGAAACTGAAAGTAATTTCAGGCGTTATTGGACTCATCTGTGAGACGCTGGGTATTAGATCTCTGCTGAAGATTTTTTCAAAGAAACTGCTGAAACTTTTGGTGAGTCTGACTGTTGAAATATTTTGACAAAATGGCAGAGAGAGCTCTTTTTGAAAGTTTCCTGAGCTGCCATGTTTGTTCAGAGACTTTCAGAGATCCTGTGTCTCTGAGCTGCAACCACAGCTTCTGTTCAAGTTGCCTGCAAAAATTCTGGGAACAAACTGGAAACTAGAACTGTCCCATCTGTAAACGATCGTCCAAGGAGGATCCGTCCATCAACTTCTCCCTCAAAGAACTCGCTGATTTGTTTGGTGAGAAGCTGAAAGGAGCTTCAACTGAGATGGAAAGAGAGAAGAAGAAAGAGAAGGTGGTGTGTGAGAAACACTCAGAGGTTCCTTATTGGTTCTGTGAAGACGAGCAGAGAGCTGTGTGTCCTGTCTGTGAGTTTTCTCTCCACCAGAGTCACAAAGTGGTTCCTATAGAAGAAGCAGTCAGTGAGCTGAAGGAGCAGCTGAAATCTGACTTAAAGTCTCTGCAGGACAAGAGGAACAAACACAAACAAGT
>NW_006799959.1:2490743-2505180 GCF_000485575.1 Poecilia formosa
GGTCACTGCCAGATCCACAGCTGGTCTCAGGAGCTCTGATAGATGTGGCCAAACACCTGGGCAACCTGTCCTTCAGAGTCTGGGAGAAGATGAAGGACCAGGTGAAGTTCAGTCCTGTCATTCTGGACCCAAACACTGCAAATGGATGGATCCATCTGTCTGATGATCTGACCAGTTTGAGACGTGGAGACACAGATCAGCAGCTTCCTGATAATCCAGAGAGAAACACTAAATACTGGAATGTTTTTGGTTCTGAGGGCTTCAAGTCAGGGAAACACAGCTGGAATGTGGAGGTGGGAGATTATCCTCGCTGGACTGCTGGTTTGGCTAAAGAGTCTGTGGACAGGAAGGGAGAGAGACATGCTTCACCAGAAAATGGAATCTGGTGTTTACTGCATCATGATGGAAAATACACTAATGGAGTTGGTGAGACTCTCAAACTGAAGAAGAGTCTCCAGAGGATCAGAGTCCAGTTGGACTATGACATGGGGACAGTTTCCTTCTACGATTCTGAAGACATGACTCTCATCTACACTCACAGAGACACTTTCACTGAGAAACTCTTCCCTTATTTTAACGTTTCCCCAGCAGGTGATGCTAAAACGTCTGATCTCAAAATCTGTCAACTAAGATTTATTTTTAAATAAACTGCAAAGTTTTGTTTTTGTTTTTATTTTTACCAAATTAATCTAAATGAATTCTGGGACCTTGTAAAATTCAGAACTATACAATTCATGGTTACAGTATTGAACCATCAACTTCCACACAATGTTCAAAAATGTTTTGTGACAGAGAGAGGGGTTACAATTTAAGCGGAGAAGGAAATTTAAAAAAACAGTCATAAGAGTTTTTTTTTATATCAGTGTGTGGTGGATTCATGGAATGGATTAAATGATGAGTTTAAACAACGTACAATTATCTGTAAGGATTTGTTTCTTTCTGTGTGTTTATTTTGGTTTTCTGTGTCAATTGAGTCTCCCTGTTGTCCTGCCTACCCTTTGATTGCTCCCAGCTGTGTCTCATTCCCTTGACTGCCCTCTGTGTATTTAAGTTCACCCCTGTTTCTTATTTCCTTGTCTTGTCTGTTAGTTGTGTTATCCTGTCCAGTTGCTACCTTCTGCTCACCTGTGCTGCCTGGATTTTGTGCTTATTTTTCATTAAATCTTTATTTCTCTCACCATAACCTGGGTCCATTGTGTCAGTCTGTTTGCTGACTGACTTCATAATATTTTAATGTTACATTTTTATAATGCAAATCACTTTGAACTTCCTTGTGGCTGAAATATATTACACAAATAAACTTGATTTGACTTGATATGATGGTTTGTTTTCTAATTTAGTTAGTTTTTCTCAGTCGCTTTAATGCATTTTTTTTAGAACAGAATTGAAATTCTCAAAACTACTTTTTCACTCTTTAATCATTGTACAGATAAAAAAAACAAACAAAAAAAACAAAAAAATTTTTATTTGCAACTTGCAACTTAGAGCAAGTTACAAATGTTTTGGTCCGTAATGCAAGTAATTATGTACATATTTCTGTTTTCTCTACTTTTATAATTGGTTATATCATGTTGATCAAAATGTATTATACGGTTACATTTTCTCAACATTGACAACATTCAAGTAAAGTTAATTCAAAATGCTTGATGTAGTTGTCATAATAGGTGATGCATATTTTTATACATTTCCATTAGACTTTTTTTTCTGAATCTGTCCTGAACTGATAAATTGATCCCAGGTGAATCCTGAGTTTCTTCAAAGTAGGTAAATGTGGGGAGCATTAGAACCGATGTTTAAAGAGCTCAAAAGTACATCTCATGAAAAATCAATAAATCTGCTAAATCAAAACAATCAAGGCAAAGGAAGACAGCAATCACCCAGTCCAGATACTAAATTAGTGAAGTTGGAGGATTTTATCTCCAGTGTTCTCTTGTTCTTTACTGTTCTCCTCTGTCATTACTCATTGATGACAATACACATTCTGATCTTGTAGGTTTATTATCTGGCAAGCCTTTAAAATGGGCAGAACCCTGAATTCAAACCTGCACTTTTGCTGTAGCTTTCAAGAGTTTATTCAGACATATGAACAAAATTAGAACAATTTAGTTTCCAGCCAGAACAATAATTGTAGAAATTATTTCTCTGGTTTGAACACAAGGACAGAAGCAGCAATGTTCAGCTGTGAAAATTTTCTTCTTGGGGCCTTTTGTTGGGGGAAATTCTTCCCGGCGGTTAATTTTCTTTTTGCCTTTGTTTATTGCATCCCTGATTTTTCTTGCTCACTGCTTGCTTGCCATCAATAAACCTGATTGATGTCAGTCAGTCCTTTCTTTATTGCCAGCCGGCTGTTGTACTGCGGAGGTCTTTTTACTAATAATAATACAACAACTACAATGATGACTTTCCTCTGAAATCCAGAACATCGTCTGATGAAGTATTGGGCTTTATCATGTTTTAATGTGTCGCTATATTAGTTTATTTATTCTTTTGGTGAATAAAAAAAAGTTATGACTTTGTTTTAGTATATAGAAAATGTTATCAGCAACATGTTTTACAGCTCACATATTAGCCTAGCAGAACCGGCCGGCACCGCCCCTTCATGCATGTCAGTGATTGGTTCCTGTGCTGCTCAGAACTCTGTGTCCGTTTTTAAAAGAGAAAAGCTGTTTGCAGCAACGTTCAGCTGTGAAAAATGGAAGTCAATTCCAGGAATTGACTTCCTGGAAATTAAGCACATTCATTTTGAGGTGATCACAGAACATAAAGAGTGTTCAGCTGAATATTCACTAGAAGACTGAAATGAAAAGTTCTGTGTTTATTGTTTCTATTCTTCTTCAGTTAAAGCATTAAAACAGAAGTTTGCTTCTTAAAATGTGAAGCAGTTGTTCACTAAATGTTCAAAGAAACTATTGCACTAAATGAAAGCACAAAGTTCACCTGGAAGTGTTACACAATGACCTGCCAGACTGGAAACACGTCACTGAAAGGAAAGTGAAAGTATTTTTAACATAGAGGAACAGAGCTGACACGCTACTGCAGGGTGGAAGATTTGACTTGAAACACAAACGTTTAATGAAAGAAAAGCAAGAAACTTTGTCTTGGTGAGTTCTGGGACTGAGAGATTTCTGTAGAAAATGGCAGAAAATATTGAACGTTTCCTGAGGTGCCATCTTTGTTCAGAGATTTTCAGAGATCCTGTGTCTCTGAGCTGCAACCACAGCTTCTGTTCAAGCTGCCTGCAGAAGTGCTGGGAACAAACTGGAAACAAGAACTGTCCCATCTGTGAAAGAAGATCTTCCAAGGATTTTCCAATAAACTTCAATCTGCAGGAACCGTTTGATCAAAGTTCAAAGGAGATAAATTTCCTGCAGATAAATCTCATCTTAAAGGAACTAGCTGATTCTGCACGACAGAAACCTGGATCATCAGAGACAGAAAAAGGAGAAAAGCAGCAGAGTCACCAAGTGGTTCCTATAGAAGAAGCAGTCAGTGAGCTGAAGGAGCAGCTGAAATCTGACTTAAAGTCTCTGCAGGACAAGAGGAACAAACACAAACAAGTGGAGAAAACATACGATGATGTGATTCAACACTCCAAGGAGCAGGTGTTGTCCACAGAGAGACAGATCAGAGCAGAGTTCAACAAGCTCCACCAGTTCCTGAGAGAGGAAGAGGAGTCCAGACTGGCAGCTCTGAGGGAGGAGGAGGAGCAGAAGAGGAAGACTATCATGGGAGAGATGAAGAGGATTGAGGAGCAGATCTCCTCTCTGTCAGACAGCATCTCTGCTGTTGAAGAAGAGCTGCAGAAAGGCAGCGTGTTGTTCCTCAGCAGTTATGAAGCCACTCAGAGCAGAGCCAGAGGTCAGAGGTCACTGCCAGATCCACAGCTGGTCTCAGGAGCTCTGATAGATGTGGCCAAACACCTGGGCAACCTGTCCTTCAGAGTCTGGGAGAAGATGAAGGACCAGGTGAAGTTCAGTCCTTTCATTCTGGACCCAAACACTGCAAATGGATGGATCCATCTGTCTGATGATCTGAGCTGTTTGAGACATGGAGACACATGGCAGCAGCTTCCTGATAATCCAGAGAGAAACACTAATCACTACAATGTTTTTGGTTCTGAGGGCTTCAGCTCAGGGAAACACAGCTGGGATGTGGAGGTGGGAGATCATCCTGACTGGAGTGTCGGTTTGGTTAAAGAGTCTGTGGACAGGAAGGGAGAGCTTCGTGTTTCACCAGAAAATGGAATCTGGTGTTTATGGCATCATGATAGAGAATACAATGACGTTGATGGTAAGACTCTCCCAGTGAACAAGAGTCTCCAGAGGATCAGAGTCCAGCTGGACTATGACATGGGGGACGTGTCCTTCTATGACCCTGAAGACATGACTCTCATCTGCACTCACAGAGACACTTTCACTGAGAAACTCTTCCCTTATTTTACTGTTAGTCCTGCAGGTGATGCTAAAACATCTGATCTCAAAATCTGCAAAAATGATATTTCTCCTTAAAGGTAAAAGTTAAGCGTTTCATTTTCCTGAATTACTTTAATCAATGTTTCTATTTGCGATCATCCCAACTTTCTTATTCAATTCTTTTTTAACTTCTTTAATCCTTTTAAAGGTTTTCACACTTTAGGAGAAAACATAAAACATTATTAGATAATGTTGTTCAAACTGGAACAAGTGTTTCATCATCATCAGATTAATTAATTTAAACAAAGATTCTTTGTTTCTGAATCTTTTCAGTTTGTTTTAACTGTTCACATTTCTTCTCTGGACTCTTTTTTTTGGGAGGGATCGTCTCAAAAAAAAAGAAAATAGTATTAGAATAAGTAAGAAAATTTATTACAGAAAACTATACAAAATGATGTGTTATAGAACAGAGAAGTAGTTTACAGTTTCAGTGTTGGACCACAGCTATGTCCTTAATTTGAAAGTGTAGCCCTGAACAATAAGATTTAACTCCTTAGGGAGACACCCTTTAGCCTAATCAACACTTTTTAACATATATCAATAAAAAGCAATCTGTTTAAAATAATAAAAACTTAAGAAAGTAAAAGCCTTAACATGTTGACAGAATTTCAGAACAAACATTTCAGAAATAACACACTAAACTGGTTTATAATGTCAGTCTTGTTTTTAGTTGTTGTTATTAACTTTAGCAGAAAAACTGACAATAAATATTTAGATTCACTTTCCTCTCTTTTCTCTCTGGTGCCGTTCACTTTGTGCCTTGTGGCTGAAATGTGTTAGAAAACTGATTCCACTTGACTTGATGTGATGATTTGTTTTAGATTCCTCAATGTGAAACATATTTCATAATAAAAACTGCTGCTGAAAACAATCTTTTTTGATTACTTTTAAAAGTTTATCTCTTAAACACATTCATTTGTTTATTTTTCTTTGGCTGTTGAAAAAATTTGTAGTTCACTGATCTTCAAATTACAGTCATAATTTTACGGTATACTTTTTTTCTGAATCTGTCCTGAACTGATAAATTGATCCCAGGTAAATCTTGAGTTTCTCCAATGTAGGTAAATGTTGTAAGAATTAGATCAACCAGATTTTTAAAAAATTGCTCAAAGGTGCATCTCATGAAAAATTAACTATATGCTGTATAGTGCCATAAAATAATATGTTACATTTATGACAACGGAAGGAGAAACATTTTCAGGGGGTCACCAGGCAGAGAGAAAGAAGAGGAGGAAGAGGAGTGAAGATGTAGAGGAGTGATGAGGCAAAACAGAAGAAGAGTCAGAAGAGGTCAAAGACATAATGCCAGTTTCCATCACTCCAACATCATCACGTAATGATTTGTAACCAACAAGATGCTGATGGAGTTCCTCTTACCATAATCCTCCTTCCTTAACACACTGAGAAATTTTTGTCAGGATGAAGATGGAAAAGTTATGATCTCCAGCCTCATATACAGATGATCCATCTGGCTGCCATGGGTGCAGCATGTGAAGACATCACAGCAGAGGCTGGATAAGACACTGAAAGATGATTCAATGCATTGAAGGAAGATTTTCGTTGTGATGCGGCTCAAGACACAGGAACATGAGGAGGTGAAGGAAGACGGCAATCAGGGCCTGCCCAAGGCATAAGCAAACTAAGCAGCCACTTAGGGCCCCGGGGCCGCTAGAGGGCCCCTTAAGTGGAACTGATTTTTAGTAATGATTTCTATGTGATTATATTACCAAAAATACACAACTTCATTATAAAGTTGTGCTTATTTTACAATAATATATATTTGATAATCAGTGATGTCAGTAACATATTACTGAGTAGGATCACTTAATGCGTTGCTATTTCAAATCCAGTAGTCGGATTACAGTTACTTATCGAAATCACTTTGCGTTACTATTTTATTTTATGTTTTAATTTTATTTCCTCTATGTGTCTTGGGGGAGTGACCGCGTCATTTCTATGCGATGGTATCAGCAGCGACAGAAATGTAAACAATGGAGGAAGCGGAGATGCGCATTTTGTTGCTGGAAAATCAAGAACTATTTTGAATTTCGCCAAACCCAATTATTATAAGCAGCTTTGAGCTCCTTTTTTCTAAAGTCGCTTGCAAATTTAATGAGTTACTGGCTGCGCTCTTTTGGGCTCGTTTTGAAATTTGCTTATTTCCAAGCTTATTGGGCTTGTTAATAAGCAGAGACTCATAATAAGCCCCAGAATTTGTCTGACATCCAGTTAGTTTTAGCCAGACTCTCCCTGTCCATCATTTCCCGGATGATCCATCCCGCTGTGTCCTTATTAATGTCAAGTTAATATATTTGCTGTGAATGACGTCAAGCTCCGCGTTGCGCTCCAGAAAACTGCAAACATCGAGACGAATATGAACAGCGCAATAAACGCTGTTTTATTACGTTCGTAATGAACGTGCCCGTTCATTACGTGTCCGTAAAAGTTACACAACTGAAAGCCGTTATAGTAATTAATATTAAGATAAGTGTCACAAATCAGTGCAGTAGATATCTGAGTTGTTGAACGGCAGGAGGAGCGCTGTGCGCTGCGCTGTGACAGCTAACAGGGCCGTAACACAGAACCTGGAGGCTGCGGCAGAGGGCTAGCGGGGGAACTCTAAAATCCTATTTAGAGTTTTCCAGACAATAGTGAAAGACAAAAAACACGCACAAATTACTTAAGTTTTTTGTTGTTGTACTGTTGTAACCATTAAACAATCTCCCCTTAAGTTCAAATTTGTAAGTGGAAATACATTGTTGATGTTACCATTATAAAATAACTTGCAATTAAGTATTGGCAAAGATCAATATAATTTTTACAGGTGGCAGAACATTATTGTCAACAGCTGCTGAAAGTAACTAAAAAGTTACTTTTATTGTAACTCTTTCCAAATCAAATAATCAGTAATCTATACATTACTTTTTCAAGGAGTAATCAGTAATCCGATTAAGGGTACTTTTTTAAAGTAACTATGCCATCACTGTCGATAATGTATATGTAGAAATCTTTCTTATATGGGCAAAAAGAAAAAGAAAAAGAAAAATAATAAATTGCTCTTGTGGGCCCCCTAGTGGCAGCGGTAGGTACTGCGCTGAACGGTAACATGAGCTGCCATGCGAGGACCCAAACCTCCAAATCTCCAGTGGAAGATAAGTTAGGGCCCATACACTGGTGGTGGAGGTCGGTGAAGGATGGGTGCCTGAAGAGCCAGGAGAGTGGAGGTGGAGAAGGGGTGGAGGTGGGTTGAGCGCAGCTGGAAAGCAGGAGATGCCATGGATGGAGGTCCTTATCAGCAGGAGCTTGGTCGGTGATTGGCCGTTATGTGGCTTGGTCCGACGTTGATAGGTCAATGGCGATGAGCGAGACGCACCGTTTGGATGATGCAGGTGAGGCCAGAGAGTCTTCCAGTTTGAATTTATGCCAAGGCTTCATAATACATTTATTTATGTTTAATGGTTTCAGAGTACAAAAAAATATTTTTCTGAACTGGTTGTAAAAAAACAACTTTGTTATAATGCTGAAGGGGAGTAAAAATCAGGTACATACATTTTATTAAGAGATTAAATTGGGGTCCAGTCAAAGTCCAGGCCTTAATCAAATTCAGAGTCTTTGGTGATACATGAAAATTACTATTTACAGATGCTCTTTGTCAACTCTAGACATCTCTCTCTAGATGTAAGAAGGAATGTAGATATAAGAATAAGAAAGAATGACCTTTGGAAGTAGAGATACTGACCAGACAGCAGCATGTTTAGAAAAAAACTACACCAGCCTCCACACAATAGATTCAAGTTTGTACCATGGCAAGGCATGTTAAAAACCTTCAAAATACATCCAGTCATCTTTCTAAACCTGATCAGCACTGCCTTAGAAGCTGGAGGAATCATGATGTGGGTTTCTTTTCCAGCGAAGAAATGCAATCACAGCAATCTAAACGATTCCAAATTTAAAAATTAATTTCAGATTTTGGTTCTAAACTAACATAATTATATCATTGGAATTTGAGAAAGATATATGTTTAAGTGTTCTCTGTGTGAGTCTAAGCTTGACACAACTGTTGTAGCGCTGTCATTCTGCTGCAACCTTCTGGGATAAAATAATCTTGATATGTCAAAGGGAAGATCAACTCTGATTTCAGTTTGACTTGCACCGTTGAAGACCATGACTTCAAAAGCAAAAAGAAAGAAATTTATATCATTGATCTAATAATATTCTTAGGAAATTACCATACAAATCTAAACTTAGTCACTACTTCCTTTTCTCTGGTGTTTCAAAAAGAGTATCTGACTTTAATTACAGGAAATCTATAGAAACACTTGATATCACATTATTTAATGAAATAAGCACCTCCTGACTTATTTCTTATTTCATAGAAACATCAATTGGTGTAAATGCATATTTAAATTTAAATGTGTTAATTTAGGCAGTTATTGATACATATATTATTAACTGTCTTGTTTTGATTAGTTCTTTCAATAAAGGTTTGGAGAAAAAAATTGTTAACGACACATAGAGGCGGCTTCTGGACTCCCTCTGATGGAGGCTGAAAGGAAATGCAGAGACCACAGAACCCAACCCAAATAAGTTTTCCACAGAATCTAAACTATGTTGAAATAGAAGCAGAGCTTTCCACATTCTGGATCTCCTCAGGTTCTGAACTGGGTCCACAGAACCACTAGAAGGTTCTGATTAGATGAGCTCAAACTAAGAGGAGCTCATCTAATCATTGGTTGTTTAAATGACAGAGTGAACCTGCCTCTTTCTCAAAGACTATGTGAAGTCTCAACATTTTCCACATTTTCACTGAAACAAATTTTCAGAAAAGTGAGGTGAGAACATCAAGTATCAGTTGTTCTTGTTTCTCACATTAAACTGAAAGACTCGGTCCACTGACTTCATGTTCTGGTCTTTTCATCATCAAAAACTTCCTGCAGAAAGTTGTTCTGCTCAATAAAGTTCAAAACTATCTCTTATCCTAAACTGGAATTTATCCTGGTCGAAATAGATAAACAAATAAGTAAAATGAGATCAGTATGGATCAACATTTAAATAAAGCTGTAAGTGAAAACGTGAGAAAATATAAAAATGATTTGTTATATTACGTTTATTAAAATTATTGGAAGAATAATTTCAGACATTTTTTCTCGGATATTTTCTTGTAATTTTCTGTTTCACTGGTTCATCTCTTCATATTCACATTACTAATACAAAATATTCTGCTACTGTTTTGTGATAAATACCCATTATATATGAACATCACAGATTCTTATTAATCTGAGGAAGGATAAACAGATAACTACAATAACTGATGAACGTCATCTGAACAATGTTGAATAAAATACTTAAAAACCACTCGGATGTGGATCTTTAATTAGGCTTTTGATATTATGGTTCAGTTGAAACTGTTTTCATTAAACATTGACTTAATTTAAAATTATTTATTTTCAGGCAAAATACCAGTTGTTTTTCCTCCTAAATTTATTTTATGTTTATTTTGGAATATTAAAGTAGATTACAATGTGGGAGAGTAAAAATTAATGACATGTTTAACTTTACATGAAAACTAAATTAACAAATATCCTCTATTTTATTGCAAGTTCAGAATAAGTAGCTTCGTGTTTAGCTGTGAAAGATGTTCCTACAGCACCACCTGCTGGACATGAACTCAATTCCAGATTTTTTTTCATTTAACACGTGACTTACAGACTAAAGAAACGGAAAGTAATTTCAGGCGTTATTGAACTCATCTGTGAAACGCTGGGTATTAGATCTCTGCTGAAAATTCTTTCAAAGAAACTGCTGAAACTTTTGGTGAGTCTGACTCTTGAAATATTTTGACAAAATGGCAGAGAGAGCTCTTTTTGATCGTTACGTGAGCTGCCATGTGTGTACAGAGACTTTCAGAGATCCTGTGTCTCTGAGCTGCAACCACAGCTTCTGTTCAAGCTGCCTGCAGAAATTCTGGGAACAAACTGGAAANCATCCAGTTAGTTTTAGCCAGACTCTCCCTGTCCATCATTTCCCGGATGATCCATCCCGCTGTGTCCTTATTAATGTCAAGTTAATATATTTGCTGTGAATGACGTCAAGCTCCGCGTTGCGCTCCAGAAAACTGCAAACATCGAGACGAATATGAACAGCGCAATAAACGCTGTTTTATTACGTTCGTAATGAACGTGCCCGTTCATTACGTGTCCGTAAAAGTTACACAACTGAAAGCCGTTATAGTAATTAATATTAAGATAAGTGTCACAAATCTGTGCAGTAGATATCTGAATTGTTGAACGGCAGGAGGAGCGCTGTGCGCTGCGCTGTGACAGCTAACAGGGCCGTAACACAGAACCTGGAGGCTGCGGCAGAGGGCTAGCGGGGGAACTCTAAAATCCTATTTAGAGTTTTCCAGACAATAGTGAAAGACAAAAAACACGCACAAATTACTTAAGTTTTTTGTTGTTGTACTGTTGTAACCATTAAACAATCTCCCCTTAAGTTCAAATTTGTAAGTGGAAATACATTGTTGATGTTACCATTATAAAATAACTTGCAATTAAGTATTGGCAAAGATCAATATAATTTTTACAGGTGGCAGAACATTATTGTCAACAGCTGCTGAAAGTAACTAAAAAGTTACTTTTATTGTAACTCTTTCCAAATCAAATAATCAGTAATCTATACATTACTTTTTCAAGGAGTAATCAGTAATCCGATTAAGGGTACTTTTTTAAAGTAACTATGCCATCACTGTCGATAATGTATATGTAGAAATCTTTCTTATATGGGCAAAAAGAAAAAGAAAAAGAAAAATAATAAATTGCTCTTGTGGGCCCCCTAGTGGCAGCGGTAGGTACTGCGCTGAACGGTAACATGAGCTGCCATGCGAGGACCCAAACCTCCAAATCGCCAGTGGAAGATAAGTTAGGGCCCATACACTGGTGGTGGAGGTCGGTGAAGGATGGGTGCCTGAAGAGCCAGGAGAGTGGAGGTGGAGAAGGGGTGGAGGTGCGTTGAGCGCAGCTGGAAAGCAGGAGATGCCATGGATGGAGGTCCTTATCAGCAGGAGATTGGTCGGTGATTGGCCGTTATGTGGCTTGGTCCGACGTTGATAGGTCAATGGCGATGAGCGAGACGCACCGTTTGGATGATGCAGGTGAGGCCAGAGAGTCTTCCAGTTTGAATTTATGCCAAGGCTTCATAATACATTTATTTATGTTTAATGGTTTCAGAGTACAAAAAAATATTTTTCTGAACTGGTTGTAAAAAAACAACTTTGTTATAATGCTGAAGGGGAGTAAAAATCAGGTACATACATTTTATTAAGAGATTAAATTGGGGTCCAGTCAAAGTCCAGGCCTTAATCAAATTCAGAGTCTTTGGTGATACATGAAAATTACTATTTACAGATGCTCTTTGTCAACTCTAGACATCTCTCTCTAGATGTAAGAAGGAATGTAGATATAAGAATAAGAAAGAATGACCTTTGGAAGTAGAGATACTGACCAGACAGCAGCATGTTTAGAAAAAAACTACATCAGCCTCCACACAATAGATTCAAGTTTGTACCATGGCAAGGCATGTTAAAAACCTTCAAAATACATCCAGTCATCTTTCTAAACCTGATCAGCACTGCCTTAGAAGCTGGAGGAATCATGATGTGGGTTTCTTTTCCAGCGAAGAAAAGCAATCACAGCAATCTAAACAATTCCAAATTTAAAAATTAATTTCAGATTTTGGTTCTAAACTAACATAAGTATATCGATGGAATTTGAGAAAGATATATGTTTAAGTGTTCTCTGTGTGAGTCTAAGCTTGACACAACTGTTGTAGCGCTGTCATTCTGCTGCAACCTTCTGGGATAAAATAATCTTGATATGTCAAAGGGAAGATCAACTCTGATTTCAGTTTGACTTGCACCGTTGAAGACCATGACTTCAAAAGCAAAAAGAAAGAAATTTATATCATTGATCTAATAATATTCTTAGGAAATTACCATACAAATCTAAACTTAGTCACTACTTCCTTTTCTCTGGTGTTTCAAAAAGAGTATCTGACTTTAATTACAGGAAAGCTATAGAAACACTTGATATCACATTATTTAATGAAATAAGCACCTCCTGACTTATTTCTTATTTCATAGAAACATTAATTGGTGTAAATGCATATTTAAATTTAAATGTGTTAATTTAGGCAGTTATTGATACATATATTATTAACTGTCTTGTTTTGATTAGTTCTTTCAATAAAGGTTTGGAGAAAAAAATTGTTAACGACACATAGAGGCGGCTTCTGGACTCCCTCTGATGGAGGCTGAAAGGAAATGCAGAGACCACAGAACCCAACCCAAACAAGTTTTCCACAGAATCTAAACTATGTTGAAATAGAAGCAGAGCTTTCCGCATTCTGGATCTCCTCAGGTTCTGAACTGGGTCCACAGAACCACTAGAAGGTTCTGATTAGATGAGCTCAAACTAGCAGGAGCTCATCTAATCATTGGTTGTTTAAATGACAGAGTGAATCTGCCTCTTTCTCAAAGACTCTGTGAAGTCTCAACATTTTCCACATTTTCACTGAAACAAATTTTCAGAAAAGTGAGGTGAGAACATCAAGTATCAGTTGTTCTTGTTTGTCACATTAAACTGAAAGACTCGATCCACTGACTTCATGTTCTGGTCTTTTCATCATCAAAAACTTCCTGCAGAAAGTTGTTCTGCTCAATAAAGTTCAAAACTATCTCTTATCCTAAACTGGAATTTATCCTGGTCGAAATAGATAAACAAATAAGTAAAATGAGATCAGTATGGATCAACATTTAAATAAAGCTGTAAGTGAAAACGTGAGAAAATATAAAAATGATTTGTTATATTACGTTTATTAAAATTATTGGAAGAATAATTTCAGACATTTTTTCTCGGATATTTTCTTGTAATTTTCTGTTTCACTGGTTCATCTCTTCATATTCACATTACTAATACAAAATATTCTGCTACTGTTTTGTGATAAATACCCATTATATATGAACATCACAGATTCTTATTAATCTGAGGAAGGATAAACAGATAACTACAATAACTGATGAACGTCATCTGAACAATGTTGAATAAAATACTTAAAAACCACTCGGATGTGGATCTTTAATTAGGCTTTTGATATTATGGTTCAGTTGAAACTGTTTTCATTAAACATTGACTTAATTTAAAATTATTTATTTTCAGGCAAAATACCAGTTGTTTTTCCTCCTAAATTTATTTTATGTTTATTTTGGAATATTAAAGTAGATTACAATGTGGGAGAGTAAAAATTAATGACATGTTTAACTTTACATGAAAACTAAATTAACAAATATCCTCTATTTTATTGCAAGTTCAGAATAAGTAGCTTCGTGTTTAGCTGTGAAAGATGTTCCTACAGCACCACCTGCTGGACATGAACTCAATTCCAGATTTTTTTTCATTTAACACGTGACTTACAGACTAAAGAAACGGAAAGTAATTTCAGGCGTTATTGAACTCATCTGTGAAACGCTGGGTATTAGATCTCTGCTGAAAATTCTTTCAAAGAAACTGCTGAAACTTTTGGTGAGTCTGACTCTTGAAATATTTTGACAAAATGGCAGAGAGAGCTCTTTTTGATCGTTACGTGAGCTGCCATGTGTGTACAGAGACTTTCAGAGATCCTGTGTCTCTGAGCTGCAACCACAGCTTCTGTTCAAGCTGCCTGCAGAAATTCTGGGAACAAACTGGAAAAAAGAACTGTCCCATCTGTAAAAGAAGATCTTCTAAAGATAATCTAGTAGTGAATTTTGCTCTTCAGGAACTTGCTGATTCTTTTGCTATAAGAAGTCTGAAGACATCTGGATCATCGGAGACAGAAAAGGGAGCAAAGCAGCTGATGGTCTGCAGGAAACACCAAGAAGTCCCTAAACTGTCCAGTAAAGACGAGCAGAGATCTGTGTGTCCCGTCTGTGA
>NW_006799959.1:2505396-2508900 GCF_000485575.1 Poecilia formosa
CCTGTCCTTCAGAGTCTGGGAGAAGATGAAGGACCAGGTGAAGTTCAGTCCTGTCATTCTGGACCCAAACACTGCTTACTATGGTCTGTATCTGTCTGATGATCTGACCAGTGTGAGACGTGGAGAAACAAAGCAGCAGCTTCCTGACAATCCAGAGAGAAACACCAACACTGGAACTGTTTTTGGTTCTGAGGGCTTCAGGTCAGGGAAACACAGCTGGGATGTGGAGGTGGGAGATCATCCAGACTGGACTCTGGGTGTAGTTAAAGAGTCAGCTGAGAGGAAGGGTGAGAGACGTGCTTCACCAAAATATGGGATCTGGAGTTTATGGCATGGTGATGGAAAATACACGAATACTGTCGGGGAGATTGTCCCAGTGAAGAAGAGTCTCCGAAGGATTAACGTCCAGCTGGACTACGACATGGGGACGGTTTCCTTTTATGACTCTGAAGACATGACTCACATCTACACTCACAGAGACACTTTCACTGAGAAACTCTTCCCTTATTTTGGTGTTAGAAGGGCAGGAAATGCTAAAACATCTGATATTAAAATCTCTCACAGGAACATTTCTGTCTAATGTTAAGGGATATTCTTTAAAAGATAGATATAGTATCAACAAAGTGTCTATATGTGTCCAAACTAGCTGGTGTTAAAATAATTTGTGAAAGTGTTAAAAGGTTGACATCAGTTTATTTATTAAAGCAACACTAGACATTGTTTTATATTCAACAATACTTGGTGTCACGTTAACATTACAATGGTGTTGGTGTTAAAATATATTGTTAAAAGTTACACCAATGTAGTGTCAATCATGCCATGTCCAGGCGAGGAATTAAGCCCAGGACCTTCTTGCTGCAAGGCAACAGACCAACTGCACCACTAAGCAGCCTATTTGAAGACATTTCGGCAATTATGTTGGATTAAGAACGTAAATCTTTTTTTCCTAATCATAACCTCGTGAACATGCACAGCTTTTTCGAGGTAACGAACAATTTGTGCGAGGGAATAAAAAAACAATCTCCACATCATCTTGGAGGCTTTAAATTAGCAGTTTGCAATGTTAGCTCTTTAAAAGTAGCATGTACTCTGCAGCCGTTATGTGAAGGTGTGGCTTAAGCAACATCAACCAATTAACACTCGAATTTAACTATGCCAATATGTCAGAAGTTACACTGGCAGTGTTACTTTAAAGGTTTGTGGTGTTAAAACAACTACCACAATTCTTATTTAACACTACACCTAAGATTTTAACACTGCTATTTTACTGTGTAAAATCAGGTCTATTTATTGTTGTTATCCCTTCAGTGTGGAAGCCCGTTTCCTCCACTCTATCAAAAAAAAAAAAATAAATAAATAAAAAAATCTCATAATAATCTCATTATTTTGAGATACCATCTTCCATACAAACCCTCCTGACCCCAGAAAGGGACAAGGGTGTATAGAAAATGGATGGATTGATGGGTGGATCTTCCATACATTTGTATTTAAAGTTAATCATTAAAATGAAATAGAAACAGAAAGATACCTGCAGAAATAAATGTAAAAATGTAGAAATAAATAAATGTAAAAATGGGACTTTTCTTGTTCTTGATGCAGTATTCTGTGTTTCAAACACTTATGTTTGCAGTCTTGTCTTTGGTCTGTGGTTAGTTTTGAAACCCAGATGAACATACAATTTAATTAATGCGTTAGAAAAACCAGTAACACTTTATTTGATGGGATGTGCATAAAACTGACATTACACACGTCATGAAGATGAAAGAGTTTTTATGAATGTTTACAACAGTTGTCATGAAGTGTCATTATTTACCAAGTAATGCAAGGTTGTCACTTTTAACAAACTTTTAACGTAACTTTGCATTAAAAGTGTCATTATTTACTGAATGACACTTCATGACAACATTCATAAATATTGATGAAATCTCTTTCATGGTCATTACAGGTGTTATGTCAGTCTTATGCACACTCTGTCAAATAAAGTGTTACCAAAAAACTTCTGCTACTTCTACATAACATATTGGTCTGTGGTCTCTTTTAAAAGACACTTAAACATCTGTTGCTAAAATTCCTTTTTATTAGTTTTTTAATCATTGTTGGGCCTTAGATTGTTGTGCTAGTTTAAGTTTATTGCGAAGAACTTTGCGATTTTTAGGTTTTCAAAGGTGAAGTATAAAGTTTTACTTAAGATTAATTTGCAGAAACCCCTCCACCCCCCAAGAACAGAATTAAACTTTGGGGCAGTTTTTATTATATAGTTTTGTTTGGGACTGAACTTCACCTGGTCCTTCATCTTCTCCCAGACTCTGAAGGACAGGTTGCCCAGGTGTTTGGCCACATCTATCAAACCTTGATTTCAAAATTGTACTATTAATCTTCATATTTAACCAACTATATATTTTATACCTTTTTCAAACTAGTAGCAGTTGTACATGCATGTATTTATTTATGCATGTCTACAAGTTTATTTGTTTAGTTACAATATAATAAAATATCCTTATTTTAGCTGCACATTTGGTTGATGTAGTTCATTAGATTTTATCCAGTTTAGTTCATTAAAGTTTTGGGGCAATTTAGTTGAAAGAGTTTTGAGTTTTTTTACTCAAATCTACATCACAGACTTTGCTGACTTTTTTGAAGTTCACAATATTTTACCACATGATGGCGACAGAGATCTTTTTTCAAATATTGTGTATTTACCGAGTTTCTTAGTTTTCCTTGAGGTTTTTATAATTGCATCAGCAAAACAGTTTCATCAACACTCAGCTGTACAACAAATCAGGATATATGTTACCTACTGTACTTTATGATATGATGAAGATCCGTTTTTCTTTTTGATTGTTGCAAACAACATAATATATATATATATATATATTGCATTGCTTATTTACCTTGGTGAAAAATAAATATACTAAGTATGTTAAATATTAGTATACTTGATCATACTTTAAGTCAGACTAATCATGGGTATACTTCAAGTTCGCTTAGGTAAAGGTTATTTTATTCAAATAGCACAGTTTCAGCAACAAGGCAATAGAAAGCGCTTTACAGGAATTAAAAGGAAATACAAACAAAATAACAAACCAAAGGAAAAAGCAAAAGAATAAAAAGCTAATAACGTTAAAAAATAAATAAATTAGATGCTCCTTTTCAGGGTTGCTAGATAAGTATAAGGAAGTTAAAGTAGGATTAGTTAACTTAAAGTGTGACATTTTGGAACAAATAAATTTGTGATTGAGTTACATTTAAAATATATTTAGAATGTATTTTTTAAAAATTAGAAGTTTGCTTCTTAAAATGTAAAGCAGTTGTTCACTAAATGTTCAAAGAAATTTTATTGCACTAAATGAGAAGCTCAAAGTTCACCTGGAAGTGTTACACAACGACCTGCCAGACTGGAAACACGTCACTGAGAGGAAAGTGAAAGTATTTTTAACATAGAGGAACAGACCTGAGACGCCATTACAGAGTCGGAGATTTGACTGAAATACAAAGATTTGATCT
>NW_006799959.1:2510416-2514545 GCF_000485575.1 Poecilia formosa
ATGACTCTCATCTGCACTCACAGAGACACTTTCACTGAGAAACTCTTCCCGTATTTTAGTATAGGACCAGCAGGTGATGCCAAAACATCTGGGATCAAAATTGGTCAAACTGATATTTTAGTTAAAGTTTAAAGTTGTGTTTCTTAAGTCTTTGACTTACTTTTAATTTTTTCACCAGTCTTTTCTATTTGCATTTAGAAAAACTTTATTTTAAATCTTTCATCAACATCTTTAGTCATTTTTAAGATTTTGTGTTTTTACTTGAAATAAAAATCACTGAAAATATACATTTTCAACCAACACATCTTTATATTATATTTTTCAACCAATATAAAACAGATTCATTTAGTAATGTTTTATTTTTAATGTGTTTTATTTAGAAAATGTCATGGCCTTGATGTTTCTAACCAGATAATAATAATCATCATCATATTATTATAATCTCTCCACCATTAGATGTTGTTTTGCACATTCTTATTTATTTGAACAAGGATGATTGTTTTTGTTTCTAACTTTTCTGTAAAACCCATTAAAAACAGTTCATAAAGGACACAAACAGCTTAGATTTCTTAACCAGGCTACTTTGTCAGTCTTGCTTTTAATAGTTGCAATGATTCACTTTAGCAGAAAACCTCTGAAAATTAATATTCAGGTTCAGTTTCCTTTCTGTTTTCTGCTCACTTATATGATCATATATTTTCTGTTCCCCAATGTAAAATTTATTTCCATAATATTGAAACTGCTGCTAGAAGTTTCTTTACTTCTCTTGTACATTTATTTATTTTCTCTTGAAGAAAACATCTGTAGTTTAATGACCTTCAAATTACATTCAAACTCCTGCAGGCAGTTATATCAGCTCAGGGAAACACAGCTGGGATGTGGAGGTGGGAGATCATCCTGAGTGGATTGTGGGTTTGGTTAAAGAGTCTGTGGACAGGAGACAGAGATCTCCTTCAGCAAACTATGGAATCTGGTGTTTATTGTCTTGTGATGGAAAATACAGTAATGGTGAAGTTAAGACACTTAACGAAAAGCAGAGTCTCCAGAGGTTCAGAGTCCAGCTGGACTTTGACGTGGGGGACATGTCCTTCTACAACCCTGAAGACATGACTCACATTTATACATTTAGAGACACTTTCACTGAGAAACTCTTCCCATTTTTCAGTGTTGGAAAACCTGCTGATGCCAAAACTTCTGATCTCAAAACTTCTGATGTCAAACTGAGATTTCTTTGTAAGGCTCCATGTTCTGTAATGATAACCTTAATTTGTATTCAAAACAAGTTATTAGTTTTATGAAACCAGCAATAAAATTCTTCCTTAAATGAATGTTTGAGTTGTGTCTTTTTTTCATTTTGATAATTAACGTAGAAAATGAATCACAAATACTTAGAAGTGAAACTCTCAACAAATATTTGAGTCATAAATAATCATTATATTTTATTGAGGTTTTCAGTTTAGCAGGAAATCTCTGAAAATATTCAGGTTCAGTTTTCTCTCTGACTTATTGCTGCTCATTGATATGATTTGTTTTCTATTCCTCAATGTAAATTGTATTTCTATAATCTTCAAACTCCTGCTGGAAACAGTCTCTGTTGATTTATTTTACAAGTTTCTTTATTAATTATACACATTTACCTATTTTCTTTGACTGCTGAAGAAAAACTGTAGTTGACTGACCTTCAAATTACAGTTGGAAAACATCAGGTAGTTAAATTAGTCCAGTTATTTATGCTGAAATATTTCTGAAACATTTATCAAAACCAGTTTATGTTCAGCAGCAGAAAAGTAATAAATACAGAGTTTTTGTTGTAACACAACCACAATAACCACAGTAATAATTACTGATGGTCAGGGACAATCAACCGGCGGGTCAGTCGTCTCCCTGGAACCTTGAAAATAAGCTCTCACTAAATGCAGAGAAGAATATAAAGCTGATAAGAAAGAGAAGGGACCAGAACATTCCTCTCAGCAATATGGGCGACTAAGTGGAAACCTTAGATTAGAGAGGCTCTTGGCTTGTCCCACAATAAACACTTTAACACCAGGAAGGCTCAACAGAGACGTTTCTTCTTAAGGAACCAGCTGAGGAAATCCGGGTCGTCATCCAAACTCTTCACAAACTTCCTCATTTCTACAGTGAAGAGCATCCTGGCAAACTGTCACAGTGGTTTGGGAACAAAACTATTCAGGATAAGAAAGCTCTCCTCTCCAGTGTGACATTAAAACTGCACAACTTATCTGTGGAGCTTCTCACTGCAGGACATTCGTAATAACCGGGTCACAAAGAGAGCTGGAGACATCAGAACCCAAACTGATGTGTCCATCAGTTTGGGTGGACACATCCCAAACTGATGGGATGTGTCCACAGTTTGGGACACATCCCAAACTGTGGACACATCACACACATCAGTGTGTGTTTGGGACACACACTGATGTGTGTGTCCCAAACACATCAGTTTGGGACACATCACCCAAACTGATGTGTCCATCAGTTTGGGTTCTGAACCAAACTGATGGTTCAGAAACCCTCGTTGCTCGTTGTTCTCACATCACGTAAGTGTGAAAGACAGGACTAACAGACTGAAAAACTGTTTCTATACCCAGTTTATCTGACTTTTAAACTCAATGTGATTTAAGCTTTTTGTGTTTTTTAATGAATGTGACTTTTTATTTAAGTTTATTACTTTTAAACTGTGTTGAAGGGTGAAGTTTACATTTCATTGCCCAGTTTTTTCTGACCATATGACAATAATTATTTATTTTTCTGTATAATAAAGATAATTTTATAAATATTTTGACTTCAGTGTTATTTTTTTAAAAGTAGAAAATTTCCATATTGGTATGACCATTTTTTGGAGTAAAAAATATTTCACTTCACTCTGTGGGAGCTTCATGGTCCCTGAAAATATCACAATAATAAAACTGGACCATCTCAGCCCCCACAAATAGATCATACACTGTTCTACAAGGTTTCTAGAGCAGCCAGGTTTTCTACAGTGATTATGAGAAGTGGCACACAAACCAAACAAACTATATATTTTAGAAACAAGTGTTTGTCTCCTTCCTGAGTTTCTATGTTTTTGCATAATTTTCAGACTGCAGTGCTTCAGAACATCAAATCAACTTAAAAATTAGTCAAAAATAGCATAAGTGAACACAAAATTATGTTTTTAAACAATGGAGGTTGTTATTAAGGGGTAAAAAACATCCAAACCCACATGGCCCTGTGTGAAAAAGAGATTTTCCCCTAAAGCTAATAACTGTTTGGGTCACATAGGAGCAACAACTGCAACAAAACGTTAATAGTCAATAACTTGCAATGAGTCTTTTCCAAATGTGAAGAAATGTTGGCTCATTGTTGATATTCAGACATCCTTTTTACAGTCATACCACAGCATCCCATTAGGATTCAGGTCAGAATCACAATTCAGGACTTTGATTAGGCCACTCCAAAGCCTTCACTGCAAAAAAATGAAATCTTAACAGGTAATTTTGGTCTAGTTTTAATATAAATATCTTAGTGCACTTGAAATGAGACAAATGAACTTATAAATAAATTTCCAGCAAGAAAAATTAGCTTGTTTCAAGTTAAAAAAATTCCTGTACCAGTTCCATTGGCAGATAATTTCACTTGTCTTGTTATAAGTGAAATAAATTGCCAATGGAATAAATACTTTTGAAATCAATATTAAGGAATTATTGGCTTAAAACAAGCTCTTATATCTTACTGAATAGTGACTTGTAAGTTTAGTTTTGTCTAATAAAGATATTTGCACTAGAAACTAGACAAAAATACTAGGTATGATTCTGTGTTTTTGTAGTGTTCATTTAGTTTGTCTTCAGCCGTTCAGAGATGGACTTGCTGGTGTGTTTTGGATTATTGTCTCCACCTGCTGGAGACAAACACCCAGAGCAGACAGTTTGATTTAACACGTCACTGACAGGTTAAAGTACAATTCAGACGTTATTGAACTTTGCTGAGACGCCATTAATGGGTGTGAGAACTCTGCTGATATATCGACAAATATTTGGAAGATTTCTTTAAAAGAAGCTGCTGAAACTTTTGGTGAGTTGTGCTGTTCAAATAATTCAATACCAAATGGCAGAACGAGTTAGTTTTGAAAGTT
>NW_006799959.1:2515263-2520864 GCF_000485575.1 Poecilia formosa
CTGGTCTCAGGAGCTCTGATAGATGTGGCCAAACACCTGGGCAACCTGTCCTTCAGAGTCTGGGAGAAGATGAAGGACCAGGTGAAGTTCAGTCCTGTCATTCTGGACCCAAACACTGCAAATGGATGGATCCATCTGTCTGATGATCTGACCAGTTTGAGACGTGGAGACACAGAGCAGCAGCTTCCTGATAATCCAGAGAGGAACACCAGGCACTGCAACGTTTTTGGTTCTGATGGTTTCAAGTCAGGGAAACACATCTGGGAGGTTGAGGTGACAGATCATCCTCACTGGACTGTGGGTTTGGTTAAAGAGTCTGTTGACAGGAAGGGAGAGTTCAAGGATACAGTTTCATATGGAATCTGGTGTTTATCTTATTTTGAAGGAAAATACAGTGATGGTGGTAAGATTCTCAGAGTGAAGAAGAATCTGCAGAGGATCAGAGTCCAGCTGGACTATGACATGGGGGTTGTGTCCTTCTACGACTCTGAAGACATGACTCTCATCTGCACTCACAGAGACACTTTCACTGAGAAACTCTTCCCTTACTTTAATGTTGGAAAAGCTGCTGATACCAAAATGTGTAACCTCAAAATTAGTCAGATTAAGATTTTGGTTGAAGTCTAAACTTGTATTTTTCATCTCTTTGAAGTACTTTGCATTTTCAGTTCGATGTTTTTATTTGCAGTCAGACCAACTTTCTATCTTAAATCCTTGATTAACAAGCTTAATAATTTTAGTTTTTTTTTTTAAAATTATTAATAGAAATGGACCATTTCCTACATTGTGGCGCAATTTAAAAAAGTCTGCTACTTTAAAATAAAACAGCATAAAAAGGATTTTATTATGAATGTTTTCACTTTAGTGGAGTTTTCCTATGGAAATACAAAATATAGGAAATTATTAGGATAATGTCAAGCTTGTATGTATAATTAAAGCTCTTTGTGGATGAGGCAAAATCTGCAATAATTTAAAACTTGTGCACCTAAGTTTTCTTTTCAAAGATCATTCATGATGTTTGTAATACAATATTTTTCCCCAAAACTAATTCAACTAAACAATTAAAAGAATAATGACTTTCATAATTTTTTTTTTTTACCAGGACTGAATGTTTTCTGTTAGTCAAAGGCTGTTTGTGTTAAATAGAAAGAGAAAGGTGAAGGAATACTAAAAATGAGTCAGAGGTAAAGAGATAAGATAATAAACACCGATTTTATTACAGATCAATAAAAAAAATCTCCAGTAGTTTAAATCGCTGATGTGACCGAACAAAAAAATGACTCAAAGAAATGAGAAGCAGAAACTATTGATCTCTGAAGAATTTTTATCTGTGAAAATATTATCCTTCATATGTTTTTAAACAGTTTTTAATAGTTTCCGAGTCATAAATACAGTTTAATATGAACCAAAGTTATGAAATGAGAAAACAAACAATAAAAAGAACCAGAAAAAAATTGAAGCTGTGATTGAACACATCAGAGCTTCGTGCATCTGCAGCAGGAGCATGAACTTGTATTCTGGTCTGTTGCCATGGCGATGACCTCTGTGGAGGCTCAGCTGACCTTATATCAGTCTTTAAATTGGTTTCTTAGATCAGTGGTTCCCAGGGTAGGGGTCAGGACCCCACTGTGTGTCATGATCTGGAGATCCTCTTCAGAAACTAAATAATACAGATAAAGTTATATTTTATCCAGTTTAGTTCATTTAAGTTTTTGGGCAATTTATTGAAAGAGTTTTTGAGTTTTTTACTCAGATCTACATCACCGACTCTACTGACGTTTTTGAAGTTTACAATATTTTACCACATGATGGCGACAGAGATCTGCTTTTTTCAGACGTTATGTATTTAGTGAGTTTTTTACGTTGAGGTTTTATAGTTGCATCGTCAAGACATTTTCATCAACACTAGGCTGTTCAATAAATCAGGTTACATGTTACTTACTTTATGATATGATGATTTGACTGTTGCAAACAACATGATATATATTGTATTGTTTATTTATCCTTCTTTCATCAAACACTTCATGTCTCTTGCTCATCATCTCTCAATGTTGCAGTGTTTATTTGTGATTGTTGCTGCCTAAAATTAAAATCTAAAATATCAATACTTCAACATCTCTATCCTGGCTGAATAAGATCTCATTTCCTTCAGTCTTTGGATGATTGTCAGATTGTCTTTGTGCTTAACATAGGATGAAATGGAAAAGATAAATCCCTAATAAAACATTTCAGGAAAATAGGTGAGAATTTAGTAAATAATAAACTCTCTGAATCCTAATTAAACTGAACAGGATTAGGGCCACTGAAAAATAAATAAAATCAAACTTTTTTTGTCAGAATTCTGACTTTAATCTTTGAACTTTGATGTTTGACCAAAGGAAAGTTTAAAGTTGGTATTCTGAAAGAAAAGTCTGAATTATTTTTTTCAGTGGCTTCTGTATAATTAAGGGATTCCGTTGATCTTCTTTCTTCTGAATAGAGCTGAGGAACAGGTTTATAGTGAATATCTCTAAATAAACATCTCATCTGAATGGTAGAACATTTAACAGGAAAAGCAGAAAGAAAGTAACTTCAATAACTCTTCCTGAGCTGTGAAACATCATTACACTGTGTCAGATCTCTGCTAAAGGAGGAGAGTGGAGAAGTGAAGGACTTTTTTGCTGTTGAGAATCTTTTTTAAAGAAAAAAGACTTTGACAGAAAATGGCAGAGAGAGCTCTTCTTGAAAGTTTCCTGAGCTGCCATGTGTGTTTGGAGACTTTCAGAGATCCTGTGTCTCTGAGCTGCAACCACAGCTTCTGTCTTAGCTGTCTGCAGAAATCGTGGGAACAAACTGGAAACAAGAACTGTCTGTAAAAAAGATCATCAAGAGAGACGCTTCCAGTGAGCGCTATACTGAAGAATTTGTCCGACTCCTTTTAAAAAATACAGCAAGCTGAATCGGCTGATCAGGAAAAACCAGATAAATTAGACATTTGCTGTAAGCATCCAGAAGATCCGTATATATTCTGTGGGAATGTGAAGACAGATAATTGTTCTGTCAGTGACGTTTCTCTTGACGAGGGTCCTGCAGTCAGTGAGCTGAAGGAGCAGCTGAAATCTGACTTACAGTCTCTGCAGGACAAGAGGAACAAACACAAACAAGTGGAGGAAACATATGATGATGTGATTCAACACTCCAAGGAGCAGGTGTTGTCTACAGAGAGACAGATCAGAGAGACTTTCACTGAGAAACTCTTCCCTTGTGTTAGTGTTTGTTCTGCAGGTGATGCAAAAACCTCTGATCTCAAAATCTGTCAAACTAAGATTTATTTTTAAAGAAAGTTCAAAGTTTTGTTTTTATTTTACTGAATTACTGTGATTAATGAAATTCTGGGACCTTGTACAATTTAACACTGTATACAATTTATGTTTAAAGTATTAAACCATCAACTTCCACACAACGTTCAAAATTGTTTTGTGACAGAGAGAGGGGTTATAATTTTAGAGGAAAAGGGAATTTTCAAAACAAGAAGTTTTATTAGTGTGTTGTAGATTTGTGGAATGTATTAAATGTACTTAAAGAAAGTACAAATATGAACCAGTTCTCTGTACTTAAAATTTAAGCACAAGTTTATGCAAAATTCTTAAGCAAGTTGTCATAAGTGAAACATATTTCTGTACATTTCCATTAGACTTTTTTCTGAATCTCTCCTGAACTGATAAATTGATCCCAAGTGAATCCTGAGTTTCAGCTACATTATCAATGTAGCTGAAACTACATTGATAATGTAGTTGGAGCTACATTGGAAATGTAGCTAAAATGTAGCTAGATCAGCCAGATTTATTTTAAAGTAGCTCAAAGGTGCATCTCATTAAAAATCAGCCGGAAAGTATATAGTGAATATATCCAGAACACAACATCATGTTACATTTCTGACAATGGAAAGAAAAATATTTGGACGGGGTTAACAGCCAGAGAGATTAAGAAGAGGCGGAGGAGATAGGATGTAGATGAGTTAGGATGCAAAACAGAAGAAGAGTCAGAAGAGGTCAAAGACATAATGCCAGTTTCCATCACTCCAACATCATCAGACAATGATTTGTAACCAACAAGATGCTGCTGGAGTTCATCCTGAGATTTTTCTCAGGATGAAGATGGAAAAATTCTGATCACCAGCCTCGTATACAGATGATCCATCTGCTGCCATGGGTGCAGCATGTGAAGACATCACAGCAGAGGCTGGATAAGACACTGAAAGATGATTCAATGCATTGAAAGAAGATTTTCTTTGTGATGCGGCTCAAGACACAGAAACATGAGGAGGTGAAGGAAGACGGCAATCACCCAGTCCAGATAATAAACTGGTGAAGTTGGTGGTTAGATGGTTTTTGCTCCAATGTTTACTTGTCCTCATTTGTTTCCTTCTGTCATTTCTCAGTGATAACAGTAAGATTTCTCATCCTGTAGGTTTACTATCTGGCAATGGGCAGAAGCCCGAGTTCACTGGAAATTTACCTGTAACTTTCAAGAGTTTATTCAGACATAAGCAATTAGAATATTTTCTTTTTGCAGCCAGAACAATAATTGTAGAAATTATTTCTCTGGTTTGAACACAAGGACAGAAGCAGCATCGTTCAGCTGTGAAAAATGTCCTCATAGCGCCATCTGCTGGAGTAAAATACTCACAGCAGATAAATATCATTGTGACAACGTTTGATATTGCAAACTCAAAGCTTTACAGTATTAAACAAAACTTGGGCCAATCAGTAAGACCTTTATTGACAACCAGACAGATGTAAGACCGAGGAAGTTTTACCAATAATAATAAAACAAAAACAATGATGACTTTCCTCTGAAATCCAGAACATTGTCATGATTTGGTATTGTTTGTGGTGAGAGAGAAGCTCGTAGGCCCAGGCAGACATTGCTTCTTCTCTTTTTGAGTTAAAGCATTAAATCAGAAGTTTGCTTCTTAAAATATGAAGCAGTTGTTCACTAAATATTCAACGAAATTTTATTGCACTAAATGAGAAGCACAAAGTTCACCTGGAAGTGTAACACAATAACCTGTCATAGTGGAAACACGTCACTGAGAGGAAAATGAAAGTATTTTTAACATAGAGGAACAGAGCTGAGACGCCATTACAGGGTCAGAGATTTAACTGAAACACAAAGGTTTAATCTGAAGAGAAAGAAGAAACTTTGACTTGGTGAGTTCTGGGACTGAGAGATTTCTGTAGAAAATGGCAGAAAATACTGTGGTTCTTGAAAGTTTCCTGAGCTGCCATGTTTGTTCAGAGACTTTCAGAGATCCTGTGTCTCTGAGCTGCAACCACAGTTTCTGTTAAAGCTGCCTGGAGGAATTCTGGGAACAAACTGGAAACAAGAACTGTCCCATCTGTAAATGAAGATCTTCAAGGGAGGATCCATCCATTGATTTCTCCCTCAACAAACTCGGTGATTCATTTACTGAGAAGCTGAAAGGAGCTTCAACTGAGATGGAAAAAGAAAAGAAGAAAGAGAGGAAGGTGGTGTGTGAGAAACACTCAGAGGTTCCTTATTGGTTCTGTGAAGACGAGCAGAGAGCTGTGTGTCCTGTCTGTGAGTTTTCTCTCCACC
>NW_006799959.1:2520874-2528176 GCF_000485575.1 Poecilia formosa
CAGAGGTCAGAGGTCACTGCCAGATCCACAGCTGGTCTCAGGAGCTCTGATAGATGTGGCCAAACACCTGGGCAACCTGTCCTTCAGAGTCTGGGAGAAGATGAAGGACCAGGTGAAGTTCACACCAGTCATTCTGGACCCAAACACAGCAAATGGATGGATCCATCTGTCTGATGATCTGACCAGTTTGAGACGTGGAGACACAGAGCAGCAGCTTCCTGATAATCCAGAGAGAAACACCAGGCACTGCAACGTTTTTGGTTCTGAGGGCTTCAAGTCAGGGAAACACATCTGGGAGGTTGAGGTGACAGATCATCCTCACTGGACTGTGGGTTTGGTTAAAGAGTCTGTTGACAGGAAGGGAGAGTTCAAGGATGCAGTTTCATATGGAATCTGGTGTTTATCTTATTTTGAAGGAAAATACAGTGATGGTGGTAAGATTCTCAGAGTGAAGAAGAATCTACAGAGGATCAGAATCCAGCTGGACTATGACATGGGGGTTGTGTCCTTCTACGACTCTGAAGACATGACTCTCATCTGCACTCACAGAGACACTTTCACTGAGAAACTCTTCCCTTACTTTAATGTTGGAAAAGCTGCTGATACCAAAATGTGTAACCTCAAAATTAGTCAGATTAAGATTTTGGTTGAAGTCTAAACTTGTATTTTTCATCTCTTTGAAGTACTTTGCATTTTCAGTTCGATGTTTTTATTTGCAGTCAGACCAACTTTCTATCTTAAATCCTTGAAGAACAAGCTTAATAATTTTACTGTTTTTTTTTATTATTATTAATAGAAATGGACCATTTCCTACATTGTGGCGCAATTTAAAAAAGTCTGCTACTTTAAAATAAAACAGCATAAAAAGGATTTTATTATGAATGTTTTCACTTTAGTGGAGTTTTCCTATGGAAATACAAAATATAGGAAATTATTAGGATAATGTCAAGCTTGTATGTATAATTAAAGCTCTTTGTGGATGAGGCAAAATCTGCAATAATTTAAAACTTGTGCACCTAAGTTTTCTTTTCAAAGATCATTCATGATGTTTGTAATACAATATTTTTCCCCAAAACTAATTCAACTAAACAATTAAAAGAATAATGACTTTCATAATTTTTTTTTTTTACCAGGACTGAATGTTTTCTGTTAGTCAAAGGCTGTTTGTGTTAAATAGAAAGAGAAAGGTGAAGGAATACTAAAAATGAGTCAGAGATAAAGAGATAAGATAATAAACACCGATTTTATTACAGATCAATAAAAAAAAATCTCCAGTAGTTTAAATCGCTGATGTGACCGAACAAAAAAATGACTCAAAGAAATGAGAAGCAGAAACTATTGATCTCTGAAGAATTTTTATCTGTGAAAATATTATCCTTCATATGTTTTTAAACAGTTTTTAATAGTTTCCGAGTCATAAATACAGTTTAATATGAACCAAAGTTATGAAATGAGAAAACAAACAATAAAAAGAACCAGAAAAAAACTGAAGCTGTGAATGAACACATCAGAGCTTCATGCATCTGCAGCAGGAGCATGAACTAGTATTCTGGTCTGTTGCCATGGCGATGACCTCTGTGGAGGCTCAGATGACCTTATATCAGTCTTTAAATTGGTTTCTTAGATCAGTGGTTCCCAGGGTAGGGGTCAGGACCCCACTGTGTGTCATGATCTGGAGATCCTCTTCAGAAACTAAATAATACAGATAAAGTTATATTTTATCCAGTTTAGTTCATTTAAGTTTTTGGGCAATTTATTGAAAGAGTTTTTGAGTTTTTTACTCAGATCTACATCACCGACTCTACTGACGTTTTTGAAGTTTACAATATTTTACCACATGATGGCGACAGAGATCTGCTTTTTTCAGACGTTATGTATTTAGTGAGTTTTTTACGTTGAGGTTTTATAGTTGCATCGTCAAGACATTTTCATCAACACTAGGCTGTTCAATAAATCAGGTTACATGTTACTTACTTTATGATATGATGATTTGACTGTTGCAAACAACATGATATATATTGTATTGTTTATTTATCCTTCTTTCATCAAACACTTCATGTCTCTTGCTCATCATCTCTCAATGTTGCAATGTTTATTTGTGATTGTTGCTGCCTAAAATTAAAATCTAAAATATCAATACTTCAACATCTCTATCCTGGCTGAATAAGATCTCATTTCCTTCAGTCTTTGGATGATTGTCAGATTGTCTTTGTGCTTAACATAGGATGAAATGGAAAAGATAAATCCCTAATAAAACATTTCAGGAAAATAGGTGAGAATTTAGTAAATAATAAACTCTCTGAATCCTAATTAAACTGAACAGGATTAGGGCCACTGAAAAATAAATAAAATCAAACTTTTTTTGTCAGAATTCTGACTTTAATCTTTGAACTTTGATGTTTGACCAAAGGAAAGTTTAAAGTTGGTATTCTGAAAGAAAAGTCTGAATAATTTTTTTCAGTGGCTTCTGTATAATTAAGGGATTCCGTTGATCTTCTTTCTTCTGAATAGAGCTGAGGAACAGGTTTATAGTGAATATCTCTAAATAAACATCTCATCTGACTGGTAGAACAATTAACAGGAAAAGCAGAAAGAAAGTAACTTCAATAACTCTTCCTGAGCTGTGAAACATCATTACACTGTGTCAGATCTCTGCTAAAGGAGGAGAGTGGAGAAGTAAAGGACTTTTTTGCTGTTGAGAACCTTTTTTAAAGAAAAAAGACTTTGACAGAAAATGGCAGAGAGAGCTCTTCTTGAAAGTTTCCTGAGCTGCCATGTGTGTTTGGAGACTTTCAGAGATCCTGTGTCTCTGAGCTGCAACCACAGCTTCTGTCTGAGCTGTCTGCAGAAATCGTGGGAACAAACTGGAAACAAGAACTGTCTGTAAAAAAGATCATCAAGAGAGACGCTTCCAGTGAGCGCTATACTGAAGAATTTGTCCGACTCCTTTTAAAAAATACAGCAAGCTGAATCGGCTGATCAGGAAAAACCAGATAAATTAGACATTTGCTGTAAGCATCCAGAAGATCCGTATATATTCTGTGGGAATGTGAAGACAGATAATTGTTCTGTCAGTGACGTTTCTCTTGACGAGGGTCCTGCAGTCAGTGAGCTGAAGGAGCAGCTGAAATCTGACTTAAAGTCTCTGCAGGACAAGAGGAACAAACACAAACAAGTGGAGAAAACATACGATGATGTGATTCAACACTCCAAGGAGCAGGTGTTGTCCACAGAGAGACAGATCAGAGAGACTTTCACTGAGAAACTCTTCCCTTGTGTTAGTGTTTGTTCTGCAGGTGATGCAAAAACCTCTGATCTCAAAATCTGTCAAACTAAGATTTATTTTTAAAGAAAGTTCAAAGTTTTGTTTTTATTTTACTGAATTACTGTGATTAATGAAATTCTGGGACCTTGTACAATTTAACACTGTATACAATTTATGTTTAAAGTATTAAACCATCAACTTCCACACAACGTTCAAAATTGTTTTGTGACAGAGAGAGGGGTTATAATTTTAGAGGAAAAGGGAATTTTCAAAACAAGAAGTTTTATTAGTGTGTTGTAGATTTGTGGAATGTATTAAATGTACTTAAAGAAAGTACAAATATGAACCAGTTCTCTGTACTTAAAATTTAAGCACAAGTTTATGCAAAATTCTTAAGCAAGTTGTCATAAGTGAAACATATTTCTGTACATTTCCATTAGACTTTTTTCTGAATCTCTCCTGAACTGATAAATTGATCCCAAGTGAATCCTGAGTTTCAGCTACATTATCAATGTAGCTGAAACTACATTGATAATGTAGTTGGAGCTACATTGGCAATGTAGCTAAAATGTAGCTAGATCAGCCAGATTTATTTTAAAGTAGCTCAAAGGTGCATCTCATTAAAAATCAGCCGGAAAGTATATAGTGAATATATCCAGAACACAACATCATGTTACATTTCTGACAATGGAAAGAAAAATATTTGGACGGGGTTAACAGCCAGAGAGATTAAGAAGAGGCGGAGGAGATAGGATGTAGATGAGTTAGGATGCAAAACAGAAGAAGAGTCAGAAGAGGTCAAAGACATAATGCCAGTTTCCATCACTCCAACATCATCAGACAATGATTTGTAACCAACAAGATGCTGCTGGAGTTCATCCTGAGATTTTTCTCAGGATGAAGATGGAAAAATTCTGATCACCAGCCTCGTATACAGATGATCCATCTGCTGCCATGGGTGCAGCATGTGAAGACATCACAGCAGAGGCTGGATAAGACACTGAAAGATGATTCAATGCATTGAAGGAAGATTTTCTTTGTGGTGCGGCTCAAGACACAGAAACATGAGGAGGTGAAGGAAGACGGCAATCACCCAGTCCAGATAATAAACTGGTGAAGTTGGTGGTTAGATGGTTTTTGCTCCAATGTTTACTTGTCCTCATTTGTTTCCTTCTGTCATTTCTCAGTGATAACAGTAAGATTTCTCATCCTGTAGGTTTACTATCTGGCAATGGGCAGAAGCCCGAGTTCACTGGAAATTTACCTGTAACTTTCAAGAGTTTATCAGACATAAGCAATTAGAATATTTTCTTTTTGCAGCCAGAACAATAATTGTGGAAAATATTTCTCTGGTTTGAACACAAGGACAGAAGCAGCAATGTTCAGCTGTGAAAAATGTCCTCATAGCGCCATCTGCTGGAGGAAAATACTCACAGCAGATAAATATCATTTTGACAACGTTTATTGAACACATCACTGATATTGCAAACTCAAAGCTTCACTGCAATAAACAAAACTGATGCAAGTCAGTAAGACCTTTATTGACAACCAGACAGATGCAAGACCAAGGAAGTTTTACCAATAACAATAAAACAAAAACAATGATGACTTTCCTCTGAAATCCAGAACATTGTCATGATTTGGTATTGTTTGTGGTGAGAGAGATCCTCATAGGCCCAGGCAGACATTTAGAAGGTGTTTAATGATGATCCAGGATAACAAAATCCAGAAATACAAGGAGCAACGAGGAACAATAGTGACAGACAGACAACATTAGACAAGGACCCAACAAGGAACAGACAACAGGTGGGACTAAATACACAGGGAGGGTAATCACAGAAATGAGACACAGCTGGGAACAATCAGGACGGCACAGAGACTCAGGGGAAAACAGGACACAGAAAACCTCAAACTAACACAGAAAACACAGAACCTAACAAACATCCTCTGATAAAGCATTGAACTTTATCACATTTTAAAGAGTCGTCATCTTTTAGTTTATTTACTCTTTTGGTGAATAAAAATAGTTATGACTGTTTAAGTATATAGAAAACATTATCAATAACATAGCAGCTGAATATTCACTAGAAGACTTAAATGCAAAATAAGTCTCTGTTTATTGCTTCTTCTCTTTTTGAGTTAAAGCATTAAATCAGAAGTTTGCTTCTTAAAATATGAAGCAGTTGTTCACTAAATGTTCAAAGAAATTTTATTGCACTAAATGAGAAGCACAAAGTTCACCTGGAAGTGTTACACAATAACCTGTCAGAGTGGAAACACGTCACTGAGAGGAAAATGAAAGTATTTTTAACATAGAGGAACAGAGCTGAGACGCCATTACAGGGTGGAAGATTTGACTTGAAACACAAAGATATAATCTGAAGAGAAAGAAGAAACTTTGACTTGGTGAGTTCTGGGACTGAGAGATTTCTGTAGAAAATGGCAGAAAATATTGCAGTACTTGAAAGTTTCCTGAGCTGCCATGTTTGTTCAGAGACTTTCAGAGATCCTGTGTCTCTGAGCTGCAACCACAGCTTCTGTTCAAGCTGCCTGGAGGAATTCTGGGAACAAACTGGAAACAAGAACTGTCCCATCTGTAAAAGAAGATTGTCAAAGGACAATCTGATTGTAAATTTTGGACTGAAGGAACTGGCTGATTCTTTTACTGGAAGACAGAAATCCGGATCATCAGAGACAAAAAAAAGGAGAAAAGCAGCTGATGGTCTGCAGTGAACACCAAGAAGATACTAAACTGTTCTGTAAAGACGAGCAGAGAGCTGTGTGTCCTGTCTGTGAGTTTTCTCTCCACCAGAGTCACAAAGTGGTTCCTATAGAAGAAGCAGTCAGTGAGCTGAAGNCAGAAGCCCGAGTTCACTGGAAATTTACCTGTAACTTTCAAGAGTTTATTCAGACATAAGCAATTAGAATATTTTCTTTTTGCAGCCAGAACAATAATTGTAGAAATTATTTCTCTGGTTTGAACACAAGGACAGAAGCAGCATCGTTCAGCTGTGAAAAATGTCCTCATAGCGCCATCTGCTGGAGTAAAATACTCACAGCAGATAAATATCATTGTGACAACGTTTGATATTGCAAACTCAAAGCTTTACAGTATTAAACAAAACTTGGGCCAATCAGTAAGACCTTTATTGACAACCAGACAGATGTAAGACCGAGGAAGTTTTACCAATAATAATAAAACAAAAACAATGATGACTTTCCTCTGAAATCCAGAACATTGTCATGATTTGGTATTGTTTGTGGTGAGAGAGAAGCTCGTAGGCCCAGGCAGACATTGCTTCTTCTCTTTTTGAGTTAAAGCATTAAATCAGAAGTTTGCTTCTTAAAATATGAAGCAGTTGTTCACTAAATATTCAACGAAATTTTATTGCACTAAATGAGAAGCACAAAGTTCACCTGGAAGTGTAACACAATAACCTGTCATAGTGGAAACACGTCACTGAGAGGAAAATGAAAGTATTTTTAACATAGAGGAACAGAGCTGAGACGCCATTACAGGGTCAGAGATTTAACTGAAACACAAAGGTTTAATCTGAAGAGAAAGAAGAAACTTTGACTTGGTGAGTTCTGGGACTGAGAGATTTCTGTAGAAAATGGCAGAAAATACTGTGGTTCTTGAAAGTTTCCTGAGCTGCCATGTTTGTTCAGAGACTTTCAGAGATCCTGTGTCTCTGAGCTGCAACCACAGTTTCTGTTAAAGCTGCCTGGAGGAATTCTGGGAACAAACTGGAAACAAGAACTGTCCCATCTGTAAATGAAGATCTTCAAGGGAGGATCCATCCATTGATTTCTCCCTCAACAAACTCGGTGATTCATTTACTGAGAAGCTGAAAGGAGCTTCAACTGAGATGGAAAAAGAAAAGAAGAAAGAGAGGAAGGTGGTGTGTGAGAAACACTCAGAGGTTCCTTATTGGTTCTGTGAAGACGAGCAGAGAGCTGTGTGTCCTGTCTGTGAGTTTTCTCTCCACCAGAGTCACAAAGTGGTTCCTATAGAAGAAGCAGTCAGTGAGCTGAAG
>NW_006799959.1:2530473-2625848 GCF_000485575.1 Poecilia formosa
TCACTGAGAAACTCTTCCCTTATTTTGATGTAGGAGCAGCAGGTGATACCAAAACATCTGAGATCAAAATATGTGAAACTAAGATTTCTGTTTAAAGACAGCTCAAAGTTTTGTTTTTATTTTTACCGAATTATTCTGAATGAAATTCTGGGACCTTGCAAAATATAAAACTTTACATTTTATGTTTAAAGTATTAAGCCATCAACTTCCACACAATATTTAAAAATGTTTTGTGACAGAGAAGGGTTATAATTCAAGAGGAAATAAGAAGATTTATAAAACAATGAGAAGATATTTTGCATATCAGTGTGTGGTAGATTTATGGAATTTATTAAATGATGAAAGTACAAATATAAACCAATTTAAAAAAAACTATTCAAAAATGAACTTATTCAAAAATATGTTGTGTAGGATGTGTATCACAAAGACCAAAAATACTTCTAATGATATTACAAATGAATAAATAATTGCACATTTAAGGATAACAATAATTTGGGGAATAATTAAAGAGTTTATCTGGTGTGGAGATATAAATGTTTGTAGGTTGATAAATATGAGAGGGACAGGAATTTATGTGATCATATTTCTTCTATCTTCTTTCTCCCCGATCATATTAGATTAAATTACATGCAATGAACGTGATCATTTGTTTTATTTTTTCTGCTTTTATTTGTTCCCTGTTGAAATAAATAAATAAATCTTTCTATTTACAATGAACCCAACTTTCTTTTTAAATCCTTCATTAACATACTTTGTATTTTATAATTTTTAAAGGTTTTCAAACATTAGTAAAAAATACAAAATCTTATTAGATAACTTATTCAGCCACAGTCAAATATTTCATCATAATCAGTCTTTATGTTTGGTAGAAGGGAAAATGCAGAAAACAGCAAAAAGAACAAGGAAATAGATTTAAATTATTTATCTGATTCACTTTAGTTATGCTAAATGTTGGGTTTTATGTGGAGTTTGTCATAGGATTGTGTTTGGTTTTTCTTCTTATAGTACATTTTCTCTTTTCTGTACTCAGTTTTAATCAAAATGTTTTGAGCTTTCACTGAGTTTAGTCCCAGAGGTGCCAAATGTAAAGAAAAATGAATTAGTTCATAAATTAAATTAGTTTACTTGTCAAATCTAATTTTAATTAATAAATACCTTGTCCAAGATCCTAAAGCAAGTCTAAATCTGTTACACAACATTTTAAATAGGAAAGTAAAATCTGTGATGCTAACAAATGAAATGAATAATTTCAGCGTTGGATGTTTTCTTTCTGAACTCTGGTACCTTTTATAATAAAACTGAAATATTTGTTTAAATTCTAATTGATTTGTTGCTTTGTGCTTTTACACCATTGTTAATTTGTATTTTAAACATTTTAAGATCCTGTATTTTTATATAACCAAAAACACAAAAATTATTTTCAATTATAAATACTGAATAAAATACTTTTCCCTTGTTATAAAAATCTGCCATTGGAATATAGACTTAAAACCAGATCTTTCTGAAAAGCTACTTGTAAGTTAGTTTGGTTTTATTTAAAGTGTACTGAGATTCTTTTACTGGAAACTCTAAAAAAATTTAACAAGATTTTGTGTTCAGCTGGTGGTTGTAAAGCACAATCAGTTTATTTATGAAGCACATTTCCGACAACCTCAACTGAACAAAGTGCTTCACAATACTTATAACTTTACAGACAGATATACAATAAATTAATAAGTAAAATTAAGCTTAATAAAAAAGATGCATTAATAAAGTTGACAGTAAAATACCAATAAAATAATAATGTAAATAAAAGTCAAGGCTTAGTTAATTTCAGTTCCAGCAATTTCCAGATAACTCAACTTAATTAAGTATTAATCTTTTTCTGTTTTTTTAATTGGTGTTGAAGTTGTCTCAGTTTTTCTGCAAAATTAAATAAAACAAAACCAGAAGAAGATGAAAGAAATAATCAAAATACAAACACTGATGAAACACCAGAAATGACATTTGAATAGTCAAAGTTCAGAATGCAGCTGTTGCCACCAGAACAGGAAAACCTGAAGACAAACTCAGCGACCTGCTTCACCTGAACCGAACATTCAGATATTCTGAGGTATTGAAAGTATGAAATTGTTAAATTTAGTTTACTTCTTGAGTCATTGTAAATAGTTAAAAAAAAAAAGAGGGACGTTCATTTCTGCCCCCCAAAAAATCTCAGAAGTTCTTAAGAAAGTTTTGAAAATTTGATACTTGCTAGAAAAACTCAGAAATTTTTAGATACAGTTTTAGAGTTTTTCTAGAAAAAAAATCTACTTTTCAAACTCAGAATGATCTATTTATTTATATTTTTTTTGTTTTGGCAAAAATTTACTCTTCCTTTTTGTTTCTGTCTACAATGGCTCTAATATGCCATCATAGTTTGTGGAACTATTGTCATAAAACTAATCAATCAGGCCAAAAATGGGTATAAAACTTTTAGAGACTGATCAGCAGATGGCAGCAGAGAGCCTCCCAGAGCTTTTAGCACCAATAAACCTTAAGCTTAGCCAGGTGTTGTCCAAAGTGAGGCCCAGGGGCCATTTGTGGTCCATGTACTGATCTTGTGCGGCCCCTGAATGTTACAAATTTGTCCCACATCTGAAAGATTTTTGAAGCGGCTCATTTTCCAGACATGAAAATGGCAATACAAACAGAGCCAGCTGTTTGTATTGCTAAACAGCTGGCTCAGGTTTTTTTAAAACCATTTCCTGATGTTTTTAGAAACAGTTGAGACCCAAATGGAAGCACAAAAATGTGCAAAATGTGAATTTTGCAGAATAGGTCCCCTTTAAGGTACTCAATATTACTACAGCTGCATCCCTATTGATAAATTTGTTTTTGCTTTCATAATGTTGATTGAAGTGAAGAGTTAATGGTAAATAACGGTATCTGATACAACTAGAGTATAAAAATGATTTGGCTTTACAAAGCCACCACTGGCAGTTCCACAGGGTCAAGTGAGCTGAGAATGATTTTATTGTTTTGATAAATCAAATCCTTTTGGGTTTCCTGCTACATGTTTGTTTGCTGCCTAATGGATTCAGGCAAACCTTCTTCACGTTTTATTGACAAACACATCCACCAGAGTTGGTAACCGACTCCTCAGATTCACATCATCATGAATGTCCAGAACGATTTTCTTTTGATTCATGTGACATTAGAAAAGTCTTTTCCTTCAGCTGAACACCTGCTAGACGTCTTCCTATATACAGTAAAGATACTAAATATGTAACACTGAATGTAGAAAAACTTAGGAAATTTTTTCTTGTGGGTTTAGTTTTTAAATCTTGAAACTTGGAAAGAGTGAAAAATATTTATAGAAATGTTTGTAACCAATGTCATTTGTCGACAGACTTTTCTTGGAGATATGTTTTGTAAAATATACAGGAAGTGCTCCACTGTTTTGATTTTGATGATGCTTTAAAAAGTGATGATAAAGTAAACTTGTGCTGTTTTCGGCTTACGCTGTTTTAGTCTTGTCTTGTTATTTTACTTTATTTTTCATTTTGTTTTGCTTTTGCTTGTTTTTTCCAGCATTGTTTTTTATTTTTCCTTTTTTGACTATTGTGTGTAAAGGTTAAAAATAAATAAACAAATAAACAAATAAACAAATAAACAAATAAATAAATAAATAAATAAATAAATAGTTTGATTTGTATTAATGTTAAGTAATTTATTTTCTTACAGTTATGTTTTAAAGTCTTCGTAGTAAAATATTTAATTTTCACATTTTGGTTGTAGGATTAACTGACATTCTTATCTCCACCCACTGAAACCAGTTTACTGTTTAAGCGTAAGACAAAAATGTTGTTTATCGGGTTTACAGTGGAGTGAGAATGAAATGCTTTCTCACTTCAACAACTACCAAACTACACACCTTTTTCATTCAAAAAGCCTCTTAGCAAATTCTTTTTACTTCTTTTTATCTGTTCTCAACCAATAAAGCAGTTAAAGAAAACAGCAGCTTTAATTACAGGGAGAATAACACAAGAACAAAAGAGGAGGAAAATATTTATCTGTGTCACCAGAGCTTGTCTGACTGGTAAAACGTCTCTGAGTTGTCAGACAGAATGAGAGGAATGATCCTCGCTGCTGAACAGAGCTGAAACGCCACCACAACATGGTGGATCGCTGTTGAAAAAGACGCTGGACCGGAGTCAGAGCGGCAAAGAAACGTTTTATTGGTGAGTCCACATACTGCTACTTTGAGACAAAAGACAAGAAGAAAGATTTCATTTTTTTATTTGCTTCAAGATCCGTTGTCTTTAAAAACAAAAAGATCATCTAAAGGATGATCTAATATTGAAGAGGGTGAATTTTTACAATGAAGGAACTGACCGACTCTTTATCTGGAAGACAGAAAACGTCATCTGAGAGAACAAAACAAGCTAAAATGGGGCTGTGCAGTAAACATCCAGAGGTTCCTCATTTATTCTGTGAAGACGAGCAGAGAGCTGTGTGTCCTGTCTGCGAGTTTTCTCTCCACCAGAACCACAAAGTGGTTCCTATGGAACAAGCGGTTGGTGGGCTGAAGAGGGAGCTGAAATCTGACTTAAAGTCTCTGCAGGACAAGAAGGAGAATTACAAACAAATGGAGAAAACATACGATGAAATGACCGGACACATCACAGATCAGGTGTCGTCCACAGAGAGACAGATCAGAGCAGAGTTCAACAAGCTCCACCAGTTCCTGAAAGAGGAAGAGGAGTCCAGACTGGCAGCTCTGTGGGAGGAAGAGGAGCAGAAGAAGAAGACGATAAAAAAGAGAATAAAGAAGATTGAGGAGCAGATCATCTCTCTGTCAGACAGCATCTCTGCTGGTAAAGAAGAGCTGCAGAAAGACAACCTGTCATTCCTGAAGGGTTACGAAGACGCACTGAGCAGAGCCAGAGGTCAGAGGTCACTGCCAGATCCACAGCTGGTCTCAGGAGCTCTGATAGATGTGGCCAAACACCTGGGCAACCTGTCCTTCAGAGTCTGGGAGAAGATGAAGGACCAGGTCAACTTCAGTCCCGTCATTCTGGACCCAAACACTGCCAGCCGATGGCTCTCTCTGTCTGATGATCTGACCAGTGTGAGACGCTGCGAAACGAAGGAGAAACTTCCTGACAACCCAGAGAGAAACATTAACTACACCAATGTTTTCGGTTCTGAGGCCTTCGGCTCAGGGAAACACAGCTGGGAAGTGGATGTTGGAGATCATCCTCGCTGGAATATCGGTTTGGTGAAAGAGTCTGTGGACAGGAAGGGAGAGACCGATGCTTTGCCCAAATATGGAATCTGGTGTTTAGTCCACAGTGATGGAAAATACATGGATGGCGAAGCTAATGTTGTCACAATGAAGCAGAGTCTGAGGAAAATTAAAGTCCAGCTGAACTATGACAGAGGGGAAGTGTCCTTCTACGACTCTGAAGACATGAGTCACATCCACACCCTCAGAGACTCTTTCACTGAGAAACTCCTGCCTTATTTCTGTGTTGGAAAAACTGGAGAAGTGGAACCTACAAGTATCAAAGTCTGTAAAACTGAGATTAATTTTTAAGCATCACATAAACCGAGTGTAATGTTTGAAAATGAATGTTTTTTGTTCTTTTCTGAGAAGAAAACAAGAAACCTTGACATCAGTTATAATGTTGAATATTATAACAGACACCTTCAGACTTCTAAAACCAGACGTAGTTCACCCAGAGGATCCATTCATTTATATTTATGTTGTATGAATGTCCCAGTATGGAGACAGAAACATTGTTTTATTTCCTGTTTTTAATGCTGCTGTACTTAATAAACCTGAAATCATGAACTAATGGAAATAACTTGGAATAATAGACGTTAATGTGCATGTGTGTGGTCTTAAAAATGTTTACTACATTTATAATTTACAGTCATAAGATGGCAGCTGGCCAACACGAACACTGTCTTGAAGTTTGTAAAATAATCAATAAAGGATTTATTTTGTAGCTTTTTATTTTTTACTAGGTTGATGCTTAGAAGAGGTTGGACCTTTTTAGCTGTGGCTTCAATGTTACAGAACAATTTGCTATTAAATATTAGACATGCTTCTTTTCTTGCTGTTTTTAAGTCTATTTTTTAAAAAACATTATTTTCAGTGGCTTTTGGTACAATATGAGTTGTTTCTGTTTTTATTTTAAACAATTTTTGCTGAAATTTTATTCTGTTTTTGGTGTTTTCATTTTTACATTTTATTATTATTTGTTTCTTGATTTCTTTATCTGTTTTAGTACTGTACAGCATGTTGGTTAAAATGTTATTTTTAAATGTAATTTATGAATAAAATGAATTTGGATTGGTCAATGAAGCTACTTGATTTTATAAACTTATTCTTCAGACTTTAGGAGTTAAAAGAGAGATTAAAAACTCTGATAGCATACTGACAAACAGCATGATTGCAAGATTACAAAAAACAGTTAAAATAATGTATTGCTAAGTTAGTGGAGAGGTTATGAGCAGTCAGTAACTTACCACAAATAAGAGATTCAACGGCATTTTTTTAAAAAGCTGTTGGGAATCAGTGACATTCCAAAAAAACTAAAAAAGTTGAAAAGAAATTGGCAGTGGACACAACTCAGAAATGCTGAAGAAATTACAAATATTCCATTCATGTCCTGAATGTGGTCAACAAGGGACAAAAATAGTTTTTCCTTCACATCTGGACAAAGATGTAAGGCTGTAAAACTTTTCTCAGATGTCGTCTGATGAAAGTAAAATTGAACTTTGAGCCATAATTCAGCTGGACAAGATTTTTGTTGAAGTAGATAAAAAAATCCAAATACCATCTAATGAGCTTTGATGTAAAACTTTCTGTTGTTTGCTTGAAAACTGAAGATGAAAAGATATTTCAACAAAAGAATGAAGAAAAGTTACTCAATGGCTTAGAAAAGTTGACAGGAGTCACCTGAAGGTGGCTCTGGACATCAGATGTTCTCACAATCTGATTGATTTGGAAAACTTACTAAATCAGCAAATTTTCCAAGTGAAGAAGTGGGATGTTGATCATTTTCATTAGTTTATTACTGAGCATGACAGTTGTTCCAGCTGTCAATCAACCTTTGAATGCTTTGCTAAATGTGTTAATGACAGAGAAACAATTCACCACCATAGGAAAACCGTTTATCCACCAACATCAATGACCTTGCTAACTAGCCATAGCATTTATGAAAGGCTCTGCTAGCTGCAGCATAGCAGATAGTAAATGAAGAGTGAGAGGGGGAGATGAGCAGCGCCACATGTAGAGTGATTGACAGCACTAAGACATTTCTCCTGGCTCTAATTAGTTGTTTTTAGTTAGCAGTTTCTTCACTGATTATCTGTTTCATATCATACTGTCACAACATAGTGGCAGTTTCAACAAATATTCAAAATAAATATATATTTTATAAAAGTTAAATACTGCAGCTTTAAAGCCCATGTTGAATGAATGTAAACTTCAGAAAGAAGGTGGATGTCATTATGTTTTACAGTTTCTCAGGTATATTATTGAAGCTTGGCAGTTTGCTTCTTGACTCAGCATTTAACCTGATGGCTCGCAAAGATGGGAATGTTCACAATGAAAGTAAAGCAGAACAGGTTTCTTTAAACGGCTCAAGGAACAAAATGTCGTCTGTCCTGTTTATGGTGAACTGAAACAAACTCTTTATCTGTAGAATGTTTGCAAAATTTGGCACAAACTTTAATTTCTAAACCCCTAAATGTCTTTATGTAAAAAATAACAGAAGAAATGTTAAAAATGTAAAAATGAAATTTATCTGTATTGTTTTCAGCTTTTACAGTACAAGGAACTTTAACGAACAAAGAAAAACAATTACACAACACAACTTGTCTGACTGGTGACACGTCACTGTGAATTAAAAGCAACGCAACCGTTTCTCTCCACAGACAGACCCGACCCACCATCACAGGAACATCATCGCTACACGACCTCAACATTCGCAGGATATCACACTCCAAACGAATCTGTGACTCCTTTTTCCTGAAGACAACAGAAGATGGCTGAGTCGGCTGTTTTTCAAAGTTTTTTGATTATGTGCCTCAAAGTGAAGTCAGTTTTTCAAATTCCCAGCCTGAGGATGATTCCAACTCTGAGGATTGTGTCAGTCCCAGCTGTCAGGAGGATGACACAGTGAAAAGGGAGGAAAATTCAGAAGATTCTTTGTCTGAGGAAGAAAATACCACTTCTTCAACAAAGACACCTGAAGATAACGAGAAGAAGTATGGAAAGGTGGAGATAGGAACTTCCGGAACAAAGAACGGACACTCTACCAGCAGGAGAAATTACTGTCTGTTTTGTGGAAAACCGGTGACCAAAATATCGAGACATCTTACGAACATCCACAGCGACAGAATCGAGGTTGCCGTTGCATTTCAGTATCCTCCAAACTCAAAGGAAAGGAGAAAGATATGGCAAAAACTAACAAATGACGGAAACTTCAAACACAACAAAGATGTTTTAAAGACAGGGGAGGGAAAACTTGCCGTACGAGGTAGAACTAAAACTTCTTCCAAAGCAACAGACTTTGTTCACTGCATTTATTGTCATGGACTTTATGGAAAAAAACTCATCCACCTCCATCTGAGAAAGTGCAAGGAAAATGTTAAGACGGAAGACGACTCTCACGGGACACCAAGGCGAGTCGTATCACACTGTGCGCTTTTGACCAAAAATTGTGAAGGTATAAGTGAGGAGTTTAAGAACCTCATTGGCGTAATGGTGTATGACAATGTGACTGAAACTGTCATGGAAAACCAGATTATTTTGCAGTATGGAGAGCAAATGTTTAAGAAATATATCAATCATCCAAAACAGCATGAATATGCAAGACAAAACCTTCGACATGTTGCAAGACTTCTGCTCGAGGCTCAAAAGTCGACCCCTATGAAGAGTTTTGAGGATTTCTTTAAGCCCTCCAACTTTAAACTTGTGGTGTCTGCTGTGAAGGTGGTGGGGCAATATGACCCTGAAAAAAAACGGTACAACATACCGTCGCTTGCCCTCAAACTTGGTTACCATCTTCAGAAAATCTGCAACATCGTACAGCACAATGCCAAGAGCATTGGCGACACCAAAGTGGTAGAGTCATGCAAAATATTCCTCTCCATGTATGACAAAAAATGGACTAAGTACGTGTCTTCATTGGCGTTAAAAAATATTAAAGACATGCAGAAGAAAAGGGCAAACAAAGTGCCGTCTGCTCAAGATGTGAAACATCTTTATTACCACCTGGAAACGGCTCATCACGCTGCAGAGAAGAAGCTCCGCGAGAACCTTTGTTCAGAAAACTTTGTGGCTCTGGCCAGGGCGGTTCTGGCTCGGACGATTCTTTTCAACAGGAGACTTCCCGGAGAGGTGGCGTCGATTTCACTGGAGACTTTTGAGTCAAGGATACGATCAGACGTCTGTGACGACATGGACGTGTCCGTCTCACAGATGGAAAGAAAACTGTGTGGTTTGTTCAGTAGAGTTACCATCAAAGGGAAATGTGGGAGAGTCGTCCCCATCATCCTCAAGCCTTCGTTTGAGTCGTCTATAGAGTTTTTGGTCAGCGTTCGGGAGAAATGTGGGATTCTGAGCAACAACCCGTACGTGTTTCCCCGGCAGCAGTCGCTGACTGCTCAGAGAGGGTCGTCTTGCATTCAGTTTCATGTCAAAGAATGTGGAGCAGAAAACCCCTCTGTCCTGATGGTGGTGAAACTCCGCAGGCATTTTGCACCTTTGCTTCAGCTCCTTAATCTGGACGACGAGGAGGTCAAGCAGGTTTTGGGTCCCAATAGTGACATCCAAGTTCTGCGGCAAATCAACGACACAATGTGTGACGACTCTGTCATGGAGTCTGAAGGTAAAGTTTCACTTTTTGAGCTAATTTAATTAATCAATTTAGCAGGTGAATCCAATGTTTATAATTAGAGCTGCAGGTAACAATTTTACAAATCAATTACTCTGACAATTAATTGGATTTAAAATAATTGGCACATTTTTATACAATATTAGAAATGCATTAAAATATGCAAATAAACATAAATAAAATGCAATAACAGTATTCCTTTAGTGAACACTTGGTCATTTGTAGCCAAAGCTGCATCTGCTTTTAAAAAATATTTCAAGCTCAACATTTGATCCTTTCTACTTAAAACATTTCTACTATAATATCAACGCAGCGTAAGGCTGATCTGTTGATTATATTTTAGATTAATCTATTAATAACTAGTCAGAAAAAGGTATTTAGAAGAAAATTTTATTTTTACAAAAATTGTCTAAAATTTTGCCAGAGTTTTGAATGTGAACTATTTAAAGGGAAAGGTTTTTTTTTTTCTCTTAGGTGCAAAAGGTATACATTTCATGTACAGGTTTAACTTAATTTTTGCTGTTCTCTTGAAAAATTATTTTTTGAGTGTCTATGTTCCGTATAAGGATTACTAAATTAGTTGATTGTCATTTCAATAATTGATTGATTCTGATTAATTGTTTCAGCCCTAGTTAGAATAAGAAGATGTAACTTAATTTCTGCATACATTAAGGTTTTCAATAGTGAATCCTCAGACAAGAACCATGTTTAAGTGTAATAAAGTCCAATCCATCGCAGCTAAAGCTTCATTTCTGATTATGAAGTGATGGCTTAACTGCAACAGATTTAGAAAATATAACCACTTTGTAATGTAAAAGAAAAAATATTTTTGTTTAGTCGATTCCAAGCCTTTTTTAAAAAAAAAAAAAAAAAAAAATATGTGTCTTGGTTTTAATCTTGTAAATTTAAAAATATTTGACAAACTTGCCAAATATATTTGCGACATAACACAGAAATGAGATTAAATTCCTTTAAAATATATTTATTTACTTCCATTTAGCTTATTTAGAATGTATTAAACAGGAATATGTAAAAATTTGCTTAGACTAGAACTACTAAATCCTTAGATCTTCACTTTGATTTTAATTTTGATGCTCAGTTGATTTAACTGTAGAGAGACTATGAAATTTTACTTATTTAAAAAATGGCATTTGGTTGAATAGAATAAAACTTATAAAATTTTATTAATTACTCTTATTTAAAAACACCACCAAGTAACTGAATGGGTAATTCATTTAGAGTTGTGCTTGTATATAAAAATAACTGTGAAGTTAGCTTAAAAGCTGTAAACCTGGTAAAATGTTTTTGGGAATTAAAAAGCCTTCAAAGAAACGTCTTGTTTTTCTCTCACTGTTTTCAGGACCACTGAAGTTTTACCAACAGCGCACAGGAGCGACTGGCTGCACAATGCCTGATGCATTAAAAAACTCAAAGACTCAAGGTACTTATTTATAATAGTTACAATGATTTCCTAGAATCTTATTTAGCTTCAAAAATTCAAAACACCTTCAGTAAACACTTTCAGTAAGAAAAAAAACCAGAAGTCAAAGCAGAACAGGAAGAAACTCAGAAAATAAAACCTTGGCTTTTTTTTATGCAACTGAATATACTTTTGGTAAGAACCTCATCTCATACTTTTTCAACTGAGAATCTGTAATGCATTCTTGCATTTCTAATACAGGTGGAAGTCGTGACATAGCTAAATATGCTGGTTTAGGTCAGTGTTTTTCAAAGCAGGAAAAGTATTCAACAAAACAACAGAAGTCCAGTTCTTTTAATTTTAAAATTTTCAGGATAACTACAGAATGCTTTTACAACCAGAACATTTCATCCAAGTTTTAAATGTAGATTATGGGTCTCCTGCACAATTTAAAACTCCTGATGAGGCTCCAGTAATGTCTATTTTCATATGAATTTAAGGACTTCCATCTTCATATATTTTTCTCTTTCACAGGATTGCACAACCAGGCCAAACTTGGATGGAGCAAAGCAGAAGTTCGGGCCGTAGAAAAACACTTGATGAGTTTCATCAAGAAGCATAAAATACCTCAAAAAGACGACTGCGTTCAGTGCCTCGAGGCCGAGCCGCGCGCGCTGATGAATCGTTCGTGGAAAGGTGTGAAGAACTACGTGAGAAACCGGATCACAACTCTGCAAAGACAAACCGGATCTTCCAAAAAATCATCAAAGAGCAGAACCGCTAAAAAGAAGCATAAGCCACAGCAGAGTTCTGGTAACATCTGTATTATGTTGATAATAGCCATCTTCTGTTGACCAACATGCGGTGATTAAAGCCAAATATGGTGCACTTTGCAGAGACATCACAGGCTCCAAATGGAGAACAGGAGGCCAGAGAAAAGCCCAGTGCAGGTCCCAGTTCAGCATCGAGTCACTCAAAGTCCCAGAAAGGAAAAGGTAACTATGGTAACGTTCACACTGCAGGTTCTGAAGATCAATTCAGTTCTTTCGCTGAAAATCAGATTTTTTGTTGTTGTTGCTTTTGCTTTTTTCTGCATAATTCTTACTACTACAACAACTGAGTATTAGGGCCACTCTAAAAAAATAAAGTATGAGATTAAAGCCTTAATGTCACAAGAATAAAGTCATAGTACGCCACGCTCTAGTTGAACAGATTTCTTTCATAACTTCATAAATGTAATTGTTTACATCCGGATGTCATTGTAAGTATCAGTAGTCTTTTAGTTTTTCATTTTAATTCCCATTTTATTTAACGTATAAGTTAATTAAACACTAGAAGATAAAAGAAAAAAACAAAGTCAAGTAAATTATTTGAGTTTTCTTTTTTTTTTCTCGCCAGGCTCTAGCTTGCTCCACAAACCAAAGCCTAAATGGGACGAAGCTGAGGTTTGTGCCGTAGAAAAACATCTGATGCGTTTTATTAAAGAGCACAAGCTTCCCCAGAAGGACGACTGCACCCGGTGCCTGGAAGCCGAGCCGCGTGCGCTGAAGAACCGCTCCTGGAGAGGCATAAAAGATTACGTCAGGAACAGGATCACAGCTCTGCAGAGACAGAGCGGATCTTCCAATGCGCCGTCAAAAACCAAGAGCCAGCCCAGGAAGGGGACATCACAGAGCTCTGGTAACAACTTAACGGGTAATTTCCAACTTAAAAAAAATAAAAAATTAGCACTCTTAAGCAAACTGCTCATTCTTGGAAATATTAAGAGGTTTATTTCATTTTTATTTTTTTTTTTACCAGGGAGATTACAACCTCCAAGTGGAGAACAACCTGCACCAGAGCATCAGAATGCGTTCTCCAGTTGCAGTTTTGGTTCATCAAATCTTTTTCTACCACAAACTTACGCCACAACAACAAGCTGCAGCATGAATGCTTCTGCTAAGTCTGGCAGAACAAAAGAAAAAGGTATTTATACAAAAGCCAATGAATTATATCCCATCTTACCCAGATAGTCTGTCTGTAGCACCATGGCAAAGAGGATAATCTCCTTTTTCAGTGTTTTGATGTTAGTTGTGAACTATAGCAAATCATGTGATTAATGTTGACAATAGGAGCTTCATAAATGCTGGACTCATTTCCTGACTTTTAGCTTTATGTTAAAACCGGTTTTCAAATTGAAAAACAGAATCACAAGTGTTTCTCTCAACTCATCTCACCATTTTTTGATTAATCAATGTCATTTCTCTCCTTTTATTCAAATGAGAGCAATCGTAAAAGCTAGAACGTCAAAAATTTTCCTCAGATCACAAAGTTTTAAAACACAACTAAAGCTCTAATTTAAAAGACCGATTCTGTACTCTTCTTAACAGCATGGTTATTCTAGAGCTTATTTCTTTTCCTTTTGTTTTATTCAGCCTCTCCAGGTCTGCAAAAGAAATCCAAACATACATGGAACGAAGCAGAAGTTCAAGCCGTAGAAAAGCACCTGATGAACTTCATCACAAAGCAAAGGCTTCCTCAGAAAGACGACTGCGTTCGGTGCCTCGATGCTGAGCCTCACGCTCTAAGGAACCGCTCTTGGAAAGGCGTGAAGGACTACGTTAGGAACAGAATCACTACTCTGCAGCGACAGAGTGACTCTTTAGGGTCTGCTCCAAAAACCAAAAGATCCAAGCAGGACCAGCCTCTGCATAGTTCTAGACGGTACCACCAGTTGTAGGTGTTCCTTGGTGTTCAAAAAGATGTTTTGTATAAAAAAATTGTGTTTCATTCCCATCAACTTACATAAGTACTTTTGTTGACGTTTGTATCTTGATTATCTAATTCACATGGACTTGTTTATTAACTTACTATGTTAGGTTGGAAAAAACTGATAACTGTTCCAGTTAAGGGTTTCATTAGTCTCAGTTATGTTGCTGTAAATGTTGCAAGACTAGAGTTGAAGACCCCCTAGATTAACTTTTACATTGCTGTATTTTTAAAAAATTATTCTTTGAAAATAAATTTATTTCCTTAAAAATTAGATAAATTATTCACTTTTGTTCTGTTTGCATGATTTCAACTTCAAAGATGAAAGTTTTATGATTTTCATATACATGTTGTCCAGTGGGTTGTTTTTTTTATTTGGTTGAATTCTGCTTACAAAACCCAGATTTAATAATATTGTAAACGTTTCTAGACTTTAAAAAGTCCACAATTTACTCCACAGTTGAACTGAATGGTCTTGTTTTGAACCCTGTAACCCAGGTGCAAGTTTTGAAGAGGAAATTGACTTTTGTACAATTGCATTTTTTTTATAATAAATCAGTTTTCACCATTGTATAATTGATGGGTTTTTTTAAATCATAGAATAATGCATGTATCAAAAACCTTTCCACCCTTCTTCCACCATACTCAGCCCACAAAAGTTTATTTTTATGTGGGGTTTATTTTTATGGTATAAACAGCCACGTAAGAAATTTTGGGTTGTAACTGATAAAACCAAACTTTCTTACATAGCTGTGTTGATTTAGTTGCATATTTTGGAAAAATACCATATTAAAAGTCCCAGTTGTGAGTTATCAGTTACTTTTAGATAAAAATTTATTTTTTTTAAATTTCGTGGGATTAAAAGATTCCACAAAGAGAATCTTTAAATCATATAGGGTACTTTTTTTTTCTTTTTAAACTCAAGGTCATCCTGTAGTGGCCCATTCCATATCTAAGGTAAATATAAGGAATTTATACCTTTAATTAAAAAGTTAAGTGCAGCATTGACTAGTTTATTTTTTTCTCTTCAAAATGTGTGTATCAAGAGGTGTAAACATGGTTTGTTGTTAAAATGTATACATTACCTCATCGAATCTGCCGCATTTGCTTTACATTTTTACTGACGGAGTCCTTTTATTTTGAAAGGACAACCGGAAGCGCGCTGTATTGATTCTTACTTTCCGTGATGCTAACGTTGCGGTTTCTAGATGAGGCTGGCTAGTGTCTGGTCCATAAGGATGAGATTGTTTTTATTTTAATTAGATTTATATTTTCATACAATATAAAGCCAGGTGTTTTAGATCCATTGGAGCTGAGGTGAAAATGAAGACACCGACATTCGTAACGTTAACGAGCACCAAGGCAGACGGACTCTGCTGTTTCCGTTGATGTCAAAGGGTACTGACTCCTCTGTCTGTTCACACATCCTTCATATTTCTGGCAGAAGATTTTTATTTGACTTGTATGTTAATTTGGAGTTAATGTGTGTGTAGAGCCTCTGTTTCAGGACCTCATTTACGACAGAAACCTCTCGGTAATTGGAAAGTCTCTGTTAGCTAGCTAGCACAACTAAAAAGCAGTAATAAAACCAGGGAAATAATCCCACTTTAGTTTTATTTTTAAAACTATTTTACAGTGATAACATAGCTTAAGATGAGGCCAAAGTTGTTACAATATAACATAATTATTTTTACATTTTAAATGTTTACCCAGTGTGGTAGACATGGGGTTTTAATAGGTTATCCAATCACAAAAATGCCTATAAACGCTATCTTGCAACAAGTATTGGCCTTCTTTCCTTTACATACACATTGATATATTATTCTTTGCAGCTACAACTGCTTCAGTTATTTTGGTAAGGCTTTTTCTAAATGTTTAAAAGTGCATTTATGACCATTTCTACTGTTATGTATTTGTGAGGTCAAACACTAATGTTGGCTCCCAGTCTCTGCTTTACTTAATCCCAAATATTCTCTATCAGGTTGAGGTCAGGAATCTGGTGCACTGTCCTTTTGGAAATTAAATGCCCATCTCCAAAGAGTTTTCTTAGCATTAAATGTTTATTTCACTTAAACTAATGGGGAGAAGAACCAAAAACCATAATATTAACTCTGTTGAACTTTACATGTTGCCAGAAGCAGTCATAAAAATTTATTTGATCAGGATTTACCTTTACACAAAACAATTTATTCAGTGTAATGAATATTGAGTAATCCTAGTGTCTCAATGAGTTATTGATCTGTATAACTGAAATAAAGTCTGATGTTTTATACCTTACAGTTATTGAAATTGTTGATTTTTTTTATTTTGTTAATTTGTTTTATGTTCTCAGACCAATCAGGTGAATAGGGTGTGTGAGACTTTTCAAAACATAAAATTTTGTTAGATTTTTGTTCACTTTGTCTCTATTATGTAGACTACTATCACAACACAATGCATTATTAATAACAGTAATAAATGATGTAATAAAAGGCTAATTCAAGCTGTCTTCGTTAGTTAATTTGTATTGTTTTATCTACAAAGTGTGGTGCTAGAAAAGTTTGAAAACTTAACTTGAAAATACTTGAAAAGTGCTTGAATTTTACTGTGGAGAAAACCCTGAAGAAAACTGAAATAAAACAGGAAAATCTAGTCAAAAAGAAGAAACCATAAATGTGCCCAGCAACTGATGCATAAAATAAACTTTACAGAGAACAAACAGAATATATTTTAAATATTAAATATTCTCTGTCATTCTTTGTTGTCTTATCAGGTCCTGCCTCCAATGAAAACACTTCTGATTTCTGATTTTTTTGGGGGATGATGGATGCCCCGTCCCCTAATCAGAGCCACCCTGCCTGTCCCCCGTGGGCGGTCCAGAACGGCTGGTCCTCTGATGCTCCTGCAGGACCTGTTTGCAATCCTCTCCCCCACCTCCAGCAACTCAGCCTGGCCTGTGAACCCAACCAAAACCCGAGTTACAACCACCTGCAGGCATCTGGTGTTTACTCTAAGAGTGATGTTGCTGCCTTTTCTACCAGGAGCAGCTCTCATCCCAGCATGCAGTATGTTTGTAAAAATGGTCAGAGCATTCCTGATGTTTTATCCCCTACTATCCAAGAAAGGAACATACCGCCATGCTCTCTTCCATATAATGAAGCGATGCCGCCAGTGCAACATTACTCCCCTCCTAACCCTTACCAGGCAGTAGATCCCTCATCATATTCTCAACATACATATCGAAGTCTTCTGAATCAGCCACCAGCTCAAAATGCTCTTCCTGTTAGTTCTTCGTGTGTTGAACCTCAGTTAAACCATAATCAACACCTTGCATCCGACGGGGGAAACTCGGGATCTTTTGTTGGATTTAATGAAACGCTGACCTCATCCAGCGCTCCCATCCAACAGCAGCCTCTGTGGAGCATCGCAGCGCTCTCTAAAGGTGAGCTCTGTGTGGGTTTGGTCATAAATAACATCAGAGGAATCAGAATAAAATGTTCAAAATTAATTAAAATTAAAACGACTTCTCCAGCTGAAGTTTTTATTTGTATTTTTTCAGGGAGCATAAATGACTTTGTGCCCACTGCGTCTCCACTGGATCATAATTTGACACCTCAGGTTGGTGAATGAACATTAAACATCATAAATGGTAGCTTATGTAGTCAAAAAGGAGCCACTAATATTTCTCAAACTTGAAATTTGATCAACTGCCAGAAGTTTTTTGGCAGGCGAAAAACTTCTGGCAGTTTGACTGGAAGATAAAAATCAATGTAAGTTCATTTCTCTTCTCTGCAGTCTCCCAACTCTGAGTCCCGTTACGGCTTGAATCCTGAACTGTTACCAAGCGCTGTAAGTCTGTTTATCTCAGTTCTTTAATTTCTCTCAAATTCTCAGCTCTAAAAACAACTTTTCCTCACATTATGTTTTCCATGAAATATTTTAATTTTAAATGTCTTCACATTCAGCTTTTCAGCTTTTGAAAAGTAAAACATCCAATATTTGCCTAATCATATTCATTGTTACATATTTGCAATAACAGCTGGTTGATCATGAATAATTAATTATATATCTTTACCTCTGAGTATAGTGAAATGTTTAAAGGGAAGCTGACAGACCTCTCTGTCTCTGTGAAGGTAAAGGTGATGGCAGAGGACAGAGCCGAGTGGGAAGGAAAAGTTTTCATCTCTGAGCATTTTTCTCGCCTGCCTCCTCTGGCGACCACTTCCTGTGTTACAGATGACAGAGGTGAACAGATTCTGTCTCAGATGTTCTCCGTCATGGATTTAATTCAGTAATGCAGCTGTACACACATGAAACTTTGCACCAGTAATTTTATCTGATTGCTGCAGGTAACGTAAGCCCCTTGGCCATCCGCTCTGTTACTTACTGCGTCCCCTGTGATGGTCAGACGGCGCTGCTCAGCCGACTGCCACTAGGGGCGCTGGTTACTCCCTTCTTTAATCAAAATGAATGTCAGGTCAGGTTTTATACTTATTAATGTGAGATAAATAATCATCTTTGTTGTTAAAGCATTTTCCAGTTGAAGACACGTGTGTGTTGCCACAGTTGTGTTTGATTTTTAAAACATTTTTTTCCACCAGAAGCCGATTCCTCTATGCAAACATGCAGATTGTGTGATGGGCTGTCGTTGGTGCGGCGCCTCCATGTGCCCAGCGATGGGCTGGCAGGACTGTGGGCAGAGGTTTTACTGCCCCTTCTGTGGGAAACTCAATGAAGGTAGAATTTAAAATCAGTTTGGTTTGGAGATAAAAATAGAAACATCTGACAAGGGTGCTTGAAATCCTTGAAAACGCTTCAATATCAAATATACTATCAAACATAGGAGAAAATAGCAAAAATAACATTTCCAGTCATATTGTCCGTTTTGTTTGTTTTTTTATTTGCCTTCAATAACTTCAGTTTATCATTGCAACGATAAATCAAAATTCTCGTAGGAATTTTTTTTTTTGACGATAATCAATAAAGAATAAATTATACAATAAATGCTTAGTAATTCAGTTTGTTTTAATTTATCTAAATGTTGTTGTTTTTTTGACTGGGTCTCAGTGCCGTGGCAGCAGTACCAACCCACTAACGGAGCAGAAGGGGTCCGGGTTGACCAAGACAAGAGGCCCGAACTCAGCATGGGGTCGTATGAAATACTGAACTCAGACAAGGTAAACTTCCCACTCTGCAGATTTGGCTTTATTTTCATTTTCCCTTCTGAACCTGCTCTTCAGTAAGTTCTTTTTTAATGCATATGTTCTTTCATGAGATCATTTATAATGCAAGTGGTTTTCTAGAAGGAAATGTGAGTTGAAAATGTGTTTCTTTCGCTCCAGGGTGAAGCTGCTGCACTTCTTCTAGCTATAGATGTTTCTGCCTCTGCACTGAGAGGAGGACACTTAGAATTTGTCGCTCAGCAAATACACACATTGCTCACCTCACTGGTCAGGTAAGCACATTTCTTACAGAAATATTCATTATTTTCTGTTGGTCACATAAAGTTCCTGTTAAAATACATTGTAGTTTATTGTTGTAACTTGACAAAATGAGAAAAACTCAAAGGATATAAATGCTTTTACATTATCTGTAGTTTTTGGTCCAGTTTGGAAACATCAGGTTTGATCATTTTCTTTTGCTTGTTTATTTGTAGAGAGGCAGGAGATGCTTCGTCAGACCTCCGTGTGGGTTTGATGACGTACGACAGCAGGATCCACCTGTATGACCTCAGTCCTGACCTTTTCCGTCCTCACATGCTGGTCATCGCTGAGACGGAGGACCTGCAGCTTCCTGTGAGGGAGGGGCTTCTGGTGTCCCTCAAAGACTGCATAGAAAGTATAGACAGGTAACGAAACACATCAGCCGTTCTGACAGTTGTGTTCTTGTTTCTTGATTTGATCTGATGATTTTTTGCACGTCATTCAGAGGATTCAAAATTCTGCTTGTAGAGTGTCAGATGTAGCTCTTTAATTGTCATTTTTGTGGGCGTTTAAATGGCCCTGTTCCTTTTTTATATGGGAAGTAGAGCTGTAGCTGACAATTAGTTTGCTAATCGATTAATAACTGGATAGCCAACAGTACTTAATCAGGAATATTTTACAGAATTTGATCCAGTTGCAAATGTTTCTACCATTTCAGCTCCAATGGGAGGTTTGGAAATGTACTCCATCATTAAGTAAGAATGATGGAGCACAAATGGTTTGTAATAACACCCACATCTCTTCCAGAATCATAAACAATTGAGATCCTTTCTTTTGTCTGCAGTGTGTTGCAGCTCATTCCTCAGTTTGGTGCTGAGTGCAGTGACTCCAGTGGACTTTCCATTGAGCTTCCTGTTAAAGCAGGCCTGGCTGTACTGCAGGTAATCAATCAATAAACATGTTGCTTACTCTCGCCACTGTTTTCTTCCTAAATGCTAGAGATTTGCAGAAACTGAGATTATTTTATAAAACATTTAGGGCCTGAAGTGTCCAGGGAAACTGCTTATCTTCCACACAGCTGCCCTGATTGAGACGGGACACACAAACTCTTCCTCAGGGTTCTTTGGGACCAACAAACCAAAGGTAAATCTAACTGTAACAGTCTATACATTAGTGAGGTACATTCAGTTCATGAAACATTTCTCCCCTCCTTGTGTGTTTTCTATAGTCCATCTTCCAGCCATCAGAAAAGGCCATCTCATTGGCTAAAGAGTGCATCAGCCAGGGATGCGGCATCCACATGTTTGTTCTCTCCCAGCAGGATGTGGGCGGGGCTTGGCCGGGCCACATTCCATTTCTAACTGGTGGAGCTCTGCACACCTACGGCTACCTCCAGGTGCACCAGCAGCTCCGCCCACTGTGGCTCTTTGGTCTTTTTTTAATGGAAAGTTTGATATTTAAGGAATTCTGCTGAGAATTTTGCTGACCTTCAAGTCATTGTTAAATAGCCATTGTTCATACTGCTGTACATTGTGATGAAAAATTTCAGATTGTACTTCTCAAACTTAGACTGAGAAGATTAATTGGATTAATCGTGATTAATTGATTACTGAAATAATCATCAACAAATTTAGTAATCAATTAATCATTAAATATCGTATACAGATTCAGATCTGCTGAAAAACATAATCAGAGTATAATTAAGCCACAACATTTTGCATTTAAGATAAAAACAAAACATTTGTCTGTAATTATGTTCTACACAGAATTCCCCTCAAGTTCCTCAAGGGCATTATTCCACTTTAACTTTTGTGACATTTCCATCGCAGGGCGAACTGGACAGAGAGCGTTTCAGCACGGATCTGAAGCGGATTGTTGAGACGGAAACCGGCTACAAGGCTGAGCTCAGGATATTCGTCAGCAAAGGTGAAAGAAGATTCTGATGTTTTCACTCCAGCACTTTTCTTTATAAAATGTCTGATTTGACTGGTTTTATTTGTGTTGCCAGATTTGCGCGTGTCTGGTTGCTATGGGCTGTTTGTCCCTGGTTCGAACCCTGCACACATCGCCATGGCAACGCTCGACTGCAGGACAACTCTGGCTGTGGAGCTGGCCCACAGCAAAGCTTTGGATGAGACGAGAGGGGCAGCCGTTCAGGTGAGTTAGAGAAATGGGTGAAGACGCATCAAACACATCGCCTGTTTTGGCTTTTTATGATTTCTCTTCCTTATATTCTTCCTTTTGGACGTTCTTACTAATTATTTATATTAGGCACAGGGATCAATAGCTGTAAAACAAGATGTTATGATTTTTAAAACAAAATCTTTACAGTGGAGACATTTTAAACTGTTGTTAGCATCTATTAGCGTGACTAGCATGTTGATTAATTTGGTCTCAGCCATCTTCAGTCTCTTGGAAAGTCGACATTGGATGCATTGCTTTTTTCCAATAAATCAATTGATTGGATGTTAAATTTAAGCATTTATGGAAATAAATGACATTTTGTAACATTATGTCTTCCAGGTCTTTCGTACAATGGAAGTTTAATGTAACATGAAGCATTATGTAATAATTTTATGCTTTTTCATCCCATGCACCAGGCCGTCCTGTCTTACACTTCCCAGACTGGAGAGAGAAGGACCAGAGTTCACACTTTGACACTGAGATGCTCACGCCACCTACAGGACACTTTCAGGAACTACCAGGCTGAAACCCTTCTCACTTTCTACTGCAAGAAGAGTATGAAATATGTTCTGTCACTGAAATATATAATAGTTATAAAAGCTTCCACTGTTTGCAACAGGATGATTCATTGTGATTTATCAATTTGAAAAAAAAGTTTGAGATTTGAACATTTTCCAACTTAATATTGATGGTTTAAATACATTTAAAAACCTTTAGTAAGTCCTACATATTTATAGGTTGCCTTTAAGTCATAGAGGAAGGCTTCTTTTCATAGAAACAATTGCATTTTTAGTGCAATTGCTGTTAATTAGTATCTTCCTCTGAGTGCTGTTTGTAATATTGATTCTTTTTTATTTTTTTACAATATGCTGAATTACCATTACAGACCAATAGTTGGTAAAGTTCAGAGGTCAGCAACCTTTAAAACCCACAGAGCCATTTTTGCTTTCGGTTCAGCCAAATATGATTTGTTGAGAGCCTCAAAAGCTTAAAAAAAAGGTAGTTAATCGATTGTAGAAACTTTAACAATGAAAAACTATGTTTCTTTAGTACTTCAGTGAATAATAACAATGTTACATATTTAACCACTTCGATTAACTTTATCCCCATCATAGTTAAATGACAAAACTTGGTAATTTAAGAGCAATTAAACATTTCTGTGGTTACTTTGTTTTAATTCTACCTTCCTTTCTGTGTCTGTCAAGTGTACTGTGCTGTGTTAGAGCGCCCTCTGCAGGAGCTGAGGGAGGAACTGCAGACTGATGTAACAGAAGCTCTGGCTTCTTACCGCAAACACTGCTGCTCGTCTTCAGTGTCTGCTGGCCAGGTGAGGTAACAGCTGCACACAAACACATGACTGTATTTACTATTTCCAAATTTAACTTCAGTATAAATTGTTTTAAAGCCTTCCAGATGTTTAATTGCAACAATAAAAAACTACTTCTGCTTTGTTTTTATTTTATTTTAACCTTACTGTGTCGTGTTCATTCTGCAGCTGGTGCTTCCTCAGTTCCTGCGAGCTCTTCCTGTTTACGTCAACAGCCTGAGGAAGAGTGAGGTTCTGCTGCCGGGTCTGAGGAGCTCCGTCCACCAGCGGCTGCAGCAGCGCTGCCGGGTGCTGGGCCTTGACACCCGCAGCACCGTCCGACACTTCTACCCACTGCTGCTGCCTCTGGTTGGTCACCAACACATCAGACTTATTCTTGACACAACAAACATTAAATAAAATATTCAACCCAAAGTTTGTGTGGATCAAAATATTGCATCTTGGGAGACATTTCCGTTTATCTGCTGCAAAATAATAAGGCGACCATCAAATTTAGTGTGTTCTTTTCTTTCTGCAGCTGCCTTCAGTCGACAGCTCCAGTCCTCCAGACCCACAGGGGGCGCTACGGTGCACCAGTTCCAGCCTGGACTCCAGAGGTCTGTACCTGGTTCACGCCCCCTTCACTGTGCTGCTCTGGGTTGGCACTCAGGTCCCTGCGGGGACGCTTGTTGAGCTCTTCAACGCCAGCTGCTTCTCGTCACTGCCTTCAGGCGAGGTGGGAGGAAACACCGATTTATTTATTTATATTGAACACGCAATAAAAAGTAAAAACAAAAATAATAATAACACTAAGAGACATGCAAACTGTTAAAAAAAGATCATATAGAAGACAAAAGATGAAACACTCATGATTCATCTGCGTAAAGATTAAACCACTTAGAGAAAATATGTTTCCTTCAGAATATTGTAGTGATGGCATAGTTTGTACAACGTTTGTCATCCTTTAAGAGCCTTGATGTTGAATAAGGCATTAATCTGACATCCTCCAGGTTTATGTCTTCCTCCTCCTTTCTCCTCCTGTTTGTTTAATCAGACCAACCTTCCAGCTCTGGAAAACCGTCTGTCCATCAGAGTCCGGTCACTCATCAACTTGCTCAACTCCGAGGTTCCCTACGCCCGCAAGGTGACATGGAAACACTTTGCTTTACTAGACAGAGTTTTGATGCATGTGATTAAACTAATTTTACACTATTTTAATACATTAAAAGGTTCTTTTACAGAGGCTGGACTAAAGAATGTTATTCTTAAAGGAATGAAAACATGGCAATGTGACAGATGCTAGAGCTTTTAAAAGAGCCTTGCTTAATTATTTTATTACGTAGTGTTATCATCGTGAAAATGTTATGTTTCTAATGTAATTATTTCATTATGTAAAATGTTAAAATTGTGCATTTATGAATATTTCTAATATTATGTTAAGTGTGTGTAACTGTTTTTGTAATAAATGATTTTTTTTATGATGTGCAGCGTTGACTCAAGAAACGTTTTGTTTAGCGCTTTAATAAGTATCGTTATTTCTTTTTTCAGCTTGTGGTGGTGAAACAAGGCAACACCTGCGAGGAGGCGCTGCAGCGCCACCTGGTGGAAGACAAGAGTCCCAACGGAGGAGCGTCATATGCAGACTTCCTGTACCATCTCCACGTCAACTCTGTCCGTCTCCTGCTGTGATCCACACACACAAAAAGCCTGAATGCAGAATATCATGGTTTAGTTTTTATTGATAGAAGAATTATTGTAGTTTGAAAATATTAAGACTGTTCAGAGAAGTAGGATGTGCATGGAGATGTGCCCCTAAAATAATCACTTTTATCTATTTATTTATTTATTTATTCAAGAATGATGTGTTTATGTGAAGAGTTATAAAATGTGTTTTATTTTCTGAAATATATCTGTTGTTAATTTATCCATGTGTCAGAGATTCTCTAACCTCAGCTTCATATGTGTGAGAGAGAGAAAGTCCCTTCCTGTGGATTAAAAATAAAAAGAATGGAGATTTTAACTGAACTCTGACTCAAGTTTTCCCCGTTTTGCTCCCCAACATTGATGTAACGAACAGGGCAGCTGATGAAGATGTGACTCAGGAAGCTGAAAGGGCAATTGTCTAATCAGTCATAAGTGCCTAATAACACTAATTAACTGTGATTATGTTACTGCAGAAATGAACTGAACTATGTGGCTCAGTGAGCTGCGGCTCTTTAACCACTGAATTTCTTCATTGTGTTGCGGCGTGTTTAAGAGGCTGCGTGAAGTAATTTTATAGTAAGAAACATGTTTTAAGTACAAGCTGTAATGTAAATCTGTCAAAGATAATGTTCAACTGTAAAACCTTTACTCATTCAGCTCACTAGTAAAGCACTTACTCCGATGACTCACCTCACCATTATGCATCTTCCTACTCATGTTGGAAAAAGTCGTTTCTTCCTCTTAAGCAAATCTTTACTCTAAGTCATTAAAATGACTCATTAAAAGAAGTAAATTCTTACACTTTAAATTGCAGAAACTATGAAAAGTCTGAAGAAACGTAACAAATTCAGGATTTATTTTCACTTACAGCTTTTTCTGTTGGAGATTCAAGATTTAAAAGTTTTTTTTAGACATGTTAATTTGTCATTTAAAATATTGGTTTTCATTTTATTTGCTCAATAGACATGAATAGTTCATCTAACAACTAAGCGAAAAAAGGAGCAGAAAGAAGGAAACACTTTTATCTGCTTCCTGTTTGCATAAAGAGAAAATTAGCTATTCAACTCAAGAGACTGTAACAGACAAATAAAGATAAAATATACACCAAACATCAGTTTATTCAATGCCACATCACGTCGTCATAATTAAGTGTCTTTTAAATGCAGAAAGAGATGCAGAATTTTCATCAAACATTGAAAAACGTGGTGAATGTAAAATTTAAAATGTTTGTAATAGAGAAAGTTACACAGCATTTTCAAGATTGAATGTTTTTTCTTCAATCTCCCAGATTTGCTGGAAACATTTAGAACTTATCAGACCAGTAATTATCTTAATAATACATGATACAAATGTAGTTTGCATCTACATATAGAGTAAATAGGAAGAATTTGTTTATGTATTCTGATTTTACAAATGTAAACAATTTTACATGTCTATCATGCAGCGACCGTGAAACAATTTTAAACAGAACTGTATCTGGTCAACATTATGAGTCTTGTACACTAAAATTTATAGGTAACGCATTTCAGCACTGACATCCTTTGCTGTGATGAATCAATTATAGTTATTTCATTCATTCGTTAAGTAAACAGTTAACATTAAACATGTCGTTTGTAAGGCAGGTTTTGAAGTCATAAACAAGCTCCCTCATATTTGCCCCTATTTGGAAATACGCACCATGCGGGAAGGAGGTGTGTTCGGTTACGTTGAGGCGCTGCGCCTGTGCGCAAAGTGTCCACCAGAGGGCGACATGGAGTCACCGCCTTCCCGTGGAGAAGCTGCAGCCAAATGAAGCGAGTCGCGTCAAGTCAGCCAGAGCGATCAGCGAAACACCGGAAAAAGACTTGACGCAATAAATAAACCACACTTGCGCCTTAAAGCATTAAGGCTTATGTTAGGCTTACATAACTCAGAGGTGAGTAGAGTAGTATTACTTCAACATATTTTTACACAAGTAAAAGTAAGAAGTAGCATTCCAAGAAATTACTCAAGCAAGAATAAAAATGTATTTAGTTAAAAAGCTACTCAAGTACTGAGTGACTGATCAAATAAATTAATATTTGGGCAAAAGAAACATTTTCAAATATTTTTTTTAATTAAAGTTTACATAAAATTAATCCCTATATGTCAGAACTGGGTAAAGTACTTCTAGGGACAATATATAGTGCTTATTATATCTTATAAATATCAGGATTATCTAGCAGGCTCAGTGGCTAGAAGATAACTAAACTGAATCTTTCAGGGTCTAGAAATTTAATTCTGATTCCGATTCCAATTTTTAGGTTCATGATTTGATTAAAAAATTATTTTTAATTCAGAAACCAATTCAAATGGTCTGTTTAAGTTAAGCTGATAAGAGGGAATGACAGTGACAGCAAATAAAACATTTATTTAAAACAGTTACATATTCTATTAAATTCCATCTGTTTTATATTTAAACAAAAATAGCTTTGTGCATAAAAATCTGTAGCTTAAATTCCCAGTATTAGGTCAGCTTAGCCCACCAGCTTTATCTTAAATAAAAAAAATATCAAATAGTTATTCAAAATATAATTTTACAAAAAAGTTCAGCAGATTAAAATCTAATTTTGAGCATTTTTAGTCAATTGAAAATTCCCAGGACTTGGAATTGTGAAGGGACTTTTTTCTGCACCATAAGAGGTGTATGGGTGTCTGTGTCTCATACATGTTTAATTTAAATATGCTTGTTCTTTCTTTATTGAAGTTACTTATTGGGATAAAGTATTCAGAAATCTTACTCAAGTAAGAGTAGCAAAAGTTCATAATAACTGTCCAGTAAAATTACTCAGAGGCACATTTCTTTCCTCCAAAACGTTACTCAGGTAAATGTAACTGAATAAATGTAATTACTTATGTGGATTTCCTATGTGCAAGATCAAAAAAATTCATTTTAATACCTTGTGAAAATAATAACCTTTAAGGATATATTAAAACTTATTTTCATTAAACCCAGGTTTCTATATTAGAAATGTTTTTCTTCTCAGAAATAAATGTCGTATTTGTAAGTCAAAGACATCATAATGCACAAATAAAAGCTTATTTGTGTATTAATATTTAATAAAAACATCAGTCTATGGTTGATCAATTTCTATATTGTGTCTCACTTTGTGTATTGAGTTAATGAAATAAATTAAGATAACTTATAAATATTCTAATTTGCTGAATGGAATGGAAATGTATGCATTAACGTATCCCATCCTAGATGAGATACTGATAGTCTTGCTCCAGTTTCTTTTTGTTTTTACAGCTAAAATTATTTAGAATGTGCTAAAAATATCAATGAAACAACAAAATAAATGTTGCATTTGCCTGTCTTTCTCTTAAATTAATTTTCCTAAATCCTTTATTCATTTAAAACTGTCAGACAAATCAGCTGAGACCAGTTAACACACATTTAGGCTTTATTACACGAACAAACTCTACATGTTTGCCTCGTGTGGACAGCGTATTTTATTTTGAAAATCCAAAGCGGAAGTGGCCGTACTTGGCTCGCCCAGCTTTCCAAGCGGCTCCGTTGAGCGCGGTAGCTGTCAGATAGCGGAGTCAGTCTGACAGAGAAACACCCACACCGCCCGCTTCGTCTTTCTACAACCCCTCCGTCTCTCGGCGCCTCTTTATAGGCTTTTTCCACCGCTCCAACGGCCGGCTAGCTGCTGGGCGGACCCGCGTTGGTATTTTTTTTTATTTTTTTACACCGTTTTTTGCACGAACTGAGGGTAATTCTTTCGGAGTTGATTCAGGAGAAAGAAGCGAAAGAAACAGAGAGAGAGAGAGAGAGAGAGCGAGAGAAAGAGACAGGGGAGAGCCATGGCCACGACAACCTGTACGCGATTCACGGACGAGTATCAGCTGTACGAGGAGCTGGGGAAGTGAGTATCTGTGGTGCCAGCGTGTCTGAGTCGGTGGCACGGCTGTTTGCTGTGCAGGGAGGCTCGGACAGGCGGCAGCAGCAAGGCTGCAGAGCTGAAGCGGGCCAGCGGCTGTGTGTGTGTGTGTGTGTGTGCGCCCTTTTTCGGTATGTCAGCTTTCAAACTACTTTGCTCCCTGCCACACTCTCGAGTGTGATTTTGTATTGTTATTACAAATTAAATCCAATAAGTTTTGGCATATTTGTAGCACGCAGATTTTCTATTTATGGGTTTATTTCACAAGGGGGGGGGGGAGCAGGGAAATTGTTGTGGTGAATGCATTTCCACATGTGATGAGGCGAAAACTGCGGTTTGCAGAAAATGTTTTTCTAAGTTTGTGTGCCCTTCGCGCAGCGGGGATTTGTTGATATGCAGAAAAAAAAGATCTGCTACAGCTGCAAGCATGGCGGTTTTTATGGCTTCTGTAATTATAGGGAATTTCTGTATAAATAATAAACCAATAAGAAAATGCATATGCTTTGGGAAGTTTTGAAGTTATTCTATTATTACTGCAGCTTTCATAGACCTCTGCTCGAGGGACAGATCTTTAAAAAAATATTTATTTTTGTTGCAGTTAACACAAGCAAGGCATCATGGTATATCACCAAGTGTGAAGACTTGAAACAAAATTTTCTACTACTTTATCTGCCATCTAATTGTTTATTGGATGTTAATTTCCCTACAACAGTGCTGTTGTATCTTATTACCCCTTTTCCTAAAAGTCTGCACTAGTGTCAGACTGCAATCTGCACATAAGTAGGAAGCAAAACCTAAAGCATGAAATAGAAACAAAAAGTCAAAGTATTGCTAATTTCTCTAAAATTGAGCTTGAGTCAACCAAATAGTTTCAGAAAAGTTACAACATGTTCATGTTTGTCAACCTTTTCTACTTCCTGCAATTCCATATTTTGCTTTATTTGAGATTTAAGATGCTTAACATTTTATATCTGTGTTGAATTGCATTAAAGTTTTAGTGCTTTTTATTCCAGATCTCTGTTGTTGTTTTGAGACTTTAGCATTGCTTCAGGGTTTTACTTCACTTTGATCTTTCATTCAGTCTTCCACTTTCATCAGTCCATCTTTTTATTCCTGCGTCTGACATCTTTACTTGTTTCACTTTGAACAAATAAAATCAAGAAAAATATCAACAATAAATTTATAGTTTACCTTTTTACTGCAGTCCTACTGGAGCGCATGTGAGCTTAGCCTCCGCTTTATTATTTGCACTTCCTGCAGATAAATGGTTTAGTATTAGTAATCCACACGTGAGATCCACCCTGATTTTAAAAACTTTATGTTCAGTGATTTAATTCTTGCATCTAATTATTGAATAATAAAATAATTAGATGCATCCTTAATGCATGTGTATAACAATAACAACTACATCATCACTGCAAAGTACATGGTACTATTTAGCACAAGATGTATTTAGTGGCAACACTAAATGGATCAGTGGACATTCCCAGATTGAAGCCATTTCTTATTAACTTGGCAATCGTCTTCAAAATCGTCTTAGTGGAAAAATTAATCGCTGTGATGAGGAAACCATTTTCTTTTGGCTTCAGACCAGAAAATTTTGCTCAGGCTGAGATGTTTTTCTTTTGTTTTGTTTTGTTTTTTTCAGTGAGGATGACTTTCTATATGCCTCTCTGCCATGAAAACCTGATTGATGTTGATGAATAACCAATGATTACTGATATATATGTGTATAGTTTATCTTTCACCTTGATCCTTCTCTATTCTGGGATATTTTGTGTTGATTTCTTGTGCAGATTTTTAAAACAAAAGAAAACTATACTCACACAGGTCAGAAAATAGATCAGAAATGTAAAAATTTTGGGCAAAATTAAAGGAGCGTGAATATTGTTTATAGCATTGTAAATAATAATGTAAATAAATAATGTTTGGATATTATTTATTTTGATTCTGTGTTATTTTCAATAGAATACAGAATATTTTTTTTTACCTTATTATACCTGGATTTGCAGCAGGTGTATTAATTTAAAACAGGCAGTCTGCACACAGGCAGTCTGTGTGCAGACTGCCTGTGTCTGCACAGGCAGTCTGTGCAGGCTGCACAGACTGCCTAATTGTGTGTTTGCTTTATAGATTGTCAGTTTTTGTTGTTTATATTATTTATCTGCGGTTTTGCAACAGAAGACCTGAAAAAAATAATTGTAAGAACAAGAAAAGAGTCAGAAAAGACAAACAGGTTTAGTAATTTACTGTAATTGTTTGCTCAGATGTTGACTGTCTGCAGAGGGATGCATCTTAATAATGCTAAGTTTCAATGTACAATAGAATAACCTCTAAAATGAAAGAAATAAACAGAAAGAGAATGTAGGGTGTAGATTTAGTTTGGTATTATTTGATTGAAAACAAGGCAATCATTTAAAGTTTAAATTCTGAAATGTTCATGATGTTTTTGATGCCGTCAACGGCTGATGAAAATATATCTGCATATGGAAAAACAAGTTTATTTATGTTGCTTCGTTTGTACACAAGGTATGCAAAGGTGATTTATAGAAGCATGAAGAAAGATGTTTCCATCCCAAAATATCAACATTATTTGAACGCATGTAATTCATATTTGTAGAGCAAAAACGACTAAAGAAGTGCAGCAGTGCAGACTGTCCGTTGCACACCTAAAAGGCAACAGGAGCAGATGTTCAATGTCTCTGAAAGCTCCTAAAGTTGATCACCTTCTAATGAAGACCAAACTTTAGGGCCAACAAGGTTAATGATTTATGCACAAGCATATATATCTCAAAAATCCGCCTTTTACTTTTTTAAATCATTTATTGAAACCAAATCTCAACACATTCCAGCAAGGATTACATCTAAACATTTGGATTTTTCAAAATTTCTTTTAGTAAATTTGAAATAATGCTTCGGTTAATTGTTTGCTCCTTCATGCAGACATCTTTATGAATAAAATACACTCATACCATATTAAAAGCAGACAATATTTAAGCACAGCGACCATTGAAGATTGTCTAATATCTGCATAATTCAGGTGCTGCCGCTGCTGACGTTTCAGTCCAGGCCTTGGGTCTTGTAAAAGCCAGCGATCATTATATCTGGGAAATCTGGAGGGCACATATGGCTGAAGGGGGTTGGTTGGATATATGCTGCAGTTTATCCAGGGAGAGCTTTAAATTCAGCAGTAAAATGTTAGGTTCTGTATAAACTGCAGCCATAAAAGGCAGGTCTGACTCTCACCAATAGTTTCAATGATCAATCTGGGATCTTAGAATAGTGTGGCTCAGCCTTTCAAAATCCCACCGAGTTAAAACAAAAGCTTTACCTTCATTTAAAGCTTTAGCTTGTAAAAGGTTTCCTGGAATAGTGAATAGTTTCTCGAAGTCAAAATGAGAACCAAGCATGACTCTCTAGCCTTTAATGTGGCTAAGAGGCTGAAACCTACCCAGATTTATATGGCAAGATGCAATTAGCACTGAAAAATGTGCTTCTGGAGTAATTTGATCTTCATCATCTGCATGAAGAGATTTCCTAAAAATGGGTCCTTAGGAGAGCATGTTAATGGAGAATAAAACTGGCCTGAGAACAGAACCTTGGGGAACTCCACCCTGAAACCTGCTGCTAGTAAGGTAGACCTTAAAATATTAAGATGTTGGGCTATATCAAAGGCAGCTTTACAGCCCAAAACAAGAATAATTGATGATATTTTCAGGAGAATCTGTGACCGAAAAATACTTTTACATAAAATAATCTAGTTATATTTAAACGTAGTCCAGGAGAAAAACACAAAAAGTATTTTCTCTCTGAATTCATGTTAATGTTGATGTGTTTTTGAGTAATTTTGAACATCATAATTAGTTGACAGGTGAATTAGTAACACTTGTAGATTTTCATTTTTTATGCCAGTGTGAATCTAAGCTTGTTTTTGTTATAAATGTTTCAGACTCACGTCAGGCGTCTGGTATGCCCCACAGAGACGATATCTTAGTTATTTTTCTTGTCATTTGACAAGCATAAATAGTTTTGTCCACCAGTGTGACTCCACACACACCACCTGGGGATAATAACACGTTCTCTGCTGCAAAGCTTGCTCCTCTCCCAGGAGCAATAACTCTGGCTGCTGGGAATGTTTCTTATTCTTCAGGTTTGGCTCTTGAATAAAAAGAAAAGAAAATATAACCTATTAGTCGGGCTTTGATCTTGTGTGAGTGACACTAATCCTGCTCTACAAGTCGTCTTTGTCAAATGATTATAATTACCCATCCATCTCAGAGGAGGGAGTTCAGGTGTAAGTGGCTTGGCCTTGAGATAATAATGCTATCCATGACTCTGTAATACTAATACCAAGGATCTGAGGAGGGATAATTATTGTGCTCTCACTTTTGGCTGCTGTTCCTTCCTATGTGGGACTTGTGACATTTAAGCTTCGTGACTTTGTTCGCCTATTACAGATAATATCAGCCTTGGCTGTCTACAAGCAGTTCTTCTTTTACACAAATTGGCATAAACAAACTCCTAAAACAGTTCCTAGAAAGCACGTTCTTTGATCTTTTCTGTGCCGTGGCGTTCATTATAAGTTTTTACAGTGAATTCTGCAGCTAATATAACGCATTTTCACTTTAAAACAACACTGGTTATCAATTAGACAAACAACTGTTATTGTGAAATATTTGTGCGCTGCTCTGCTGGTGGTTTTTCTTCGATAAAGTAGATTTTTATCTCGGTCATATTTGAAGCTTTGGTGTACAGATTTACATGTTGTGCACTTTGCAATTAGAGATTTTCCGACCAAGATTTTCCATTCTGAGGATGATGACACGCAGATTCTTGTTTTATATTTCAAGAACAAAATAAGAAATTACTAATTATCCCAATTTGCGTACCTGTTTTGTTAATTTCTGATTTTCACTGCTTGTTTTTATTTACCATTATGCACTTTGTTGCCTTTTTTTTAACGTGCTACCTAAATAAAATTGACATATACTAGGGTGGCAATAACACAACAAAAAATTACACTGTGCACAAGTAAGTCACATTTTTAAGGATTATTTTTAATAATCACTACCTACATCAGTTTCAGTTGATCCAAAAATGTTAATAAACCTCGTACAAGGATGTTTAAGAAAATAAATGTCATTTTGGGATTTTTAGCAGAATATCTAAAAGTGCGCAATTATTGAACAGCTATTATTCTATCATTTGTCTTTAATTTTCATCGTTTAAGTGAGAGTCAAAAACAAAAATCTCCACACATTAATAAACATTTCATGTGATAAGTTTTTTGTTTTTAATGGCTAGCCACAACTTGGATGCATAAAAACCATCATCTTTCTGAAAGATGTTGACTTTTTCCTGCAACTCTGTTTGAAGAAAATGTCTTTTAAAACATGGGAGTTGATTAGGAGTCCATCTCCAATCCAAAAAAGTCTAACCAGGTCACCTTTAATAATACCAGTGCATACCAGTACCCCAGTTTCACCTTGCTGGTGTTCATCTGGTGCTTCTAGAGTCCCTCTCATTTCATCAGTCCTTAAAACCTTTGAAAAATCTGTCTTCAGGTATTTCTTGGCCCAGTCTGGTCAGTTCAGCTTGTGTGTCTTGATCAGTGGTGGTCAGGTTTCAGCCTTCCTCACCGTGGCCATGTCTTTGCGCTCTGGACAACTTGTACTTTTAGACACTCCAGGTAGGCTGCAGTTACGGAAAATGGTTACCAGGAAGATAATGGCTTCCTGGTAACATCAAACCCAGTTCATTTATGTTTTTTTTTTTTCCTCTCATCACGTTTCTTGCCACCCAGTTGACTATTTGCAACAAAATGTTTGGCAGTTCTGTGATCATGCCCCCAAATCTAAGCAATTTCAGGATTCCTCTGAGAGACTTTTGGTAATTTTTGACTAAATTTGACCAATCTTTTTGCTTAAATCCATTAAGCGTTCAAGTTTGTTCATCTTGGAGTTAGAAAATATGTCTAAAACATTTAAGGTCCAAATACTCATGTCATACTAAATATTTGTGCACACAGCAGAACGCTATCAGAGGAGAATATAGATGATTAATGGAAAAATGTTCAACTCTTTCAATCTTTCTGATTGATTGGCCCATCTCTATTTGTGATTCACCAACCATTGATCTCTGAAGTCATATGTTTGTTCCTTAACATACAGATCTGAGGTTACGTCTGTTGAGTTTGTGTCCCTGGAGTCAAAATAAGACCTGATTCATTACCTTTTTTCTATATTGTGGAAATACTTATGATACATATTACAGACAATAGAAAACTGCTTGATCAGTATGGATAATTACTGCAAAATATAAGTAATTGTAATACTTTGTCTTTGAAAAAAAATCTTTTGCACTGTTATGATTAATTTTAATGATGGTCCAAAACCTCAGAAACCAATGGATAAGGTTGTTGGTTTGCAGTTTGAGCTATTTTTTTTTTCTTTGTTGGTTTTCTGTAAGTGTTAAAGATGATGCATGATTGGATGTAGTTATTTGCTGTCTTTGAGTGCAATTGCATTTCTTATGGTAGTTATGAAGTAGCACATTTAATACAGTTTTGTAATAATTGTAATATTTGATGTATCACAAATAATTGTAATAATTATTATTGTAATAATTGTAATTGTAATAATTATTATTGTAATAATTGTATTTGTTATAATTATTCATGTTCTTTTCAATACTATTTTGTTTAGCTGCACAGTTATTGAAGAACTGTTTAATCCAAAGCGGTTTATTGGATTAAACCGCTTTAATCCAATAAAGTGGTTATTGGACACATAATAATAAGTATTATTATGTGTTTGTAATAATAGTTGATGCTGTCTGACAGAAGACTTTCAGTCCTCTGCTTTGCCTCGTCTGAGTTTCAGTCCATCTGGTCCCACAGCTTTCACCTTTGACCTTGTTGGTCTGGAAGTGAAACCCAGTGTCATAGTTCAACCTTTCACTGTCAACACCCACTGGAAGCCAGACCGGCCAGATTGATCTGAGCCGGCCGAGGCTGAGAAGTTATTTAGAGACTTGAGAGTTTGCTGTGCAGCTTTTAGCACAACCAGCTCATATTCAGCATTTTTAAATTATTCTATATGACTAAATGCATATTAAATCACATATTCTGCAGAAATAGGCTGTCTGAACACATCAAATATTACGTTTGAGTTGTTTGCTCTTTTGTTTGCTCTTGTAGCTTCACAGTAGAAGTGTTTGTTTCTTTCGCTGCACGTCTCACCATCCACATGTGAGCACATTATCTAGAACATGCTGACTGGCTCTGAGGCTCCTCATGGGAGCTTATTAAGCAGATAAGTCTGGACAGCTTGGTCTTTAAATGTAGCTTTCCACGGTTACATTTGAGGAATATTAAGTCTGCTTGTAGCTGCAGTAAATCATCCGTCGTGTGTATTAACATGAGTATTCTTAGCAAAAACTGGAGTCATTATGCCAGCTAAGGCTCTGAAGAAGTTGCATGTAAGCAAAAGTTTGATAAACAGTGGAGATTTTCTGATGGACATAAATATATTATGAGCTGTTGATAAAAATCTGAAAATATCTTCCTTAAATTAATAAGAATATATTTTGTTTGTTGTTTGCAGGGGAGCGTTTTCAGTGGTGCGCAGATGTGTGAAGCTGTCGACAGGGCAGGAGTATGCCGCTAAAATAATCAACACCAAAAAGTTATCTGCAAGAGGTAAGAACTTATTTCAGTGTTTAATTCGACATGTAATCCCTGGATGTTATTATGCAGTCAGAACACGATGCATTCTGGAGTTGGGATTTTCCTGGTGCTAAATGTAGAGGCTGCATGAAGTCCACAGCTCTGGTGTAGCTCTGAAAGCTCTGCAGTCACAGCCAGTAATGAGAGAGAAAAGGACTCACAAGTTAACAGCTCAAGAAGATTGTGGTAGAAAAGTTGTGTGAAAAGAAAACGACTTACTTTGTCCCAAAAAGCTTCACAAACCTTAAAAACGTCCCATAATCTGTGGCTGGTGCCCCAGATTTCTTCCTGTTCTCTGAAGTTTTTCTTTAGTCTCTTACTAAAGTTATTTTTTATGGATTGACTCAGTTTAAACACCTTGGTAGTTAATTATTCAAATAGCAAAATGCAACTCAACTGTCTGTAACCTGTGGATAATTACTGTGAGTAAACTGCACTAGATGCTGATTGCTGCCAGTTTCTATGGGACCAGGGCGCCTCGCTGTTCGAATACTAGGAACTTTAGTTCCTGAATACTGGATGTAATATGTATAAATAAGTCCAGGAGTAAAAATGGATGCAAATTCAAAGTCTGAACAAAAAACATTACATTATGTTTTCTTTATTAAAGGTCTGCAATACATTCCAAGAGATCAAACAAAGTAAGGATTTAATCATTTATAGACTGAAATCCTGCCTAAAGGTTAGATTTCAGATTGTTTTTTAAATCATTTTGACCATGCCTCCATTTTGAAATGGTCTTTTACGAGCTCTAAAGCAATATTTTTAGACACATTGTTGTTGAACTGTTTGGAATATTAACAGGAAAGACGTTGAGGAACCCTGGTTGTGTTTTCCTTTGATAAGGAATATGTAACTTTTTGAAAACAATGATTTTGTAGCCTCACTCCTAACAAAACCCTGAAGCTTTACTTCAGCTTGATACTCCACATCTACTTCTCTGTTGTATTTATGTGGTTGTTTTACAATTATCAAATATAGGCTGTAGTTACATTTTGGGTCGGTTTTGATCTTGCTGGTCTGCATGGAGGCATTTCTAGAATTGATGATGTATTGACTGTGAGCATCCTATCTCTTAGTAGCGATACTATAAAGATATTAATGCTCTCTTTTTTGTGTTTTCCTTGAAAAACATAATTCTTCACACCCAATGTTTTTACTGTATATTAATAGGATATTGCTCACATTAAACAGGCATAAAGTCCTACTTGTAAAAGACGCTGTACTCAGGCAGCAAAGCCTGGTTTAGGCAGCACTGTGACTCAAACCCGTCCTGCTCCGCGGCGGTCACTGTCGTTCCTCACACCAACACTCGCCCGGTGTAAATCTCCTGCTGCCTCTGCAGCTCGCAACCGGAGACCCAGAGCCATGGCTGTGCCAGGTGGCACTCCACTGACAATACACACACACACACACACACACACACACACACACACACACACACACACACACACACGCACACATGCACGCACGCACACACGCACAAATGTCTTGTGCATGTGTGTAAATGTAGAGTGTGGTCAAAGAGGCATTTTAACAGGGGTTGAATGTCTGCTCATATCTGTTTGTGTCTGTCAGTTAACCTTTTACTGTGGGTATTAATTTCCTCTGGAAACAATTGCTCAGATGTCATTAAGTCCACGCAGACAGATTTATGAAAGTACTCTCTGATAACAGTGGTAATGCACCACAGAGGTGAGGCTGTCAGGGATAATTGTTAAAAATTCAAAAGATCAGACTACTTACACCATAAAGTAATACGTTTCTCACCTTTAGCATGCTAACGCTAATAAGCTTTGTAATGTTAATGTTTAAAGCAAATTAATGCAGTTTCTGAAGCAGAGTTTATGTATTTAAAGCCCCAGAAAACAGAAGAAACTTAAGATAATTTATGAATATTAATGGAACTCAAAGATGTTTTTTTTTGTTTGTTTTAAGCTCTTAGGAGAGAGATTTTCAGAATTGTTCCAAGGGGTGCAGATGGTTGATTTGTTGATTTTTTTATTATTATTTTTTGGATCAACTGATTAATAATTGGTTAGCAAAAGGTACTTGATATGAAATTTCTTTTACTGAATTTGAAGCAGATGAAGCTGAAACTGCTATTTCAGTTTTGGGTAAAAAAATTTACAGACAGATGTTTTCTTTTTTTTAATCTTAAATGCTAAAGTTATATTTTTTTCTTCAGTTTTGACTTAATTGCTGCTCTGAATATGTTGTTTCATTTTTTTGAGTATAAATTCCAGTTAACAATGACTAAATTTGTTAACAATTATTAGAATAATTCATTCATCACAATTAATCCGATTAATTGTTTCAGCCCTAGATACAAGCCATATCAAATCAGTTCATCTCCACTAACACACACAGTGTGACATCAGCTTTTCTCCAGCAATAAATGACTGATGACTATATATACAGCTTTGGAAGAAAATTTGGAGACCACTTAAAATGATCATTTTCTCTGATTTTACTTCTTATATGTATATGTTTGAGTAAAATGAACATTGTTGTTTTATTCTATGAACTATAGATAATGAGAAATGGTGAAAATAACAACAAAGATGCAGTGCTTTCAGACCTCAAATAATGCAAAGAAAACACGTTCTTCTTAATTTAGAAACACCAATACTAATGTTTCAACTCAGGAAGTGACCAGAAATCAATATTTGGTTTGAAGGTTTCAATGGGGTCAGTGCAGTGGTGTCTTAATTTTTTCCAGAGCTGTATATGTCAGAAAGGCTTGAACATAGAAACTCAGAGTGCTGTTAATTATAGTTTATAGAGAAATCGGACCTTTCCAAAGAAAACAAAAATCGACCGTAAATCTCTGACCGGTTCATCTCCACTAACTGGAGGTCTATGTTTCCTCCTCAGCTGTTTTATGAAAGGCTGCAGCTGCTTGCAGATTTCTGAGGTACGGCATAATCTTCCTGCTTTAAGATTTGATGATCCGAGCCGACTGAGCGGCGTGCGCGGCCTGCACTGCGCTCTTTACTAATGGATGAGCCATGTTCTCTGAAACAGCAGAGCAATGCTTGAGCCGCTGCATACGACTTCTGCTCCAGCGCTAATAATAGCTCCATGACCCATCTGACATGGGCTGCAGCAGCAGCCAGGTTTTATGGCGATCTCCATGACTTGCTGCTCTGCTTCACAAGTGAGATTTTCGCTGCTGATGTATTTCTCAGAAAGCAGGTAGGGTCAGAGGGTTTAAAGCGCCAGCCGAGGCCGCTTAGGAGGAGCGTTTGCTTGGGACGGGCAGATGGAGATGGGAGCTGCAGGGAGGCCTGGGGGTCATGGCAGAGAAGGCACCCCAGGCACTTGGCAGCTGAGGGCCATGCGCCTGTACGCCTACATGCCTTTTAGCACGGGACTCTCATCTGACTCTGCCTCTCTTTCACTCTGGCACACACATTCATGGTCATTCTGACAGTGAACTCTGTTTATTTACTGCAGTCACAGTGACTCACCCCCTTAAAAATCCCGATATCAGGCATCTGGGAATGGATGACTAAATGTTATTTGTGTGTTAACCCAAACACCCCGCTTGACTTCAGCCCTGCTTCTGTCCCGTATTGCAGACGGCAAGCGGCTAATGTCAATCCAGCTCATGTCAACAGGAAATATAGGGCAGGTCTGCTGGGCAAGGCTTCCAGCCAATCATAGCACTTGTTTATTGGCAGCGATCTGTGGACGACGGATGCCAGAGGTTCCTGTATGGCCTTGTAGCATATCATGGTAGAGTGGATGTGCGTGTGCGTATACGTCTATATATAAATGTATATATGTGCACATGTGAGGTGTTTATTTTGTCTGAGACTCACCTGCAGCAGCAGCAGAGAGCTGACCTGATTTCTGTCCCGGTTCTTTTGTGTCAATGTCAGATAAGTCGTGCGGAGGTACTTAAGTGAAGGCCTATTACATGTAAGGCTATTATAAAGTCAAATCACTCTGCTTATAATTACAAATGCCAGTAGAGCCTGTTTTATTTATAATACAGCCACAAGTTCAGCAGATTAGTTTGATTACACCAAACATTTTAACCCTTCATACTGATTTTTCTTTTCTGACGGAAATGATTCCTAAAAGATGATGGCTCACCGCAAATGTCACTGTTTTTAAAGTTCCCCTCTTAACTTTATTTGATGCTAACTTTTATAAGTTGCATAGAATAATTTGTTGCAAGTTGAAATGAGGACAGTAGATAACGATCATCTTAGTAATCGATTATTCTGATGATTTATCGAGTGATCGGAAAAATGGCACATTTTGTAGATTTTTCATTTAACCTCTTAAGCTTATTTTATGCAAAATTAAGAATTATGTAAAAATAGACATCAACAAATAACTCTGTTAGTTTTTCTAAATAAGGAAATAAACATTTTATTCCGTAAAATGCAATAATGTATCATTTCTTTATTGAATTTGAACCCGGTGAAGCTTTGTTTACACATATTTCCTGATCCACTTTATTCATGGTTTTGGTTCTAGTTTTAATTATTGTTTTGATTCTTATGTTTCATTTTGCATATTTAAACTGTCTTTCAGTTTCAGTGTGGAGTGTTTCTTACAAAATTAAAGTTTATTGGTCAACTTGTGTTACTGGAACATTTTATTGTCCAGCAAAATTTATTGTGACTGTCGATGTGAAAAATGTTAATTGGTGTGAATACTTTTGCTAAAAACCAGTTTTCCAGTGTCTACATTCCTTTAGTATTTTTAGGAAATGAGAAAAAAAGTGAGATTTAAACTCCATATTTCCCAGCTGCAGTGAGCCATGCTGATCTTGTAAGTCAAATATTCTTGATCAGTGGTTATATGAGCTTCTCTTTGTGGATGTTTCCTCTTCTCCTGAGACGCCAGCGATGATTAACCCAAATGTATTCCTCTCGTCATCGCTTCCTCTCTTCTTCTCCAGCACGTCGTCTCCTGCAGACTCTGCTGCATGCTGTCCTTGGGTTATCTCACTCTGCGCTTGTGTTCCTGTTTGCCACATATCTCCTCCTGCTTGTTCCTTCTCACCACTTCCTCTCTCATCCCCCTCCAGGACCGGTCCTCACCATCCTTCCTTTCTCCGTTATCTTTCTGCTCATTTCTTATTTACCCCACTGCTTCAGAGAGCGACAGCGTTTGGCTGACCGACAGCTTTAAAGAGAGGGGTTAAATGAATATTTGAAGCAGAGTGTAGTACCAGGGCTGCGCTACTTTTCCACAGTTGACTGTACACTCCTTACAGTCAGAGCAACGGCAAAATGAAAGCTCTGATTTAGATTCAAACTTCTTATACAGTGAAACAGAAATATAATATATTTGTTTGCCTTATTTTTCAAACTTTTAGCTGCACTAAAACATGGAAACGTTTTAGTAATAAAATAACTATTTACTACATTCTTACATTTTTTGATTTTAATGTTTTTTTGTGTGTTTCTTTATCTCCCTTTCCTTTCTTAAAAAGAAAGAACACATTTTTATTTCATTCATCTGTTGTAGGAGTTAAATTAATTTCAGAGTCCAAATAAAGACAAGCTGTCAAACATGCTTGTTAAACAATAGGCCCGTTTTAGAGCTTTGCCACTAAAATTTGGCCGATCTCCGATCTTCCAAAATTAAGAAAATCGGCATCAATAAATTGGCCAATAAATCAGTGATCCCCTTCTCTGAACTACAGCGGCCCAAAGAGTACATTGATGGAAAAAAAAACCCAATTTACCAAAAATTAAATCTTTATAATCAGAAAATTTAATTAATTAATAAAATCGATTTACTGCCCAGCCCAGAAGAGAATACGCAAAAGTTGGCTGTACACAAATATTTTTAATTAATGTATTTTTGTTTCATTCTGATTAATCCTGTAGCCTTAACTCACATAATTCCATTTGCATTTCATAAGAACTTTTTTTTTTCTAAATGAAATTTCTTTCTTGGTGTTTCTCAACATAATTATTTTGTTTCATTGCAATACCGAACAACCCGCAGAGTGGTGTGCAGCCAGGTAGTTACGGACCTCTGTTTTATTTACAACTGAAAGTCCATCATCTACTAATTTAATGGTCTAAAATCCTTTAAAAATGTAATACTTTTTGGTATTTCGATTCCAAAAGAAGATAGTTTTTTTTACTCAATCTTCACTTCCACTCGTGCCCAGGAAATGTTGATACTGCATGAAATATTTTACTTCTATAAATAAAACAGAAAATTCTATATAATTCACTTCAAAAGTACTTTATTTATCTCCAAGGAACTCAGTTGGCAATTGGCAAACACTGCTAATCCACTGAGTTTTAGAGCTCAACTCTGAACCTTTTCATTGTTTTCGTCAACCGTAATCTCCCCAGTTTGTTTTTTCATGAAGCTGATCTATCGATATACTGAGAAATGTGGGGCAGGAAGTTCATCCTTCAGACATGAATGTTGTTTTTTCTGAGCCAGCCAGCTTCATAAACAACCTGAAACCCATTTTCATCCTGGTCTGAAATGAGTGGGTGCTCATTTTCAGGTTCTGCCTCTTTGTTTGGTGATAATATAATAATGAAGGAGAGAAAGAGCAGAAGAAGATGAAGCACAATTTTCCCATCCCATCAGCTTTTTTCCATTTATCTGACAATAACAAAAATATTTATAGAACTAAACCAGAGGTTTGTGTAGGACGTGTGACGGTTCAGATCATTACTAATGAAAGCAGTTTCGGTTTCTAAGTTACATGTACAGGGTTAATTTCCTCTCCAGTGTTTAGTGATGCCTTCCTGTAGAGTAGAGGTGTCCAAAATACTCACCAAAAGTACTAGCGAAAAAAAATAAAAATAAAATAAATAAATAAAAAATATTAAAATTATGAAAAATGTTTTCTGTTTTTTACCTACTCATCAATAAACCAAACATGAACTATTTTAATTAAACAAATAATCAGATTTTTTTGTAGGAACGGGATTAAAGATCCTAAACTTCAAATGGTGTTTCCTTGTCAAATGAAAGGCATCCAATTTGTTTATTACTCAGGGCTCGATTGAAGACAAAATATTTAGTCTGTCAATAAATACAGGCTCAGGATCAGTCTCCATTTGAAAACACTTACTGTATTTAGCCAAGTTTTAATACAACAATTAAAAGCATATTGGTGCATCCAGGTGTCCTTTTGACTACTTAGTTTGTCTAGAAAGTCCGGTTCATTTGGGGGTGGTGTGAATGCACCAAGAGTTCAATCACACAGACCAAAATAACGAACGGTTTTGGTTTGGTTTAAGTGATTTCTGGTGTAACTTGAATTATGAATTCCAGGCAGACCAGAGACCACTCCAAAGCAGGAAGTGGACTAAAGCAAAGGGTATTCTGGGTAAACGCAACCAAAACGAACACAAAAGTCTAACAGTAGAGGGAGAAATGGCTTGTGGTCTTTTACCAAAAACAAAGGAACAAGCTCTACAATCTGACGCCACTTATTTTTTTACATTTCAGCAAAAGTTGTTTTCTTCAGTGTCTTCTAAGGTTTTCGTGTTGTTTCTGTCTGTGGTTCTTGGTGCAGCGCCACCACAGGCGAGGAGCGGGACAAGTTTTTCAAATGTTTTGTTTTGTTTGACAGAGTGCAGAGTGAAAGCAAATTGCAAATGTAACAAATGTTGCAATTTTGGTCCCCAATCGAACAGAGTCTACCAGACTATCAGACTATTTACCATGAAAGCAGAAGAAAAGCAGAAAGTTGGAAAAATATTTTTGTAAGTAGATTTAGATGTAAATTTTTGCCTGGATTTATTCTTGAATTGAGGTCGTGGGCTCCTCTTCGGTTGCTCTTTGAACACCCCTGCTATGGATTATAAATAACAAAAGCTCAGGTATGTCGACAGATGGACTAAACCTCGATGAACGGAGACAACAACTCTGGGCCATTTCTGTTCTCGTATTATCAGCAGATGCCACCAACAGACTGAAACCCGATCCTGGCCCGTTTGATGTTTTTTCCACCATTTGGCATCGTAACATATCAAGGACGGTTCAGCAGAAACACGAGTTTAGGCAGAATGGACATTTAGACAAAGCAAACAATAACCTCACCTGGAGACTAGAAAAAAGCAGCTTGATTTACAGAGAGATAAATAGAAAATCATGCTTTGTTTGTTTCACTGGTTCCTCAACCGAAGAGTCAGAGGAAGAAAACAAGCAGCAGCAGACGCAGCGATTAGCATTGTTTTAATCTTTCAACAGAAAGATGGCACACGCAGGCTTAATTGTTCTTCCTCCTCCCACCTCCTCTGTCCCTCTTCAACACTCCCCCACTCCTTTCTCCAACTGGCTTAGCTCGTCTTCTAAGACTGTAATCACTGGGCTTACACGCACTGTCACTCCTCTTTACCCATGGAAATGTGTCTGCTCGCGTTTTTCTAAGCTATTCCTGTCACAGGTTGTACTATACTGTTTCCAACAACAGCATGTATTTATTTTCATCAGTTGTTTGAGTGTTGGTGTTTACAAGGATCCACTTCTTCTTGGGTTTTTCTGTTTGTGGGCATGTTTGGTCCGATCGTCGCGTTCTGAAATGATAAAATACTTAAACCAGAAATAGCATCTGATTTCATCACAAAGAAGCAAAGCCAGCCCAGGTGCTCCAATGTGTGTGTTAGATCTGTTTTTGCTCTAAACTCCAAAGGATTTTCGGGTATCAGAAAAAAGCCAAATCAAGGTTGTGGTGCCGCTTTGTGCTGCACTGTGGCTGATTACAGTATTATATTGATCTGATCTTCATCTTCGTATGCAGAGCTCCTTATTTCAGCCTTAAGCTCAGGATCAAATCACTTCTTTATCAGCAAGTATCATTATCTCAGCCACACCTATGTCCAGTTTACGTCAATAAGTAAAACCTTTTAATTGATGTTTGCAGAGTCTTCAAAACACAGTTTATGTTTCAGTAAAACTTCATTTTACTGGTGGAAACTCAAAAACTGAAAAATTGCATCTTCAAAAAGGACAGTGTCGATGTCTTTATTCTTATTTTTTAATAATTTGAATTGCATTGCATAATACAGTATTCAGACCATTGCAGCTACATGAAAAAATGAAACAATGTGGCCATGGAGGAGTAAATTTTTGTTATTAAATTTAATTTCACCTATTTATGAGACAAAGTGTGGATATTCTCTAATGTCAAAAAGTCATAAATTTGCAAGAAAAAAATATTTTCCATGATTAAAGGCATAAATTTACAGATATTCAAACTAAAATATTATTTGACGTTATAAAATCAGATATTTGTGACACAAATTCCAGAAGAGAAAATATCCAGATGTTGATCTACGACTTCTGACATTTATGTGGCAAACATCAGACTTTATATAGTTTACTAGTTTAAGATAAGAAAAAAATCTAAATAATTCAAATAAAAATTCATCTATGAAGCCTATTGTGATTGAACAAATTAAGCAAAATGTACCGTTTTTGTGTTTTTTGTTTTTTTTTACATATGCTGCATTTTCTCACTGTGCTTCACCTGACTAGTTGCTACTTCAGCATTTGCTTTTTGTATCAGATAAAGTAAAATTTCACACACATCAAACCCTGACGCAGACATCCGTCTGCAGTAGATTTTGCTCTTTGTGTTTCATTTCTTAATAATTGTTTCTGTGCTGTTTTGCAGATCACCAGAAGTTGGAGCGAGAGGCTCGGATCTGTCGCCTTTTGAAACACCCCAACATTGGTGAGGAACTCGTTCGGTTTTAGTCCTTCTAACACCAACACAGTGAATTATGAAATACTTTTGAGCAACTTTATCAATTTTTCTCAATTTATATCTAATTCATAGTTAGGTTGCAACCAACAAATATTTTAGTAATTGATTAATCTGTCAGTTACTGTAACAATTAATTGGATAAAAATGTGTACACTCTGCAGATTTTTCATTAAGCTAATTAAATCTATCTTTCTATACAATATTATAAATATATTAGATATTTGAAGTAAATAATTAACTTTCTTTTTAAACTAAAAAATGCTTTAACATAGCATTCCTTTGGTGAATTGGAACTGGGTGAATGAAAAAGATGCCACTTGGGGAGTTTTGGGTAAAACATTGACAGATAAAGGTTTTTTGTGCAGATTGGGCGCAATTACTGCACTGACTGTTGTTTTGCAGCAAATTGCCTTATTTGAGTTTTTATACTCCAGTTAACAGTTAATCAATTACTAAATCAGTCATTTGAAATCTAATTCATTGTTTCATCCCTAATTTATATTGATAATTTTTATTCCCCTCAAAGTATTCACACAGTTTACTCAAAATGGAGCAATGTTGATGCTGGATTTTATATTTTAAATGAAATATAACAGTGCAGTACATTCTCCTGTTGCTTAAATGTATAATTTTAATTGCAGAACCTCTTGCTGTAATGTAAATACATGACATAAGGCTCTATTATTATGACTCCCTGTGGTTTCGTTCCCTCACACGCTCTCCCTGCTGCTTTTTTACGCTCCTTTAATCTCTCACTTAAAATGCAGCAGTGATGCTTTTTCAGAGGCAGTTAGAAAAAGCATTGAATTAATCGTTACAGCAAAATAAATGTACAATGACTGTACTAAACGTTTATTCCTCAATTCTCTTACAGTTCGTCTTCACGACAGTATATCAGAGGAGGGTTTCCACTACCTCCTGTTTGACTTGTAAGTCATCCTTCCTCTCTTTTACACACATGCTTCATCATCTTCTTCCTCCTCTCCCTCGGTTCCTGCACCCTCTGTGCATATATAGCATTGCATAACTCTCTCCTATATTTACCCCATCCCTGTCACCACCGCCTCCCACACCCTCCGCATCCATCTCTCAGCAATTCCCTCTAGTTTCCATGGCAACGGTGTGGGAAGAAGGGCGGAGGGGAGATTTTAGGGGGAAATGGGGTGAGCCACAAATAAACCAAAAAGTGGTGATGAAATCCTTGTTTTTGGATTTCTTTGTGTTTCTTATTTCTGTTGTTCTTTCCTGGAATGTTGTAAACCCAACGACACTGGAGCGTCTTAACGTTGAATAAATGTGTTTTTGTTGTTGCAGGGTGACCGGAGGTGAACTGTTTGAGGACATCGTAGCCAGAGAGTACTACAGCGAGGCGGACGCCAGGTAGAACCGCGGCCTTCGTCTCTCTGCGTCCTCATCTTCAAAACGTTCCCAGTCTGTTGTTGTCTTGTCTGTGGTTTTCTATGTACTTCTTTATTCCTCTCAATTTCCTCTCCTTTTCCTTTAATTTCTGCTCCTTGTCATCTTGTCTCACCCCTTGTTTTCAGCTTCATGAATCATGTAGACGTGTTATTTTTCCATCTTTCTTTTCTTGCAATTCTTGTTAGTTTTTCTTGCTTTTTTTTGTCTGTTCAAAAAGCTGTTTTCTTTTCTCTCTTTCTTACTCTAACTACTGCAGTTCCTTGCAAAAGTATCTGCACCCCACGACCACATTCTGGCAAATTTCAACCCAAAACTTCAGTGTGTTTTATTGGAACAAAGTAGTGCATGATTTGAAGTGTAGGGAAACGAATACTCGGTTTTCAAAAGGTTTAACAAATATAATCAGTGTGGCGTCTACTCGTACTCAGCTCTCCTATGTCGATACTTTGTAGAAGCACAATTTGCTGCAAGAGGTTACGTCTCTACAAGCTTTGCTGATCTAGAAAGAGTTTTATTCTCATCATTTCAAATCATCACATTTGTCCCTGCTGAAGTCTGCATGATGTGCAGTGCTAGTTTTCTGCAAAGTTTAGCACTTATTCAAAAATCTTTTGTTTTTTTCTCATCTGATCAGGTCATCGCATGATAGGGATGGGAATTTATCGCATCGTTTATCATTATTGTGATAAATTTCTTACCTCTAAATAAATTCTAATTAATGTTGTTCAAAGCCTCCCAAAACTGTTTATAAAATATTTTGAAAACCTTGCACAATTTCCTCCATTTTCTAGTCATGCACTACATAAAATCCTAACAAAATACATTAAAGTTTGTAGTTTTAATGCAACAAAAAGAGGAAAAATGTTCACTGGGGACGAATACTTTTGCCAGTCGCTGTAATTTTGCTGTCAGTTATCTTTTCTCTTTGCTCTTTTCTTTTCACCATTCTTCCCTTTTCCTTTGCTTTCTCCATTGCACTACTTGCCCTCACCTCTCACAAGACACATCACGCACCTTTAAGACCCAACTTAGGTTTGACCAATCACACTTTTCAGCATAATAAACATCTGTTTTTACAGATTCAACACTAAGTTAGTCTGTTGGAGATAAATATGGACTCTGTTATATTGCAAATTGCAGCATTCTAATTTGTAGGCTATTAAAAATGACATATTTGTGATTTCCATGCAGAGGTCATCCCAAGGTTCTTGCTAAAACAGTAATTAGATGCTTTGAAAGCTGTGAACATCAGCATTTTCACCGTTTATTAACTAAAAATAACTGGAACCACCATAACTGTGTGTCTTAATTAGCTTTCTGCTGATGCTTTTTAAACTATAATCATTGGTCAAACCTCAAGGCTTTCTTTTAAAGACTTGGTGAGACTTGCAGGTGCAGTTTGCTCAGGATGCAAATTGTGCTATTCATCGTTCTTCTGCTTTGCTTCTCCTCAGACAGTGGAAAAGATAAAAACAATGTCAGCAAATCTAAAGTTTGAACTATGGTGACAGTTTCAGTTTCTTTCTTTCTTTGGTTTTGTTCTTTTTCACCCTTTTACCACCGACTGTGCTGTTTTATATCTAACGCCCACCGCCCCCTGCTGACTCATCGCCACACACAGTTCACTTTAACAATCGACGGAAGAGGAAACGGCATAGTGGGGGGGTGGACAGACAATAGGCTGAGAGAAGAGTGAGAGAGATACTTGAAACTGACAGTTGTGAGTGTGGGTGTCAGTCCATTCACCAACATTAAAAGCCCAGCAGATTTGCCTGTCTTTTTAAGCTAAAATCACTACAGTATGTGACAGTAAATGGTCGATTTCAGCTCCAGTCTTCACTTTCAAGCTGCTTCAGTTGTAGCTTGTAATTATTCTCTGTAAGAACTGGTGATATTCCTCATCTAAAGAGCAGGATTTCTTGTTTTGACCTGCTCTAAAGAGACTTATCTGTTAACAGCCCTAAATTACTGGTGCTTTTTATAACAGGTGTTTCTTTGCAGACTTGTGAGTGTCTGTTGCACATGCAGTTTAAGGCCAATAGTCCACACATAGCAAGATATCTGTAAAATATAAATAGATTTTCATACATTATGGCCTTTCATCCTCACTAAAAATGTATTTATTTAAAAAAACTCCAAGCAAAATGGACATTTAAGAAAACTCAGTATTTGTGTTTGCGGGTGTGCATTGGACAATTGAGATTGAGATGTGCATCATAGTCTGTGACAGATAATGCACTAATATATCCACATACTTGCTTTGACTCAATTCCCAATCGGTATTGTCTTGTATTTAATTAACTTTATATCCTAATACTCTATTTACAAGTAGTTCAACATACAAATGGATCTCCTGGCATGTGTAATTCCTAACAGGAAGTTGTGGTTGTTTTGAAGCAACTTGATTGGCTGGCAGGTTTTAGCTCTGCGCTGCACTGCCCCCTACTGGTTTGGCATGTTTAAAACAAGTCTCAGGGATGTTTTAAGTTAAATTATGTGCCCGTGGACCTCATATTTTTTCATTCCTATTAAGGAATTATTGGCTTAGCACAAACTCCTATATTTTGCTGCAGACTTACTTGAAAGTTAGTTTTGTCTTAATCCAAGTGTACAAAAATATTTTGCACTAAAAACTAGAACAAAAATACTTGGTAAGATTCATTTTTTTTGCAGTGTGTGATTGGTTCTTCTTCCTCTTCTACATCTTGTTTAATGGCAGTTGGCAAATAACTTAATGGAGCATTAGCGCCACCAACTGGTAAGGATTGTGGACCAAATGTTGCTAAAAAGAAGAAAAAAACCTTATTCCATCCCACAAATTGCACTGTCTTAAATAGAAAATGTCCTGGTAGCTTTTACTTCTTGGGTCTTTCTGAAATACAGTGAGAAAGTCTTTGGTTGATACACGCAGAAGGACAATCGTAGAATCTAGACTCGATTAAGAAAAGTGCCATGATGATGAAACTAAAATTGAATTAATTGCCGCTCAGCATCAACATGTTTAATCACGTCTTATTTACATCCTCCTCATGATTGTGATTTGTCACAGCTTTTTGCCATGCTGGTCACTTTACTAGCCCGTCTATTTGATATTAATCATTACTAATGTCTTTTCGCCATGCTGGTTACTTTATTACTTCTTCTATTTGATATTAATCATCATTAATGTGGACCCTCAGTTGTCAGCTATTCAGTGACTGCCTGCTTGTATAACCTTGTTTTTAATCTAGTGAAACAACAAACATTTTACAGAGAATATATCTCATTTCTGTCAGTTTTTCCACCCTTTTCACTGCTTCCAACACTCTAGGCTCACTAAAAATCATCCTCACTACTCCAAACATTTTGTCACATTAGAAGCTCTCTTAAGTCCTTAAAGTTTATCTTACCGAGGTAAATTAAAAACATTTTTTCCCCTAAAATAACATCAGAAGGAGCTACTTCAGTCTTAGGATTCTTTAAGATCATTTGAATCAGCCATATTGAAGCAAAGAAACAAAAGCTGCAAGCCACCAGAGGAGAAAATTTCTGAACAACACTGATTGTAATATCTTCTAGAACAGGTTTGTATAATGTAAGTTTCTATTTTCTTTAATTTACAGCCTGATATCCATAGGAGTTTAAACAGAACTAAAGAAAAGCCAGCACTGCTTGACTTTTAGCTGTTAGCACAACAAGCATCAACAATGCAATCAGGGCAGATTTGACCTGTTTTGTTTCCTGACTGAGTCGCTGATTAGCGCCCAGGATCGATTTAATCTCATTATTGTAGCTTCAAGAGTAAATAATTATTTTATTGTTCAGCAGCTGACTATAGTTTTATTGGACAGGAACTGCTGGTGTGTTTCCAGGAGCGCCAACAGGTGGCTGAGAAGCCCATAAATCACTCACTGCAGAAAGGTCATATCCAGCAGTGTTCAGTAATCTGTTCCCTTTATTGAAAGGAAACCCATTTTATATCGGAGAAAATAATACAACACAATTAAGCCTGAAATGTCAAATGTCAAGATTATTTAAAATCTTCTACAGCTTCTGAAAACCTTAAATAAATGTATGGCATTGAAACATTTAATCTGATGTGGCCCTTCGACGTCGACTAAAATGTGGAGGCCATCACTTGTCAAAGACTGGCGAGACTTGAGTGCAGGTCCTATAAATAAATCAGGATTTACATTTCCTCGTAGTGTTGCCCACAGAATTTGCATCGGGGATGGACATAAGAAGAAGCAAATATACTCTCAGGTGGAAACATAATAGAGCATTAATGATGCACTCAAAAACAAATAACAATTGTCTTGTCAAGATTCATGCAAAATATGCTGCATTTATGAGTCAAGGCAGATCCAACTCCCACACGCAGCTGTTCATCGTAGCTTATGTTTGAATGTTAGCATACCTGGCCCACCTGTCGAAGAAATTATTGTGGTTTTTAGGAGTAGGAATATGTCACATCTGTTTTCCAATTTTGATAGATTTTTTTGCTTTCTTTTCTAAAAAAAGAAATTACAAACTGCAGAAAATATGATCAGAAAATTGCTTTTATTTAAATCATCCCATCAATGAGTTTTACAACAAAGTGTTAGGAACTTTATGTTTAACTAAAATAATGTAGAAATAATATTAGAAGAAAGTTGTTTTAATAAGGAAAAAAGCTTGACGAATTAATTTGTTTTTATTCTTTGTGTTGGAGTTCTCATAAATTTGTTACTTCATTCCCCAAATATTATGACTTTATTCTGGTAAGATTCTACTTTGAGTTTATTGTTATTCGACTTTATTCTTGCAACATGATGAGTTTATTTCCATTTTTAAAAAGAATCTTAGCCTGGCCCTAATATTCTGTCAAAGAGTTGACCTTAATTCAAAGTCCAAATAGATAAATGCTCGTCAAACAAGATGGCGGCCTTGGGCATACTGACATCATTCTGAACTATGGAAACCCAAGGAGTGCATTTGTGAAAAAAAGACCAAATTAAATCTTCCAAAACCAACAATTTGATTAACCGATAAAATGGATTCATGACCCAGCCCTAGTTTTAAGCAATCCAAACCCAAACCAACATCTAAACGGGTTGCTGATCATTTTCCTTCCTGAATATCTTTTCCTCCTTCATCTGAATGTCACTCATTCAGGCCAGTATCAAACACACACTCACGCATACACCGCCACCCTGGCTCCCTTGGAGACTAGCAAGAAGTGGGACTTTAATTAGCCATGATAATTAGTCTCACTCTCACTCAGACCCCAAACTGTGCAGAATCACACCTTGTCGCCCCCAGTCAGAATCTATCAGAGTTCCTTTTTAGGAACGCTTGATCAGATCAAGGCCACAATGAGTAAATTTGTGAGTAAATTACACCAAAGTACGAAACAAGCAATCTTTCCTATCCAGGGGTTATACAGGCTGAAAGGAAATTTAAGACACACCAGTGTTAGTTTATTTTTAAAATAATTTTATCCCAGATATGGCATTTCTCCTTGGACTGCTCCCCAGTTCTGTGCTGAAGCATTTACAGTTGAGCAGAATATGTGGGAAAATAGGGAATTTTGAAATGATTATGCCCAATTACAAAACACTCCCAAGCTGCTCCAAAGTAAGAGACACTTTTTGGACGTAAAGGTCCAGAAAGCGGAACCTCAACATGTAGTTGCTGCACCGTAGTTATGAAGGCTTTGGAGCAAATCCTCGTTCTCTCAGAGAATCGTGCAGATTTCTGATCACTTAAGTTTGAGAGATGTTCCCTGATTTCAAAACTTTAGCTGCCGCTTGTAATTCCAGTGTCCAGTTTAGCTGCAGTGTGGATTCAGCCTAGAAATCGATATCAAAACTCTGAGAAGTTTGATTACACACAAGTGGGTGAACAATCCTTGCTCATGTTCATAATACATAATGTCTGCTTGGTGTGTGATTGTGGATTCTCTGTTTAGCTGGTTGAATATTAATTTAACCGAATGAAAATGAAATGCACTTGACTATGTCATTATGATCATTTTTAGAAATGATGGGAGAAAAATAGATTATGATTTTTGTTTTCGGTCAGAATTACAGAAAACGAGAAAGTCTAGCGCAGTCTCTGAGTGAGACACGTTTTTTTGTTTTGTTTTTTCACAGCCATGCATAGCGTCAACATCTGACAAAATTAAGCTTAGCATGACCTGATTGATTGGCTTCCACCCAGTAAATGGAAACGCACCTAATTTGCAGACATTTTTGGAACATATTAAAAATTTGCATCACAATTGGATGGAAATATTTCACTACTTATAAAAGCTCCCAACTTTGCATCATATCCTAGTACAATTGATTTATGATGTATGTCTAAAATATCTAAAAATATAAAAATATGATGTCACCAACTATAAAACAAGCAATGAATATTAAATTTTGTCGAATGTGAAGTATTTTTACACCCTGCACATTTGGCTTTATGTTATTTGTCAAACATTTATCAGTTTACCTTCCTGCGGAGAACTGATGTTGCTTTTTTTAGCCAGTGTGGGTCTGGATGCACTTTCGACCAGCCTCGACCGACGGGCAGGTTCTATAGAAGACCGTAATGTTATTCGACAGCAAGACATTAGAGGGCTGGTAAACAGAAGAAGGACATGGAGGCGTTCTTCCATTTCTAAATGCCATGCTCAGTGGGATGCTGTCAACTTGCACCTCGCACCTTTGCATTGCTTTTTTCAGTAAGGTTTCCAGTCACTTTTTGTTTTAATCAAATAAAAAAATCCACCAAACGGAAAGACCAGAAATCTGAACAGACTGAAGTTATCTTTTGATTTTTGCCTATTTAAAGTTAAACACCACCTAAAATTAATCATTAATCTTATCTCCTGAATTTTGAAGCTATTGATAGACACTAAATAATCAATGGCAATAAATTAAGCATTTTGGAGTTTGTACTGACTTTGTTTGGTTAAATTTATAGCCAGCTAAAATTAAGTCTTAAAGTCTTATTGCTGAGAGATTAAATATTTATTTCTTTTAGGTTTGCTGCCCAACATGTAGCTTTACAAAGCACATGTGTGAATATTGAGTTACAATTGCCTAAATGTGACCCAGTCCAATTATGAGGTGCCATGAGGCTGGGTGAAGATGGAAGCCAGATATTTTGAGGTATTTAATAAAAAGCAGACATGGGCATCAAATATGTCCTGGCATGCAAAAATGTCTTTGTTCTGTTGTGAACTTCAGATTAAAATCCTTCAACCTCATTTTCCCACTGTTTCTTTTACTACATTGAACTTGGACAGAAGTAAAAAAAAAAAAACAACAACCACCATGCACTAAACAACTCAAAAAAAAGGAAGAATGTCCACAACAGCAGAAGAAAGAAAAAAAATGAAAAAAAAAAAGAAAAAAAAAATGTGTTGTAGCATTCCCAGGTTTTCTGATTTCCTAAAATAAAATTAAAATTATTGCATTTCAATATTCAGCCAATACATATTCAGCACCAGTCGATTTTGTGTTGACTGTAAAAGCTCCAGTGACAAAACAACCAAAAAAACTATCATTTTGGGGTTAGTCAAAAAACAATAAAAAATAAGAATTTATGCCACACTTTTTGAATCGATGAGAACGGCATTCATCAAAGCAGTGGCCTTGGATCAGATTTTTACCTAAACATGCCCTTCTGGCTCTAGATTGCTGCAAAAAATGTGTTTTAAGGCCTTGGAAGTTTTTTTTTTTTTTTTTTAAGTAAACTAGACTGATTTTTATTAAAAACACAAGATTTAAGATCAAACATCTATTTCATTACCTAATAGACTCTTACCTCCTTAGATACAGCTTATTCACAAATTAAAGTAAAAGTTTCTACAATTTCATACCTGCATATTAATAATTTTCTCAGTGAGAGGAAAGTCTTAGGCATGTATTGTTGCCACATGATGTATTTGTGTGTTTTTGTGTGTGGTTCCGCAAACGATGCATATGCATCTATCTCTCTGTTTCTCTCTCTCAGTCCTCCCACTCACAGTCGGTGTGGGTGTGGATCCTGCAGGCGGCTTTCTCCCTGCGCCTGCCATTAGTCACATATTCTGTACATTATCATCACAATGATTCTGCTGCATACACGAAATATTTCAAAATGAACACGCTCATCGTTGTGAGGAAGTTTCATGTTTGTCTTTGCATTGCACAAACACACAGTGCTGTTTTTCCTTTCAGAGATAGAAAAATAACTGCCTGTCCTCTATGATTCACTGTCCGTTTCTTTTATTTAGTATCTCTTTCTGTTCTATGCAAAAAGGTGATTATCTTTTCTCTCACAAGCTGTCATCTGTGTTCTGTACTTTTCCCGTGGCAGCGTTGTTGTGATTTCTGTCTGGCGGGTTGCTCTGCTGTGGCTGCTCTTGTCTCATCATGTTTAAAAAAAAAAAAGAAAGCAAAACGAAACATTTTTGTCTCCTCCACCTACACCTACTTGCCTACCATTCTCATTCCTCTCTGTCTGCTTCACATACTTTTCTTTTCCTCTGCCTGCCACATGATTTCCTCTGACATCCACTGTCACTGCTCTAATCTGACCTGCCCTTTTTCTCCCCTGTAATGTGGGCTTTTTGGCCCCGTCTGTCACTCTGCTCATCTGGCATCCTCGTCCTTTTCCATACCTCTCTGTGCATCCCTGTGGCTCATCTGTCCTCCTCCCCCCGCTGTCCCTCCTCTCTCTGTTTTGTCTTCACAGTCACTGTATCCATCAGATTCTAGAAAGTGTCCATCACATTCACCAACATGACATAGTGCACAGGGACCTGAAGGTTAGTATGTGTAGAGGAGCATCTGCATCCCACCCTTCAACCCTCCCCCTCCCCAAACTTTGCTTGCTTCCTTTCCCTCCTCCCCTCTTTTCCTCCTTCCTCCTCTTTGCCTGTTTGTGTCGATCCTCTTCGTCTCTAGTCTGACGTCCGCCTCGTGTCTTGTTGTGATGGATGTTTTCTTTTTGCTTAATGTTAATGAATTTGATTTATATATTTGTTTTATTTTTCTAATTGGAAGAATCTGGCCCACCTCACCCACTTTTTCCAGTTTCATCTGCCCTCCCAGTTGCTCTCCTCATAACCATCCCACAATCGACCACAAAGCCAAAGCTCCTGTTGCGCTGACGGGAAGTACACTCATAAAATGAAGGCGCATGCTCACACACGGTCACATCCTTTATAATGCATCGTATCTAGGGATGCACCCATCCACTTTTTTCACTTCTGACACCGACACAAATATCTGGGGTTTAGTATCGGTTGATACCAATCCGATACAGAAAAATAGAGCTCATTTGACTTAAAATGTTTCTTTTTTTAAACACAAACATCAATTCTGAAATTTATTTGACAACTCTGCACCAATAGATCACATTTAAATACACCAATAGGTTCACAAACTTGGTGAAACATGTAAAACCTAACTTTAATTTTTAGATCAGCCAATGTAAAATAAATAATAAGAAACTGAAACTGACAAAAATAATACTTTGACTACCTTGACCAAACAGTAAAAATAAACTGCAGCAAATCTTCTTTCAAATGGTTCAGAAATGCATTAGAAATCCTAAATATAATGTACATTAAATGATAAATCATAGAATTAAACTAAATAGATCTGCACTTATACTCGATGTATAACTTTTTTATATATATAAACCAATACAGATACTAATATCGAATTGGTGCAGCTCTAATTATATCTTGGGCTGGATTATGTGGCTGAAAATCATATCACGATAAAAGCGTTTCATGTTGGTCAATATCGATAACTTCTGATTGGTTTATATATCTGAAATATTACCAAACTGGGGGTGTGACCTTGCCTGTTTTATCCACAGTTTTCACTCCATGCCACTGTTTATTTTTAAGGAGTTATGAGGCGAAACGTTAAACTTATGCTGCACAAGTTGCTCAAGAAGTTGTTGCTAGGTAACCACACGTTACTCAACCATTTGTTGCTTGGTAACCAAAGAGTGCGGGAGAACCTGTGCGGTTCTGGATCGGAGTTCAGTGAAATTATTGAATATTGTGTCAGACGTATTACGTATTGATGTTGGTTATGTTTCTATTGTGATATATAGGTATTGATTTATTGTGTAGCCCTAATTATTATCTCATTCTGCATATTGCAAAGTCGTGTCTAGGCAGCAGTAAATGTTAATTTATTTAAGTGCCATACTTAAATAAAGTACAAGTGCTCTGTGTTTGTATAATGCAGACATTTCTAGATGGGGTAATCAGTGGATTTAAAAAAAAAAAATGTTCTTGCTTAGTGTATGTTGGTGCGTGAGCATGTCAGCTCAGAGTCATTAATGGATCCACAAAGCTCTTTTAGGAGAAGAAGAAAAACGGTTCACTCATTAATGGGTGTGATCATTAGCAGAAAATATGACAAAAAATGGCGACAGTAATAATCAGGATTAAGTTTCAAACATGTCCATTAGTGGCATTTGAGTGCAAAAAAGAAAAAAGAAAAAAAAACAGCTTTGCTCACCTGATTGTCAACGATGTAGAAAAACATGCATTTTTATTCCATTTTTCACTGTAAGCATAGGAAGACATTAAGAAGGATTACTCAGACTTGTCAGTATGTAAAGCCAAAACAAAATGCCTGTTTTGTTGTACTTTTTTTGGTTTGATCTGTTTTATCCTGAACCTCAGTGAAGAACGAGAGCCGATTATTATTGCAATGGCGTCTTCACGACGGAAACAATACATACAAAATACAAACAAGTTTTGATTTTGCAGGACAGAGCCTTTGTGCAGCCACATTTCTTCTTGTGATCACCCAGTACCCAGACACACTCGGTATATGTGACCTGCCCAGTATTTATTCATTGGGAGACCTTTAGAGATGAGACAGTGCTCTTAATTTATAGCCCTGAACTTTACACTCAGGTCAATGCATCTTTTTCCTCCACCGTCTCTCTGTGTTTCAGATTGTGTCTCCCACCCCAAATAGACTTCCTATGTCATTTAAGTTTTGTTACATGAAGGGTCTACTTTGTAATTTTACTGAATATTTCTTTTAGATCAGAGGACAATTTTTAACTTTAGATTTAGAAACATTAGCATGCCTTACACAGATCAGGTAATTGCTAAAAAAGGTATTTTACCCTAATGACAGGATTTTAGACCCAGTTTAGATGTTTTGTAAACAAATAGATATTTGATTTACATGTTTTGTGCACAGAAATGATTTTCTTCTGTATTGGTTGTTTTTCTTCCAGTCTCTGCCACCATTAAGTCATTTCCCTTTCAAATGAATAAACTGTAATTGCAATCAAAGCAAATTTAGTTTAGTTTTAACAACCAGGAAGACGTTGTATTAACAAATTTCCATCACTTTCCTCATTATCTTAGTTTGATGTGTGGCTAAGCTGGAAGGGGAAAAAATAGATGAAAAATATGATAAAAGAATTGATGGTCCTTTAAATATGGAAATAAATCCCAATTAAGAGCTCTATCTCACCATCACTTTGTTTTATTTGATATTCATTTTGTAGCTGTGTTTTTAAATTCAAAGATAATTGGATTCTTCACCTTTTGCACATTTCTTTTCCAGTTAACAGTATTTTGAAATTAAGTAGATTTAAAAAAAAAAAAACTTTTACTTTCTGCCCATGATAGGTCTTCATATAAGGAAACAAAAGTTTTCAGTAAAGTACAGAATTAATTAATAGCCTCCAATATACCAAAACACAACAAAGTTGGTAGTTTAGTAAGATAATTTATTGTTCTGGAATCAAATTTTATTGCAGACATTCATGAGGAAAAGAATATGCATACTCTACCTCTTCTTCCTTTAAATTAAAAAAAACATTTCAAATGATTTCTAATCTAACCTCAGTAGAACGAAACCAGAAGCCACAGATTGCACCATTTGATAATTTATTTACAAAGTTAAAACGAAAACTTGTTTGCAAAACTAGGTATACCCAAGATGCCACAAAATTAGTAAAATTAAAGCTGCACAATAAATCAGTAATATTGGCCGTAGTGTGATCAGTATAGGCAATAGTAATATCACAAAGGAGCGTTTGAAATCCAATAATTGTATGTGGTAATATGCAAAGTGCAATAAATTAATGGTTTGCATGTCAATGATGTAAACACAGCCTGTTGGAAATCCCAACACCTGACTCTAAAGGTCACAGAGATACAAATGAGAGGAAGAGAAGTGATTTATCACAAATGCTCATGATCATCATTTTCAACTATAATTTTTCTAATCCTAATAAATTCCTGATATAGTGAAATCTTAGAATTTAATGAGAAAGTAGTTGTGCTTTTATATTTTATTGTGACTTTATACCCAGTGAAAGCAAAGGTTTTATGTTGAAATGCTTTTTTCCTAAAAATTTAACATTTTTATAATTTATTTGTAGTTTTACTAGATGGTTCCCTTCAGCTTGCAACTTGCCATGTTTTTCTATTTTATCAGATTCTGAAGGACCAAACTAAAACTAATCCTCAACCTTTTACAGACATAACATGTACATGTAGTTTTTTTTATGTACAGACAATAAATCAGATATTTTAACCCACAAACTAAATCCTTTAAAAAAAGTTCAGTGCACAGGAGACACTCATGCAGGATGGAGCTTTTATCAACCACAGACACACACCAGTCCAGATATAAATGCTTGCACTTTATATAAGTGTGTGTCACTACAGCTCTACTCATCCATCATCTGATAACATTCATACTTTTATATGTTGTTGTTTCCTGTCAGTGTCGTCTTCCCATTAATCATAGCCACCTCTTCTATCACGGCAGATATATTATCTAGTCTCACACTTCCACTGCCTCCTAGTTTCTTTCTCACTGTTTTTGGTCTCTGATGACTTGCCAGCATCATTTATTTCAGTCTTATCAGCCTGTTCTCAAACAGACACAATTTTCAAATGTAACGACTCAACCCTTCGTTTACCTTCTTCATCAATGTTTTTCTTGGCCCCCTGTGGCCAGCCATATTCTCATGTCCCATTTCCACCGAGGCCTGCTGGGTAAAACACGGATGGTGGAAGGGCATCTAGAGTCAGATGAAATTTCTAATATTTTTTGGATGAGGGTTGTTGAAAAATATACCAAACTGAAAGTAATTGCCACCGTCAGCTGGTTCTTGCATATTAGATTGACATAAAGGAGTCTTCTGTTGCAGAAAATCCACAGCTGTACCATTCTACCACAACAATTAACCCAAAAAAGTCCACTCTAAAATGAATCCTTTATATATTGGTTTTATGCTATGCTAACTCAGAAGCAACAGATTTAGCTTCATTTTCTGATCATCTTGCTTGTTTTGGGTCCACCAAAGCCAGCGAATGGTACAAATGTGGCACTCTGGCAACAAAAGAGTCTTTTCAACTCTTGTTCTTCCCCTAAAATCTCCCCCACCACCCACCTACCCTTTCTTTTCTGCACCCCATGGCCTGTGCACGGGTTTGCAGCGCTGCTAAGACTAACATGCGCCCCCCCTTCCCTTGGTGTTTGCATGCAGTCATTGCATCCAGCAGATCCTGGAGGCGGTGCTTCACTGCCATCAAATGGGCGTGGTGCACCGGGACCTAAAGGTGAGTGATGGGAATTGCTTTGCTGCCCACATAAAGCTATATATTAGTTATATATTTGTGTCTTTGGGGTTTGTGGTTGAGCTGTTTCTGTAGTTTGTGGATTTCTGTTCTGTTGGTAAGACGTTGTGGTTGTTGCTTGCAAAGTCTGAAGAGTTATAGAGGGCTGTGGATCATCTCATTGCTCATATTACAGTTCAGACTGAACATAATACCTGGTTTTTAAATTTGAAAGTCATGCAGATTCAGGGCAAAATGTTCCCTGACTTTCCTCCAGGTTTCTTCAGCTATAATAAACCTGCAGCTACCTTCTTATATAAACATCATTTAGTGTGTAGAGAGTTCAAGCATGCAACAGTGTCGAGCATGCAATGCAGGTCATGTAGGCTGACCAATGCTTCTGCTATGTAACCTTTTTGTAGCAGGATTTCTGTCACAGCTGCTCCACATAATACCAGCTGAGAGAGTACCTCATCTCAGGTTCTTTTACTTGACAGCGAGAAGTAATATCTATTCCTTTATCAGGTATTCTGTGGTTTGGATTGATACTACACCCATGAAAACCATTTTCTTGCAAAATAGTAATTATTAACTCGGAATGAGTATATGTTTACCGGTTGCAGGAAGAACCAGTTGTAAATTTAGAGGTGATTTTGTCAGGAATAATTTGTCAGATTGTCCACACAGCCCTCAGTGCTCTCAAGGGATTTTTTTTTTTTTTTTTTTTTTTTTTTTTTTGCTGAGATGCTTTTCCACTTCTCCAAAGCAACATGTCAAATATGATCTGTGCCTATAAACAAATAGAAATCAACCTGTTTTCCAGTCTTGCATTTTGCTGCTTGTGTTGTACCTGATGGTATTTCTGTCTGTTCTTCCTGTCTGAATGTTGCATCTTGTTTTGCATGATGCACTTTGTCAAGTAGACCTCTATGCAAATGTCAGTCCTGGCATTCCAGCAAAGGCTGCTGTGTTTATCAGAACTGTTGTCGGCAAAGACTTTATTTAGCTTACACGCCTATCCTGTTTCACAGCCACGCACCGGAGAGTGTTTCTCGCAATAGGTCATAGTGTGATGACTGAGGACAGCCCGACTGACATGATCCCTCGAATTAGCAATAGACATGACAACAGAGTCAAGTTGTAACTTTATGCCAACAAAAACAATCTCAATGTACACACTGTACAGAAGACGATGTAATGTGCAGTGCGAAGTTTTTTAACCCCCTTGAACTACAAACTTTTAGTGTGCATTCACACCATCCCTGTTTAGTCCGCTTTATTCAAACTCTAGTTCATTTACCTAGAAAGTCTGGTTCATTTGGGGTTGTGTGAATGCAGAACTAAACTCAAAGAAGTCTTCAAACCAAGGGTTGGTTCAGTGGAAGTGAACTCTGGCATGGTTTGAATAAGTATATGAAATCGAAGCCGACCGGAGACTATTCAGTAAGCAGGAAGTGAACTATATCACAGGGCATTCTGGGTAATACAACCAAAGCAAACGCAAAAGTCTAGTGCTAGCGGCAAAAATGACTCTTTGTCTTTTACAAAAGAGAAATCCTTCAACTGCTAAAATCTGACTTCTTTCCATTTTTGTTTATATTTTGTGAAGAAGGAAGTTGCGGTCATGTCTTCTTCAGAGGTTTCCATGTTGTTTCCTTCTGTGGTTCTTGGTGCAGCGCCACCACAGGCGAGGAGGGGAACAGGTTTCCAGTTAGTTTGGGTTGTTTGACACAGCGCAGTGTGAAAGCAAACCGCACCATGTCAAAATCTAACAAATTTGGCACTTTTTGACCTGACTCGCACCGAGTCTACTGGACTACTAGGTGTGATAACTCCCTAAGTGTATTTCTTTAGTATATTATGTGATGGAACCAAACACAACCTGGAATAAAAGTGACATTGGGTTTTTAAGGTTTTTAACACAAAATCAAGTGCAAACAGTTGCAGTCCGTATAAACACAGCTGTCTGTGAAGGTTTTTTTAGGGAAGACTAGTGAACAAACAACATCAAGAAACCCAAGACACACAGCAGACCAATCAGGGAGAAAGCTGTGGAGAGGTTTAGAGCAGAGTCAGGTCATCAAACAACATGCCAAGTTCAAAATGTTTCAAAAAACATCAATCCAGCATCAGAACTGCATGTAATGCTCCCTAGGAAAGTGTTAAGAAGAAAGAGACGTGGGGTCATCTGTGGATCTAACCACAGTGTGTGGAAGAAATGTTTTGGTCAAATGGAGTCAATTGGGATGAATAGAATTACAGAATCATTCTGAAAAAGAAAGGAAAAAAAATACAAGTGTTAGAAAGTTTAACTTTGAGCTCTAGCTGTACCATATGGTATGTGTATACTGTGGCCCAGTCAAAGTCCAGACATAAGTAGTTAAAAGTGAAAAAATTTGCAGAGTTGGTTTGGATATAACTCTCAAAATGCCTGCAGCTCAAATTGCTAAAAAGTTGGTTCTGCAAAGTATTGGGACAATGGGGCTTAACACAAATGTCAGCCATAGTGTTCCGGTTTTTATTTGTCAGCATTTTTAAAACTATGCGTCGTTGGTCTATCACATAAAATATAATTAAATACATTTGTGGGTTTAACATGACAGAGTGTTAAAAAGTTCAAAGAGAATAAATACTTTGACAGTACACTGTAATTTTCCATTAGAACTCGTGGAGTTTTAAAATGCAGCTGCTGTTTAAAACATGTTTTATGTTCTACTAAATCAAAGTTGACTGATTTAGTTGAACTTCAGGTTCCTGGTCTGCAAATTCCTTAAAAATAGGCAGCTTCCCAATGTATGCATACATACCTGCCACTCTCCCACCTCGGTACCAGATCCTTAACTGGTAAATAAATAGAAAAGGAAGTGCGAAAATCTGAAACTGGGAAGTTCTCCAAATCAAACACCCACTCATGACCTGCTCTCCAATGCAGCTTTCCCATCATCTGTCGGTAAACGTTCCTCTCTGCCCTCCTCAACCAAAACCAGCTGCTAATCTTCTCTGCGCTTAGTCTGCCAAAAAGTAGCAGGAGAAAAGGCGGTGCTCTTGTGTCAAGCAGCTCTGATGTTTGTTACTTGATGTTTGAATGTGAGCTCACCTTTTTGATGGAAGCCTCACGAATTTCACCCACATTCGTTGTCACAGATTATACTGCGCTGGCACCTTCTAAACTACCTGATTTACAAAAGTGCAAGGAGTGACATGATATTGGCTCAAAATGGAAGCATTACCACTTCTTTTGCCTTCTTGGCTTAAGACGCTAGCAGAAACACGTCTGTAAATACGCCTGTTTTGAGGACAGGCGAGTCGTCTGATTTGAGGACAGAAAACAATGAAAGGATGCAGGCAGATGCTGCTGCATTGCAGGGGAAGTGGTGACAGAAATCCAGCCTAAATATAATGTCCTAATTTTTGATTTCAAAAAGTTTGGACACATGTTACTCTTCACTGATCTATATTAGGAAACAGCTGCTTTAGCTAATTGGAAGAACAAAAAGGATGTTAAAAAAACTTTAAAAGTTGAAGCTTCACTGACACAAAGAAGTCTTCCCCCCGCCCCCATGTTAACTTTGAAGTTAAGTGTTTGGGTGGGCGTCTAACTCCCCAGGTATTGACTGAAATAACTGAGTCTACCTGTGCAGATTAAAGGGTAACTTTGATAATCAATCTAACATAATATGTAAGTAATCATGTTAGCAATCCTGGTGATTATGTAGCATCAAGATTATTGTAAAAAATGATAGCCCCAGATCATATTTTGTGTTAATATTTCCCCCGGGAGGGCTTTATGCAGTAGTCAGAGCTGCCTGTTACCTTTACAGAGGCAATGATTAAGTGAGACTAAGAAGAAGAAAGTGAGAAAGAGCAGAGACCAGTGGGGATAGATGCCCATTATTAGAGCTCTCCTCTGACAGAGAATAATGAGGCTAGCTGCATTATGTAGGCCACAGAGATGGAGCCTATAGAGCCTCAGTGCATGAGGCCAGGAAATAAGAGTGCTGCAGACTTATCAGGTTTGACTGCTGTAATGTGGACCAACTTTTGCTGTATCTGTCAATGCATGAATAAAAACACAAAACGTGTGCCTTGATAATGTTTGTCTTGACTGAAAGCAGCCTTCATGAACCCCTTTGCAAACTTTTTTGCATGTCTGCTTCTAGCTTTTACTCCATGAGGATTGTGGTTTTCTTGTCCTATTAGTTCTTTGATAACCTGTTGCCGTTTTCTTCTTCTCTTCAGCCAGAGAACCTGCTCCTCGCAAGCAAGTGTAAGAATGCTGCAGTGAAGCTTGCTGACTTTGGCCTGGCCATCGAGGTGCAGGGGGATCAGCAGGCCTGGTTTGGTAGGTATCCCAGAAACAACAGCACTAAATCTGGGGGACATTTTATTTAATTGACATAATAAACTACTCTGTCATTGTATTTTGTCCCCTATATGGAGACAACTTTCTCATTTTATCAGCTAAACACATTAAAAAGTACAGCTTGGATAACAACATTTTTGTTGTTATCCAAGCTGTATAACACAAATTCCTAAATTTGTGTTCTGTATAAAGTTGTGATTATAATATTGACTTTTGAAGAGAAGGAAGTTACGGTTTTAGGTTTTAGTTTTTGTGAAGCCAACCATTTTTTATTTGTTGTAGGGTGCAATGAGAAAAATATATTGTCATAAGTAAAATAATCTGTCAGTCAAACTCATACTTTTCTCATCAATATTAAGAAATTATTTACTTCAAACAAGCTAATATTTCTTGTTGAAAAGTTATTTGTAAGCTACTTTTGTCCTATTTCAAGTGTACTAGGATATTTGCACTAGAAACTAGACCAAAAATACTTAGTAGGATTTTGTGTTTTTGCAGTGAAATTGACTCAAGGTGTTGGTATTTGTTAGATAAATAGGTCACAGTGTCTGACTGAGAATTTCCAGCAGCTCAAGGCTAAAATACTGACTATTTTGTTGGTTTCTCTGCACACTGTACAATCTGTTGCCTTGCTAATCAATAGTGGATGTTTTTTTGCTGCAGGGTTTGCAGGAACACCAGGATACCTGTCCCCTGAGGTATTGAGGAAGGAGGCATATGGCAAACCTGTGGACATCTGGGCCTGCGGTGAGTTGTAGAGAAACACACTCGTTTAAACACAACATCCATATGGTATTTCCTAAGTGATCACACACAAAACAGCAGAAGGTTGAGTTGATGTTGTGTGTTTTTTTGTTTCGTCGGTGTGTATGTTTTCTTGTGTGTGTTTGTGACTCAGGGGTGATTCTCTACATCCTGCTGGTGGGTTACCCTCCTTTCTGGGACGAGGACCAGCACAAGCTGTACCAGCAGATCAAGGCTGGGGCTTATGATGTGAGTCTGCGCTGGTTTTCCCTTCTCCTCCTTCCATCGCGATGCCCGCCCTGCTGCTCCCGCTGCCCCCGTTCCCTTTTGGCTGCTCTTACGTAACCGAGTCGCCTCATTCATATTTCAGGGGGTTCAAGAGCGCAGGTTTCGCCATGGATCACAGTGAACGTCATGCCAAATAAAGACAGAGAAACTGACTGACTCTCTGGCAGTGATTCTGTCCTCATGGGACACAGACCTTAGTGTTTATGCCTAAACACAACAGGACCTGATGGGTTGAGGCTTTCTGAACAAATTGCTGGAGGCTCTGCTTGGACTGGCCTTTTAGTTTTAATAAACAATCCGACCAAAGGGAGCCGTTGTGGCTTATATGTGAAAATCATCTGAAACATTAATAAAGTTGGTACAAGTAGTCCTCAAAATTTGTCAATATGTGCATTGATAATCTGTTCTGGGAAGAAATGTTCACTGCATGTTATTAATGACTTTAAGTTTGAACTTTTCCCAACCTTTTGCACTTTTGATTTTTTTTTCTTTTCCTGTATTTTCTTTTATTTTCTTTCTTGCACTATGAAAATCTAAGAAGCTTCTCAAAATGTGTCCGGAGCAGCCATGTTGGGTTGATTAGTACAGTCATTACAAAGCACAGGGGCGGGAACACTGAGCAATGTGCATGAATTAATTGGAGCATTCAATCAAATCCAGTCTGGCTTTTTAGAGAGCTTCACTCCTGCAGACAGAGAATGATATCTTCTTTTGAACATTTAATCATGGAAGGCTATTTTAGGGATGTTATGCACTATATTTATCTTATAGAGACCAAAAATATGAAATTGATGTATTTAAAATTACTCTAATATAGCGTGTTTTATCAGAGGTAAAAATCTTATTTAAAATGCAAATCTGAAATCATGCTGCTTGTTTTAGCAAATATTTACAAAATCTCTGTTCTTTAGCTTTAAAGACTTATGCTGTAATAAGACTTATCAGTATGGACGTATGTTTATGTACAGTAATCTGAGTAATAACTCTGAATAAATTAACACTAAATGCAAATGTATCTTTAGATCAGATACATTAGAAGACCAAAGTACAGCTGACAATTCTATATAAAAGGGTTGGGATAAGATGTTTCAGAGAACATTATTATTATTATTATTATTATTATTATTATTATTATTAGGGTTTTTCCACCAGTGCTAAACTGGGACTCACAGTAGAGCCAATTCCCAACTGGCCATTACATCACCACATAACTTAAAATGCCTTTTTTAGTCAAATCTTTAAAACTTTCTCTGTTGTAAGCTAATTATGTAGAAGATCACTGTGCAGTAAGAGTTTTTATTCACATTGCAATAGAAGCAAACATCTGTATTAAAAACATAATATACCTAATTTATAGAGGTTGTTTTAAAGATGATTTCTATTTTAACACTACATTTGTAACGTCATGTCTGACTGATTGTTAACCGTGAACTGCAATGCCCACAGTTTTAATCTGAAATTGTAAATACTTACTTTATTAATTGATTTGTAACCTGGAATGGTTTTAATCTGGATTTATAAATACCAGCTGGGAATATTTAACAAGTAAAAATATCAAGTAATCTGCAGTCTTGGTTTATACCCAAGAGCTGGATTTATAAATAAGTCATAAAAACCTGTGTTTATAAACTGGGTTTAAAATAACATTTATAAATTGAGCTAAAAATATCAGCTGTCAATGTAAATCTATGCAGTGCACTGAGCTGCATTCGCTTCATGACAGGTGGTATTAAAACAAACAGCCGAAGGCCTGGAGACGGTACACTTGTGTTATTGCAAAACTAATCTGACTTTTAATATTGTTGAAGCTAGGTATGTCTAAATGTCTGTTTTTTTTAGGTCCTAAATCAAAAGTGAAACATTGTTTTGCAGTTTGGTTTATACAACCCCAGTGAAATCAGTTCTTTGTCTCACAATAAGAACTGGTGCTAAGATAACACCAGTAAAAAAGCACTAAAACTCGTCACTATGAGTTGTTAAGTTGAGTTTCATGTGAGATTTATATGTGAGGACATCTGCTCTGCTGCTATATTGCATATGCATGTACTTCACTAATGTCCTAAGCTGTACCTTTAAAAACTGCAGAGAAGTTTGACTCTATTCAAACATGAGCAACAACCAACATTTTTATTGTTGGATTACCAACTAATTTAGGGATATTTTGTTATGTTTTCTAGTTCCCATCACCAGAGTGGGACACAGTCACCCCAGAGGCAAAAAACCTGATCAACCAGATGCTTACAATCAACCCAGCCAAGAGGATCACTGCTCAGGAGGCTCTTAAGCATCCATGGGTCTGCGTAAGTGGTCCCGTCTTTGCTATTTAACTAAATTCAAGCTTACAGATGGCAAGACTGAATGTTTCCATGTTCTTTGTTTCTCATGTCCTCTGCTTTTCTTTCTCATCGCAGCAACGATCCACAGTGGCATCTATGATGCACAGACAGGAAACTGTGGAGTGCCTGAAGAAATTCAATGCCAGGAGGAAACTCAAGGTTTGTTTGCCTGCTTTCAGTCTCCAACATCTCACTCCTCTCCTCTAAAAAACTCTCATGTGAGCTGAAATGAAATCAATTGTCTGATTCTTCTTGTCTATATTTTTTAAGTCTTATTTTTGATTTCAGTATTTGTGAGAACAGCACACATTGCTCTGAATATGCAGTCAAGTAAATAATTATTTCCCTTAGATTATATATAATGAACACATGATATATTTAAAGGGACTTATTATGCAAAGTTCATGTTTGGCACTTTTTATAATTCTTTTTGGGTTTCTGCTGCTTCTATAAAACAGCACAAATTTATTTTTGTTAATAAGTTCATGTTTTTTGGTGTCTGAAAAATAATCCGTTTCAAAAACCTCCTGAATGTAATGTCACGCTGCACCGTTACCTAGCAACCCCAGGCTTGCCAGCCCATCGCCTAGCAACCCAAGTGGAGCTCCAACATGTTTGGTCAACTGGTTTTACAATGGCTGCTGGAAAAGACAATAATTTTGTTGTTGACTTATCATCTAGTAACGACTTGCTGCATTCGTTTTAGTTGCACATGAGCCTCCACTTCTACTTTTCAAAAATATATAGATGTGTATTTGCGCATCTGTTTGCAGCCATTTTCACTTGCGAGTGTAAACTAAGAGTTGGGGGCTGTGGCCAGCAGCAGTTTATTTAGATTGGAAGTGACAAGGGATTATTATCATTCCTAGATATCACTATCTAAGAATAATTTTGTACGAAAAATATGAGCGTGTTTTGTATAACCCATAGACCTAACTTATCATAACCTGTTCAAATAAGCATAAGAAGTCACCTTGAGATAGACTTTATAGTTAAAATGAGGTAAAAAGGGCAAAGTTGCGTTGCATCCAAAACTTTTCCTTTCATGCTGATTTATTGCTGACATTTTGTGTGGATATAACAGCTTAGCCGTTGGAGCATGACACTGTTACCCTGCTGCTTTCGGCCTCTCTTGGCACGGCTCAAATACCAGCTCATAGGAAGCTGGAAACAGAAGCGCAGGTGGCTGCAGGCAAATGTTGCACCATTCAACCAACATGCCATCAGCTGCCACCAATTCTCTCTGGCTTTTCACGCTCAAAATATAAACGGGCAATGAGATGATTGGAATCAACAAAAAGCAAAATTGAATTATTTTAATATTAGCACATCAAGTGGGGCCACCAGCGTCCTGAATTCTAGAGGAATAATCGGTTCTTTCTATTTGTTAGTCACAAACGACTGTAAATGTGACAATTGAAGTTTGAAATCGGGAAAGTTGAAGAAAATTTGGTGTTGAATGGGACTGCATCTGGTTACATTTCAAAATATGCCATTAACATTTGATACAAGTTTTATAAAACCCAAAAAACCTTTAGCTGGAAAAGCAATAAAACTATTTATTGAACTATTTTTACTTTAAATGTAGTTGTGCATCACCATTTTGGCCTTTCACTGATGTTCTAATGTTAAATCAAGAATTTACAAAGTGTTGGTAGCTCCAGCTAAGAGCTTTTTTTATTTTTTCCCTTCAATATCTCCAGTTTGGTTGAATCTTCAATTTGAAATTACAATTTTATTGTTAATCAGTCACATCAAACTGAAACTGTGTTTGATTACAAGTTGAGTAGATTTCACAATTCTCCAGAAAACAATACTTTGATTTTTAATTTCTTAACCTGATTCAAGAGTTTTTTTTATTTTTTATTATTTGTTTTCAATTTTAATCAAGAAGTAAAAATATCTGATTAAGAGCTTCACAGTGGATGATGTTTTATATAAAGATGATTCTGATTAAATGTTTTTTGTGCTTTCTTGCTCCTCTTAGGGGGCGATTCTTACAACCATGCTGGTTTCCCGAAATTTCTCAGGTAAGACCATTATGGCCTTTTAGTTTCTTTAACTGTACCTCTAAAGTAACAAAAGTCAATTACCAGCTTTCAGTGTAACTAAAAAGCTTGTTGAGTTGCAAGTCTGTTACGTTGTGATTGGAGCATGCCATCATCTTGGAAGAAAGCTAAAATGATGGCATGCACCTTTTGAACACAGGTAACAGCAAATCACTTCTCTCCCTTAACCTATGAATGCTAATTTGAAGTTTTTAGAGCATGTTATAAAAAGGCAAAATCACATTATCATTTCATCGCAGCTCAGCTTCAGTGTTTTCTTTAACTATTACTGTTTATCCAATTCACTCAGCTGCTTTTAAAACAACAATGTTTCACAGATCCAGGATAGAGATTAAAAGCTCAAAATGATGAAGCAAAACTACTTGAGCCTCCCTGGCATCAACAAAAGTTTGCTCCGATTTGACAAGACATCGCCAAGAGGGGCACAAATTTACATCCACTGACAAACTCAAATTAGTCTGAAACAGATATGAAAATGATCCAGTATTACTTAAAAATAAATATCTTTGAGTCTTCTTCCCACAGTGATAACTTCTACACTGAAGAGTGCTGTGCTCAGCTTACTGATCAGCAATAAAAGATTCTTAATCAGTACAGAGATGGCCAGTTTATCTCTATTGCTAGCTGGGAATTATGGTCCAAAGCACAATGACAAAGTATTTTGGATTTAGTTTTATACTTTTATAAAATAAAGGGAACACTGAAATTGATCCGAAAGCTGAAGATGCATAATGTCTTTGTTCTTGTCTTTGTATGTCTGTATATCCCTGTAAAAATCCTAAACAGGATTTTGAACCTGCAGAGTAATAAAGTGAGACAGAGTCAATATTTGCCTCTCACTGTTTTTAAAACCTGATTTTTCTGTGGGATTTATCAGTTTTTAACTTTAATTATTGATGAAAAACATGAAAAGTGACTCAGCAGTTCCTGTTAGTGGGGAGTTTTCTACTTTGTTGTGGTCAGTGAAATAAAAAGTTGTATAATTACAACCTAGTACTGAATCCCAAACTGGGAGAAGATGTAACTTTTCAAAATAAGATCCTGCCTGCAGCGAATTGCCCTGGAACTTTCCTGATGATATTTGACCTTCATTTAGATGAATCATTAAAGGTTTGTGTCTGTGTAAATGTGAGTGTGTTCTGTGTGTGTTTATGTGCCTATGCTGACACGCTGCTTTAGTAAACATGACTCACAGTGGGCTTTCTGACTCTGTAAGCTGCACAGTTGGAAACTGTCTGAGGATCCACTTTGCGAGCACTCAGCCGACTCCCACAGCCACACACGCTCACTCTGACCCAGGTGTATAACGCGGATGTTTCACCTCACTCAAGCGCCTTTTCTCACTCTTTTTCATCTTCCTAGGTACTGGTACTCCATTATAAGTGTGAGGCCATCAGGTGGATGAGTCAGAGGATGAGAAAGAACTCTAAAAGTTTTATTTTTTTTTTCTTTTAAAGCATCTGAGCCATCAGTGGAAGGGAGTTGCTGCCCAGTAAATCAAACCAATGAGTACTTTTTGCATTTTTTTTAGCTGTGTTTCCAGCATCTTTGATGAGTCATCCATTACACAAAAAGTGCAGCTGGACAAACAGAGGCGGTGCTATTTATTTTTCTTATGTTGATGTAATACTTTTTACCATAAAAAGTTAAAAAAAATACACTTTCAATCGTCCTCTTTTGAACCTGTAAAATGAAATACAGCCCACATTCATGCGTCAAATAATACTGGCAGTTTCTAAGGTCAGCAAGCACTAATACTGCCACATAAATATTAACACTGGCTAAAAATGGCATCATTACCATTATCATCATACTAACATTAAGGTTTTTACTGAGAAAGTAGAGTGTTAAGCTTCAAACAGACAAACTCTGTGTCTCTCTCTCTCCCTGACATCTTTCTCTCCCAAACCTCCAAATATTGTCTCTGGTCACACGACTTCAGTCAGAAGTTAACATTCGCTCATGATGAGCATGAATGCCAGCTGCATTTTAGGCTTTTAATCATTTATTTTAGTCTTTTCGTTTCCAGGATGGAGTGATTGTACTACAATTATAAAAAATAATTCAAGTGTCTGACTGTGGATTTAATCCACGTAATGTCAAAATTATGCAGTTTTACATCCGTTCACTGAAATATATTAATTTAAGAAAAAAACATTTTTTGTTGCAATCACAATTGATTGCAGCTGCACTGCAAAAACACAAAATCTTACCAACTATTTTTGGTCTACTGTAAATATCTTAATATACTTGAAATAAAAGAAAATTAACTAACAAGTAACTTTTCAGCAAGATACAGGAGCTTATTTTAAGTCAATAATTTCTCAATATTGATTAAAAAGTACTAGTTCCATTAGCAAATAAATTTACTTATAACAAAATATTGTTCCCAAGTGAAATAATCTGCCAATAGAACAAGTACTTTTTCATCAATATAAAGGAATTATTAACTTAAAACAAGCTCCTGTATTTTACTTGAGCCTCCATTTTTCATATTACTTTGAAGAGGAACCACGTTTTTTATTTTTCTTATTAAAATTGGTTTTAATTTAAATCAATTAAATTAAAACCTGGGTTTTGAAGCAACCCAGGAACAAAACCAAATAAGAAAGTGACACTTTTAAATTCTATATTTTTTATAAATGAGAGCTGAATTATTTATTTCTGTTGTTTTGTTTATATTTTGGATATTTACTATGTCTTAAAGTTCCACTGTTAAATGTTCAGTGGAATGTAATGTTTATTGAACTTGTTACGTTCTTGTATTATTGTCCTATTACCTTTGTTCTACTTGAAAATATTCTCAAAACAACAATGTTATTGTTTATGCAATAACTTCTGGGACAATTTATCGTCCAGCAACATTTGTTATCGTGACAGGTCTGTATATGTATGTGTAAATTCAAACTAGGTCGCTCTTGCTTTTGAAAAGTAGTTTGCCTTATAACTACTCCATCCTGGGAAAAGAATGATTGAGGTAAATGTTTAAAAGACTGAAGTGAATGACATTCCTGCCAGTGATGACTTGATGTAAAATTCTCACCGGAACTGTAAATGGATCCCCACCAGTGAGCCCTTCCTGTCCTCCAACCCCTCCCCTCGACCTCCTGCTCACCGACTCACCCTCTTGATTATCGTACCCATCTTTCCCTCCTCCATCACCTCTTTGATCCCTTTCTCCCTTCTCCTTTAATGTCTAACTCTTTTTCTTCACGTGTTACTGGGTTTTTGGATTTTTAACAGTCGGCAGCAGGCAGACCACGGCTCCAGCCTCTGTGACTGCGGCCGCGGCAGCTGTGGCTGCAGCCGCCGGCACCACCGCAGGGCTGGTGGAACAAGGTAGCACGGTGGCGCACCCAGGGCATGCCACCCCGCTCCCCCTCTGCTCCTTCTCTGTTCACTTGATTTTTATTTTGTTTTTATCTTTGACCTCATTCTAAAACTTTCTCTAACTCTCATTTCATGTCGTTCCTTTTCTTCTCCCTGAGCATGGGAGTTCAGAGCATGATGGCTGACCACACTGCTAACTACATCTGTCATCGAATCATCAGATGCAGGACTAGCTTAGTTTTCATCCAGTTATTTAGCCAGTTATTTCAGCTCTTTCTTCTCATGCAAGCCAACATTTTAATGTTTAAATTTACTTTTAGACAAGAATATGGACTTTTGTCACTTTTAAACACTTTGAATATTATATGATTATACAAAACTGTTTATATTACGGCTGGGCAACAAACTGATTTTATTCATGAGTTAGTTTTAATCTTCCACCAATGCGCTGCTGTGGTTTCTATAGTTCAGAGTGATGTCAACACGCCCAAGGCGGCCATCTTGTTTGATTTGGACGTTTAGTTCAGGCCAACTCTGGCGTTTTGTAAATTATGAGAACAAAGTTGATGCATCACAACAATGCAGTCGTAGTAATACAAGAATAAAGTAATACAATAATAAAGTTGAAATAAAATGAGTCTCAACATTAGCTAAATAAAGTTGAGCATCTTGTGAAGTTATAGTTTGATGTAATTTCAACAGATAGGGAAACATTTAATCTTTCAACATATCTGCATCAATTTATTATCATCAGCAGGACTTTGAAGTGTTTTGAAGAAGAAAAACACAAAGGTGGTTATATAACCTCTTAACTCCATCAAAGCTTTTTACTAATTAAAATGACTTTTAATCTTTATTTTAGGATGTTCTTATTCTGGTAATATTACAACATGACTATATTATTTATTAGACAAACATTCTCGTTGCCTGGCCCCAATACTCCATCATGGAAGGGATGATTGAAATAAAAGCCACTTTTTAAAAGTATGTTCTGTCATTTATAGTTTTTTTTTTTGTTTTTTTTTTTAGAAAAGAAAGCAAGAAAAAAATAGATTAGGTATGAAAAAATTGGAGATTTTATTTTTAAAGATCACCCAGCTCTAGTTTATATTTACAGTTAAGTGATTTACACACTAGACGCCATTACAAAACATTTAATCTCTCTTGATATGTTAAATTAGTTCAGTATTTAACTGATTGTCTAAGCTTAATGTGATTATTTTGCATCAGTTCTTTAGAATAAGATGTAGCGGATGAAAGCCTAGCTACGACTGTCAGCGCTCATGTCACTTCCTGTCTGAGATCTGATGGTGTGGCTTCGGTGCCGATCACTGCTCTGTCATCACTCCATTTCATCCCGTCTTTTTCTCTCATACAGAGCATGGCCTTGCTCCAGTCAGACTGATGTTCTGTCCCTGTGTTTCCTCTCAAGCTCTTCCTATCATCTCATCCCCTCAGTTTACATCCATTCTTTTATCCCATCATCAAACCTTTCTGCCTCTCTGATTTTCATCTTCGTCCTTCACGCCACCTGGTTTTTCTCCATATTCTCATCAGGTTTCCATGTTCCCACCGTGTCACTCCCATCTCAGCTGTTCTCTTCACTCTTCTTTCCCTCTCTTCTCTTTTCTCTGTCGGACAATGACACTGGAAAGTTCACCCCCTGCAACTTTTAAGGATGGAGCTGCCCGAGAGCTGCCAGTGAATGCTGCATGGGGCACTGGACTGGTGCATGCGCTGCTGCACAAAAGGGATTTTTGGTGCATGATGAACACTGCAAATGATGCAAGACTGGGCATGCTCACATAGTCAGATGTTTAGGATGTTGGTTTATTGACCTCCGTTTGACCTTTTAATGGTGTCAACAGAGCGTTTAATAGTACTTCTTAGCATCTTTTTTTTATATTAGCATGCCTACGGAGAAACTTGAGTCGATGGAAATGTGAATTATTTTACATTGATTAGTCTAAATATGTTGAAGAAAGTCTGTAAAATGAAGCATGGTATGAACACAGCCTGGGACTTTAAAGCTTCATAAACACAAAGAAAGACCAAAACAATTTCCTTTGAGTCTAAATTTATGACCTTGTCAAAGTTGCAGTTGTTTGTAATATGTCTGTTGAGGATTGTTGTTGAGACTGTCAGAACCAAAGATGATCTGTTGATTCTTTATCCGGTTCAGTTGGACCATATAGGACTATAGTACTGACCTAGTTCACGTTGATATCACAGCTTATTGTTGATACTGCAGAGCTTTGCAATGTTTTTTAAACCAATTGATCTTTTCGACATTTTGTCACATTGCAAACATAAACTTTAATGGGATTTCATTAATTAAACAGCACAAAGTTGTGGGTAATTGTGAGGTTGGATATCTTAAAAATGATCATTTATGCTTCCTTGAACAGGTTAGGGTAGGACTATGGACTATATAAAACATGTTTACATTTTTTGCACAAAATCATTATTACATAATAAGATTTCAGTCTCCTCAGATCTGCCTGTTTTGAGTTTTCAGAATGGGCTGTTTTAGGGCCTATGTCACTTTAAATCCAAATTAGCTGCTGCTGGCCACCACCCCCCCGACCCCAACTCAACATTATACTCTCATGTGAAAATGGCTGCAAACAGATGCACAGTTATACACCTGTACATCTTTGAAAAGCATCAGTAGAGCCTCCTGCACAACTAACAAGAATGTAGCAAGTGGTTTCTGGATGGTAAGACAAAAACAAAACACTTTTCCAGCAACCATTGTACAGCAAATGCAGCGGGAGTTCCAGCTTACCAAACGTGCTGGGGCTCTGTTAGGGTTGCTAGGTAACGGCATAGTGTCCGTCAGTTGTGACTTAAAAATTTGGGAGGTTTTAGTTTAAGCTCCTGGGCTGTTTTAAGACTCAACTGGAACTATGCAAATGTGCAAGATGTGAATTTTGTATAATAATTGGTTTTCTGGACTACAATTGTTGTTTTTATTTTCCCATCTAACCCCGCCTCTCGCCCGGAACGTTAGCTGGAGATGGGCACCAGCAACCCTCCTGACCCCACTAAGGGACAAGGGTGTAAAGAAAATGGATGGATGGATGGATGGATGTATTTTCCCATCTAAGTTTTCTAGTTTTTAATCACAGTAAACTCTTCATAAGGTGCGTGTGTGATCATAGCTAAGTCTTCTGAGATATTCTTGGTTTCTACTTTTAATCTTTGCAGCTCACTCAGACCTTTCTAATGATGTACAGTAAAACTTGGGTCTGAACCCCAGCTTGTTCTTGAAAAAAACGTTTAATTTTATTTTCTGAGCCGGTCTCTGTCGATGAAAACCACTTGCACACAGTGTAATAACTCTCCAACATGACAGCCTCGCTGTCAGCTAAGGAGATGTAAGTAGTGGCTGTGTCCTTGTTTCGGTGGTCCACCGGGACCCCTCGGTCCTCTCCATGTCCCTCAGCTTCCATGAGGCTCCACTCAAATATTTATAGTGATCTGCCTCACCAGCTTACTGGAGGCCCTGTTCTATTTTGTGCATCATACACACACATGCAGTCACCATGTAGCAGCTCAGTAAATGCTGTTTTAATGAGAGGGTACTCCAGGCAGTCTTGCACCTGAGTGCAGCTTGTTCCAGCCTGTTAATGTGAATCCATGCCCATCCTTGCTCTGTTCCTGCAGTGATGCATCGTGCTATTTTTGACGGATTCTTGTTCGTTTTGTTTTTAATCTGTTCTTCCTCTCTCTTCTCGCTTCATGTGTAATTTTTGGCAAGGTAAGGAGCGCCCCCCCGCCCCATCCCCTGTTTTCCAACTCCTCCGGTATCAAATAACCTCCAGTATATTCTGATTTTTCAGGTTTCCTCAGAGCTCCCTCACTTTGCTCTGTGTCTAAAATTGTCTTTAGTGTGCATCTCTAACGTCTGGATGCTCAGTGAGACTGCTTTCGCTCTCCCCCCACCCACTTTAGTGTTCCTCTTATCTCTCATGTCCTCTCCTCTTAACAAACCACCAGAGATTAGGAGAGCATGAACTTGACTCTTTTCTGACCCTGTTTCTTCTCCTTCAGAAGCAGGCAGCGTTTGGGAACAGTGTGCATTCATGCCACTTTCTCCTCTATTTGGATAATATTGTGCTTACTTATCATATCCTTTTGCCCCCTTCTCCCTTCTTTACTGCTGAATATGAAAATTTACATCAAGTATGAAATGATCAGTGAGGCAGACATGAAAGCCAGGAAAAAATGGGAAAGATTCTGCTTCCCTTCTATTGCTTTTTCTCTTTTGTTTTTTTTAATAAATTCTTGATTTCAAAATATTCAAACATATGCTTAAAGTCTAGTTCCATAAAAGAGCTTATTAAATCCAAATTCTTCTCCATATCTGCTTTTGGAACATGTTTAGAGACAAAAAAAAAAAAAATAAAAAAATCAGGGAGCAAGATGTTCAGAGAACGAGAGGAACGAGGGAGATGAAAAACATGAGAAGGAAAAGAAGGGAAAACATGCCAGACTTCCAGAAATAGTGGTTTTACGTAACTGGCGGGATGCTGATGTGATTGCATCTGATTAGACTTGAAACTGCACTCAGCCACTTGAAAAGATTTCATCCGTGGAAGTAAGAAAGACCTAAGAGTGACACTTTAACCAGCAGGTCATGTTTTATTCACTTAAATGTACCAACAGGAACAGATTGCTCTCCTTTAGGTTACAATGTTCATATTTTACAATCATGGTATGCCTCATATAGTTCAGTTAAGTTTATCTATGCACTTCTATTTCACAATAACATGCTGACACATTTAAACTAATCCAAACTTTAATTTTATTTAAATATTTAACGATTGTTTTGATCTTCACTATAAAAAAACAGAATCTTGCCAAGTATTTTTGGTCTAGTTTCAAGGGCAAATATCTTAGTACACTTTAAATAAGACAAAACTAACTTACAAGTAATTTTTCAGCAAGATATAGGAGCTTGTTTTACATAAATAATTCCTTAATACAGATAAAAATAAAAGAAGCAACGGCTCCACTTATTACAAGATATTATTCTCATTGCATTCTACAACAAATAATAAAATGGTTGGCTATGCAAAAACCAAAACTTAAAACTTTAAACAGTTTAAGTTAAATAAAGCTACCAGCTCCCTTCTCTACAAAAGCCATTATTAAAATCACGAGTTTCTAGCTTAGAAAACAGAGATTTGTTTTCATAAAATCCCGGCTATGTGTGGATGAGGCTTTATTCGCACAGATGTGAGGAAAGTGGCATTTCTTTTGGTCCTTCTGAGAAATCCAACATTTTTATTCATGCATTCCAAAAATTCATCCTGTTTACACCAGTATCAAAAAACATTGTGATACCAGTACTTTTTAAATCAATATTAAGGAATTATTGAGCTAATACAATATCTGATATCTTGGTGGAAAGATAGTTGTAAGTTAATTTTGTCTTATTTCCAGTCTACTAAGATATTTGCAATAGAAACTAGACCAGAAATACTCGGTAAGATTTAGTGTTTTTGCAGTGTTCGCTCCACCAACATGTCTGGCTTAGACTTTGAGCCCCTCTGGGGGAAACGTTAATTCAAAGCAGTCAGACTTCCTTCTATCTATTCTTGAGCAGAACTACCTCGCAGACTGCTTGTAGTTTCCATTAGCTGTTGCGAGAGATTGTTAGTTTTAATATTCATCAGAGAACCAAGTCTAAAGTATTATTCCCGCTTCACCCCTTCCCTCATTACCCTTAATTAGAAAGCAGACTGAAAACTAATCCTCCTTAAGGCGTCCACAGGCAGGGCTTATTGTTGGGTTTACATGGCCGCCGTGTGTGGTGGCCGCCATCTTTGTTTCAGCTTTCTTCTCGTCCCGAGGGGAACATTAGAGACGGGGTACTTTTTATTTCACTGACAACAACATTATTGTTATGTTTCTTAGTCACCCCTAGAACAGCTCTCTAGCTTGAAAGTACGCTTGAAATTCCAGTTACATTAACGTCTCATCCGTTTCCGTTTGAGTTATGGAACAAACAGACTCAACAAAACCCCTGATGTATTCAGCTTTGCCAATAAAAACACATTTTCTGTGAAGTGCATGTTGTTTTGAAAGGAAGCAACATCAAGAAGAGTTGGACTCTTAAATGAGTCACTAACTTAAAATAGTGATGGAAATTGGAGGTAGGTGTAATTTCTTAACTGGAAGGTGCCCCAGAATAGTTTATCAACGTCTAACTAAGGCTACAGCTGCTAATTTTTGCTTTTATAAAACAATGATTGAGTAAAAAGTTGAGCTGTACAATATTAGGAAAATGTGGCTCGATGTTTAACCTACATTTTCCATTCTCTCTCCTCTAAATTGTAGCCTCTCTGTAAGATCCAGGTCAGATGTGAGCAGAAGTCCATCCAGCTTACCAAATAGAAATCTATCTTCCATGACACATGAAATATAATTGCCCACCAGAAATTGCACACTTTGATAAAAATTTCTCATTCAGGATATTGTGCAGCTCAACTACAAAGATCAAATGAGAACAATAAATCTTAAAAATGCTGTGAGTGTTTTGTTTGAAAGATGAAACAAAGTAAAATCAAGTCTGAATTTCTGAATGTTTAACTGTTTTTTTTTTGCATTCATCCCTGCAGCAGCCAAGACCTTGCTCAACAAAAAGGCAGATGTTAAGGTAAGACTTTGTCTCCCTCAGACGTTTCAGGCCTTCTTTCTCTTCTTTGTTTGTCCTTGTTAGAGTCTGTCTTCACTTCCTTTTTGCTTTTTTGTCTGGCTTATTTTTGTTTTTGTCAAAAACAGATGTATTGTCTTGTCTTTTCTAGTGATAGAGGTTGGATTTGTGGGCTTGTTTTTCACTTGTGTGCATCCGAACGAGGGCTTGTGAGTTTTATATCAGGCAGTTTTAGATACTTTTTAATTTAAACACAGCTCTTATCTGGATGCACATCTGCTCTGCATGTTGCTTCCACTATTGCGTCCTTCTGATTGCCCCTTTTTATTTTGAATCCTACCATTATCTGCGTCTTCATTATTGAATATAACCATCTGTTAGCCCTCCTCATTTCATCACCTCCTCTCCCTTTCGTTGCTTCCTTTTCCTCCTCACCCCATCTGGTCGTTAACCCCACGTTTCCGCTCATCCTTTAATGAAGATCTCTCGCCATCCCACGCTCACGGAGACACTCCGCAGTAACACATCCCACACACAGCTCCCATCAGCGCGTCTGCATGCATGGCGCCGAAGCATGGAACATACTGCTCAGCTATGCGTTATGTTGTGGTTTGCACAGGTGTGCGTTTGTCAATATGTCGGGTTTGCCTTTTAATAAAACGGACACCCAGAAAGTGAAAATGTGGGTGTGAGCGTGCCTGCACATGGAGAGAGTGTGGAAGCGTGGGTGTTGGTGTTGAGTGTGTGTGGTGGTGTGAGTGAACGCCCCCCCTTCATGCCCGTTCGGTTCAGCAGGGAATGTGACTCCGGTTCCAGGAATAGCTGCCAGTCTGGACCCTGGAAACTCAAACGACAGAAATAGACTCTTACTTCCAATGCGGCGCTCTCATTGCCTAGCAACAGGCTCCCCACACACTCGCCCCGAAGCATTTCTAAAGTCGTCCTCTTCATTTGCTAATGTCCCCGCTTTTCATCCTTTTTCTCCTCTCTTTGCCTCGATTCTCCTTCCTTCCTCCATGTCCTCGTGTTTTTGGGGCCTCCTCTCATTCGTTTTCCACTTTCCGATTTTTTTTTCTCCTTCCTGGTTCATTAATGCATAATGGCACCTGATGCTTCTCAGCTGAAGCACCTGTCCAGCGCATGCAGGTGACCTCTCTTTGGCATTAGCTGCCCTTTAGCACCTTTAGCCTCTGCTGCCAGAAACTTCAATTAAAATATAATTTCACTGCAAAAATGCAAAATCTTGCCAAGTATTTTTGGTCTAGTTTCTGGTGCAAATATCTTACTATGCTGAATTAAGACAAGCAATTTTTAGCAAGCAATATGAGCTTGTTTTAGGTCAACGATTTCCTAATATTGATGAAAAAGTAAAGGACTAACTCCATTTATAACAGGGGAAAATGTCACGTTATAATTTAAATAATCTCCCACCACTTTTCTTAATTAATATGAAGGAATTATTTGCTTAAAACAACCTCTTATCTCTTGCTAAAACAGAACGTTTTGTTTAATTTCAACTGTAATATTTTGTATCTTTTCTGTTTATCTACATTTATTATGAAATAACCTGGAAATCTTCAGTTACTATTGATTATAAATCATTTTCTATTAATATGTTCAGTTTTTATGGAGCCATCTTGTTTCTTGTAGTTAGAAGAGAGGGTCGTTTTTTTGTGTGCGTTTACCACCCTGTTTCGCAAACTTCCTTCTCGTGCAACTTTTGCCTCATGTCATTCCTTTCTTGCTTGCACCACCTTTCTTTTGCAAGAGCTTTCAAGTCAGACTTCTCTAAAGACGGTCTTCTTTTCATGATTTTTGCTCTTCATTCTTTGGACAGAAGTTGTGTTTTAAATCTTCAGTCGTCATCATTGCTTGTTTTATTTTCTCTCAACCTCCTCTTTTTATCGATCATCTCCACATCCATCAATAAATCCATCTCATCAATTGCCTGAGGACAGAAACGCAAGTCCAGCTCGACTGTCCAGTACATGGTGAGCATGCTGATTACACATTTGAGCCTCCACTCCTTTTTTGATCATGCTGTTCAGCTGACTTTCTTTTGCTTTATTCATTTCTCTTCCTCTTTCATTCTGTTTGATAGCCGGTGTCAGCACATTACCAAATTACAAAGGTTGAATGTAATTTATGTTTTACATGCTGCTTCTGAGTTGCAACAGGGGCCATTTCTCTGAAATCCTTTTTTATCAACTTAAATTGATTAATAATTGAAGATTTTCCTACAACTGACCCAGTCAAGATGAGGCACAAAGTTTCAGAAGGAAAAAGTTTAAAGACAATAATACTGATTTAAAGCAACTTGGAAAGTGAACAGAAGGTGAACAGATTGTATTAAATGGGAACTCTGTTTGAGACTTGGACTTGGATCTTGTTTAAGTCATGTGACTTGCACTCGTTCTTTAGAGACTGATAACTGGATTTGGGCTCAACTCCTAAAAACCTAAAACTTGACTCTAAATATCTGTTTAACTGGATTGACGCTCAAAAGTGCATGTTTATTATATTGAAAATGAGGTAAAAGAGAAAAAAAAAACTTGATTGAAAGAAGCAATTACAATTGTTCAATGATGTCCTGAAAAGAAGAAATTCTTTATTGTTTGTGACTTCACCTAAAAACAACATGCTTTGAATTCAGAAGCTGGAGCAATGCAATTTTAGAGGCAAAAAATATTGCTTACATCTGATCAAAGACCGTCATTTTGGTCATTTGTGGCTCGAAACTTGATTTGGACTTGGAAAAAACATGACTTGATAAAATGACTCTCTGGTATGCATAATTAATTTAGCCTTTTGTGAGCATTTTTCAAATGACATGAAGAAGATCTTGAGCCACTGACATGGTTCGATTAAAACGCTGATTCTGCTGGAGTTGATCGTCTTCCTCACAGATTGTTGAGTTGATGAGGAATTATTTATCCGATGAGGATGGGCTTGGTTGGTGTTATGTTTGTGTGAAAGGAGGAATTTGTTTGGGAATATTTGCTTTGCATGGGAATGTTTGTTGTTTTTATGGCTGTTTTGTGTTTTTATGGTTTTTTTCTGCTTCTATGTGCTGGCCTGCTCTCTCCTTTCCTGTCCTGTGTAAATTCACTGGTGTTTAAATGTCATATTACAGCAGATCACATTAACACATGGACACACACATTTCTCTTAATGATTTCAATCAGATATAAACGAGTGATGTCCAAACTTTTTACCATGTGACCAAAATTGTCAAGTTGAAAGTTAGTAAAGGCCCAAAATGGAAATGATTGTCGATCTAAAACATAAAATCCAGCAGATTTGCCTTATTTAATAAAACAAAGCAAATAAAAATTTCCAAATAATATCTTAAATGTGCATTGTTTTTTATTATCTTTGGATTTTTATGTGTGTATTTTCAGCAATGCGAACAGGATATGGGCCGCTCATTCCTCAAAACTTTTCCTTTTTTATTTTGTTTACTAGCATTTTCTAAAATGGTGCAACAAAGTCAGAGTAAAAGCTGCTGAATATTTGTGGTCATGTTTACTATGAAATTTAAATAGTAATTAAATTTACTGTAAAATTTAATTAAATTAGTCATGTCATGTTTTTATTTCTCTGTATATTTTTAGAAAGGCAGTCAACATTTAATTGTTAGATTTGTTTATCTACGTCAACCTGCAACTTTGAGCTGCCATTTTTTGTAGTGTGGCTGCACAAAATCACTTCGAGGGCCAAAAATGGCCCCGGAGCTACACGTTGGACACCTGTGTTATAAACCACCTGTGACTCAGCATAGCAAATTACAGAACTTGAAACTTGAAAGTGAAATTAAATCTTCATTTAACCTCCAACGTTATTTATTAACCGGATCAGATTCGAGCTCGCTGAAACTTTCCCCACTTTTTGAAGGATTTCTTTCTCCTCCTTTTTAAAAATTTCACTCCTACTTCACACAATTCTTGGCATTAAGCAAGCGCTGACCTCGCTTGACCTCGCACCGATGAGTAGGAACTGCTGAGACGGAACAGATTTGCATGGTTAAGATTTTATGTAATGGGAGCTGACTTTCTAAAAGTGACTCACTTTGATGATTCACTTCCACTCCCAGTATTCTGCCCCACTTAGCAATTTCAAGTTGATATTTTCTCCCAGCAGGATTAATACAGATTCGATGCCAAACCTCTATGATCAGTGTGATCTAGAAAGGAAGTGTTTGCTCTTTGATGTGCGGCCTTCTAAACAGCATTTCATCAAAGCTTCAGGGAGAAAAAAAGGAGGTTCAAGGCCAAAAAGCATTGTTGAATGGTTGCTATGTGTAACCCTTAACAGGGGGCGTCACTGGTGACAGTGGGATGATGTCACCCCCTCATTATCATTAACCAGGCCAGCTTTTAGAAATAACATTTAAGATAATGTTCACTGTTTATCCCTGCAGCGCTCTTCTACTTTCTGGACTCCACACTGTAGATGATATGCACCTATTTTTATCCTGCTATGCTTGTGAGGTCATTCACGTATGATTATGTTCCATCTCTTTATATGGAGATTTTCGTTACACATCTATTGGAAAAAAAAACCCCCGAAAAAAGCCATTTGCTAACATGCATGTGCAGAACCCTGCAGTTTTATTGGAATCTGTGGTAAAAAAAAAACAAAAACAAAGAAAACTTTAAAATAAACACATCTGTTGTTACAGTAGCTTGAAAAATGTAGAAAAATCCAACCTTTCCAGTTCATTTCTTCTAAATAAAACAAAATCAGATAAAGGAATATTGTTTTAATCAAAATGACCAGCTCTACAATGGTGGCATCCCCAACAAATCCTAAAAGGTGAATATAATTCAGACATATTTCAGATTGTGTGACACTTTTTTAAATTGATCGTAGAGTTGAGGAAAATTTTTGTAGAAGTGTGTAACAGAGTCTCTTCAAAACAGGAATGATATGAGAACGTGTTGCTTAATTGACACAAATATTTCAGTGTCACAGAATAAAAGATTAACCAATTGTAGGACTTTTTACACATTTTTACCAGGGACACCAATAAACATGTATAAACAGTGCAGTGTAGTTCTTTTTATCTACTAGTTTTGCTTCCAAAAAGCTAAAATGTCTTGTAATCTACTAAAAATTATCTTCTGTTCCAATATTTTTATTTTGACTTTTGCTGCTTTTTTTATCAAGTTGTTTCTGAGCAAACCAGCATATTGTTGTGCTATGTTTGCTTAAAAAACTAGAAATTTGGGCAAAAAGAAAAGTGTATAAGGCTTAAAAACTGTTTATAGGTGGACGGATGGCATCATGCAAACAATAACATGACGAACCTGAGAACTGATTATCTGTTGTACTGCAGGTTTTCAGCCAATAACTAATTTCAAATCACCTTACTGGTGATAAAATAAACATGTATATGCATTATTTCTATATTTGTGGCATTTTGGAAATTTTTAAATAAAGAAATTGCAGCATGTTGTGTATTTATAAAAGGCTAAGATGAACAAAAACCCTAAAAGTGACTTATTGAGCTTCCTTGAACAGATCAGGATAGATCTTTGAGTGATACAGAACATGTTCATGCTTCTTTTTTTGCACAAGATCATTCTAAGATAATGATATTTAGATTTTAGTCTGATGTTTGGGGGCATCTTGTCACTTTAAATCTAAATAATCTACTGCTGGCTGCGCCCCATAACGCAACATTTACACTTTGTGGGAAAATGGCTGCAAACAGATGCGCAATTATACAACCGTACATCTTTGAAAAGCAGAAGTGAAGCAACAGTTGCTTCTCTGAAGAATTTACAAAAGTACAACTGACTTCTGTTTTGTTCTGGGGGGTTTTGAGGACTGTCTTCCAGATTTCTGCTGGTTTAGTTCAGCAGCATTTTAATGTATCAAAAGTTTACAGATTATCTTTATTTATGGATAAAATCATATGGTCTAAACCTTTATCAAAATAAAAAGCACTAAGAGCAAACATGCTGTTTGCTGATAGGTTTATGTCCTAAAAAAGTTGAGAATAAAGAATAAATAATCCCTTCTCTATATAAAAGGTCACACATTTATCTGAAAAGGAGTGAAAAAGAAGCAGCTTGGAAGGAACCTCAGAAAACTTGAACAAATATTGACTGTAGAAAGTCTGTCTCCTTGGGTGCCAAATGAACGATTGAAGGATGATTCAAGACTTCTGCCCAAAAAAATGACTTTACACTGGTGCAGTGAGCAATCACACACACACGCCTGCATGGACACACCCTCTTGCTGTTGTTAACACTCTTGTTGTGTCTCCTCCCTTTTCCTCTCCTTTCCTGCACAGCCTCAGACAAACAGCACCAAAAACAGCATAGTCACCAGTCCCAAAGGAAACATCCCTTCACCTGCTCTGGTATTTACCTCCCAACCTCCCTTCACCTCAGTCTGTGTGTGTGTGAGTGTGTGTGTGTGTGTGTGTGTGTGCGCCTTAGAGCCCTCTGTCTCCTCCCCACTGCTCCCTGTTTGTGTTTACTTCTGTGTGCATCCGTCAGTTGAAGGTATCATCGGCTGGTTAGGTTTTAAATCAGCAGGTAGTGTCAGGAGACATTTCCCTGTGGCAGCTGGAGATGCTGTGTGACTTGCACTCAGGTTGGTTTTGTGCCGCTGTGGCATTTTACCCGTCTGTGTAAGTTTTCTAAAAATGACTGGACACTGACAGCCTGCAGGTACTGCCAGTGTGTGTTTACTGTAGCAAAACTATCCAAGGGTAGTTCGGTCAAATAACACCTCAATCAATCTTTTTTTTTTGTTTATGTTTCAAATCTGATGGAAGCTGCAACAAGAAGCTTCTTCTTGTTGTGCTTTTTATCCTAATGCTTATTATCAGCAGCCATTTTATAAAGTTTAACCTGTTACAAATCAGATTAGGATTTAGTCCCAATGGAGAATAAACAAATTAATAGCAAAATAAATATTGTATTGCCTAAAATGCAATTAGTGAACCCTTGATCATGTGTTGCAAAGGATACATCTGCAACTAAAACAATGCTTCTAGCAATACAATACGGTGTAGTGATCTGGTGATTATTTTTGCAATAAAAAAATAATTAATTGATAGCAAAGGTGCCTAATAAGAGATTTTTAAAATAATTTTAGCCAGGAGAAACTATAACTATTATATCTTATTCTTTTATATCTTACATGCAAAATGTAAATATTTTGTACAGTTTTGTTTTAATTACTTCTCTTAATATGTTGTTCTTTCAGCAAATGGCATAGTTTTGACTCTGTGCTCCAGTTATCTATACAAATTCAGTTCATTTACCATTTAACGATCAATCGATTACTAAATTAGTGAAAGTCAAATCAAAGTTTATTTATGTACCACATTTACAACAACTTTAGTTGACCAAAGTCCTGCACAATAATTGTAATAACATCATAGGTAGAGAAATGATGAAGCAATAAATAAAATTAAGTTTGGTAAAAATATAAAGACAATTATAAAATTGGCAGAAAATACCAAAGACATTATTTCAGCTGCAGTGATTTCCCAAAAACTCAGATCAGTGAAGTCCTAATATCTGCCTTCTGTTTTTTTAAACTGGTGTTGAAGACCAGGAAAAATAGATAACTATTATTTCAATAATCTTTTCAATTATTTCAGCATTAGTACAGTTTATTCACCATGTGAGAACAGAAAGTTTTGGAAAATATCTTTTGCTCTTCAGTCTTCTTCCCAAGCTGCAGAAAATTCATTATTTGTTTTATAAATCCACATCGAAATTGGGGTTTTATTTTTTGAATTCCACTTTTCTAAAAGTAGGTCCTGTATATTCACTCAACTTACTTGTGAAATACTTTTGCCAGCTACTATATTCCCACTTATCCCCCTCAGGCCACAGTTATAAATGGGTGGACACATAGCTCCAGATGCCGCTCTCATGATCTCACCAACTGTGACATGTAACACAGCTGAGCATGTAATAATAATCTATAATATCTTCTACTCTGCTGAGTAAAAAGCAACACGTGCAGCCACATGAGCGTGTTTCTAAACCAGGCTGTGTGTTGCTCATGTGTGGCTGTGAAGTCCACTTATGCACTAAGCTCAGGCGCACAGAGTTTAAGGGGAGAGTTGCATTTAAGAGCTTAAGACTCTTGTGAAAAATAAATAAATTAAATGTTCACTGAAGCTGTTTGTAGAACAGACAGATTCTCTGATCCTTGAAAGGAACTGAGAGCGTTTGGAGGGGCAGAGGTTTGTTTTGGGGTTTTTTTCTGCCAGGGACTCAAACTAGTTAACGTTTCATCTTTTCTAATCAGGAGCAGACTGCTTTCACTTCCACAAACCTCTAATCATCTGACCTGGAAGCTGTTGGATCCGGTGGAGGAATTTGTAATGCATATTTGCAAACCAGTTCTGTCTTGTTTTTTAAACTGAATCAGTTTAATTGAACCTAAGTGAGGTCACCGGCGCTTCTTTCCTTCCCTCCCTCCATCGGATCCTACGATGCCATCAGCAATCACACCCCAGGTACTTTGTTCTCACTCATCGTTGCCACCATCATCATCCGAGTTGCCATCAGTGCCTGTTTCCCTAGGAGACGGTTGCCTAGGCAACACCCAGAGCATCACAGAGAGAGAAGAAGAGGAGAGAGACGAGTAATGATTGGTCATCAGAGAAGTGTCACTTTCCGCAGGGAGAGGAGTGCTGCAGAGGATATGGAGGGCGCTGATGGTTTCTGATTTACTGTATGTCGAGTGAAGAGTGAGAACAGCTGTAGAAAATGGAGGGGGGGGATAAAAAACCTGTTAAAGGGGCTGAGTCATGAGGAATCAGAGCCTGCAGAAGTGAGAAGGGAATAGTGTTGGACTGCAAGTCACAAAAGTTAAGAAGTGGCCAAATCAAGCTCTGACAAGGCAGCATGCTCGTTTCAGGGGGAGCCTAATGTTCGTCGCACAAAGATGTGTGACGTCTGAAACGGTGCATTGTTTTTGCAACACCGTACTCATTTTATGTATAAATAATCAGTGAATTATTTAACAGTTAGTCTATCGATTAATCATTGTGCAAATTTTTCATTTAATCCTTTTTTTATACAATGTTACAAATACATTAGCAAATGCAAATAAACAAATAATTCAGTTCCTTTCTAAACAGAAAAATAAACATTTTATTTCCTAAAATGAAACAATTCCTATTATGAAAGCTTGATTTTTATTTTTTATTTTTACAAAGATTCATCTGCAAGATAAAAAAAATCTGCTTGACTTAACATTAATAGAGCGTACGGCTGATCTGTTGATTATTTTGGATTAACCACATAATTACATAGCAAAAAGTGCTTTATAAAAAAATACTTTTTACAGAATTTGAACCAGGTGAAGCTAAAGCTGAGCAACTTGATTTTAGGTAGAATAAAAGGTATTTTCTTTTATTTTTTATCTTAAATTTAAATGCAACATGTACTGTGTATATTTTTGTACAATTCTGGCTTAATTCCTGCTCTGAGCTTGTTGTTCTATGTTTTGAGTCTTTATACTCCAGTTAACAATTAATATTTGGTTACTAAGTTAGTTGACAACTATTTCAATAATCGATTAATCCAATTAATCGTTTCAGCTCGATTTTTGAGTCTTCTACGGCATTTAGTTGTGGATTTGTATATCAGTAAAGAACAATCAAACAAAGCAGCGTTTCAGAATTACAGCTATGGAAAAAACTAAGAGCACTGCACTGAACCCTATTCAAACCTGATAGTTATTCCACCAAATATTAATTTCTGAACTCTTCCGGAGTTGAAACATTAGTACTGTTGTTTCTGAATGAATATGAACTTGATTTCTCCATTATTTGAGGTCTGAAAGCATTGCATCTTTTTTGTGATTTTGATTATTTCTCATTTTCTGAAAATAAATACTAAAGTTTTGCTTGGAATTTTGGAGACATGTTATCAGTAGTTCATAGAATAAAAGAAAAACAATGTACATTTTACTCAGACTTGTACCTACTAAAGGAAAATCAGAGAAACTGATCATTTTGCAGTGCTCTCTTAATTTGTTCCAGAGCTGTATTTGTTTCTCTCTGGTCTATCATCTCTGTTGAGTCGAGGGTGATGGATCTGCTTGACCTTTTTTCTTATTTATTTCTTATCCTGGGGTGTGTTGGGGTTTTCTGCAAGGTTTGCCAGCCTCTTGTGAGATCTATGTCACAGAGCACTTCATGCATAATAAATGAGCTGGCTGATTCCTCCCTTTAGATGTCTGACAGTCCACATGGTTCATTGCTTGTTTGTGTCATTGAGAACATGGAGGTCAAACTTCCACATGCACAGCTGGCTGGCCCAGAAATACATTCTTGCTGTTTTACAACAGAGTCAGATAAGTTCAGGTTTAAAAAAGGACACGGTTGGTTGACTTTTATAATGCATGCTGTGGGGAAATCTGTGCTTTCCTTGCACAAGATTCTTTAGGTAGTTTGGCGTAGCGTATTCTTTGAAGTTGAAAGCTAGTTTGATGTGGTGATTTTAAGCTATTTGGTTGGATGACTGTGTCTGTTCTTCGTTCGTTAGTCTGCAGGGAGCAGAGCTGACTCCAAATTACAGTTTTCAGCTCATCCACCCACTCTGTCATTTTGTTGGAGGGTTCTGCCCCCCATCTCCTCCACCAGCGTTTCCTTCTGTTGTTTCTTTTTTTCTTTACTTACCATTTCTATCTACATTTGTTTCATATTCTGCTCTTTCTCTCACGTTTCCTCCATCTTCTTCCACCTCCCCTCCTCTTCTTCCAGGAACCTCAGACAACTGTCATCCATAATCCGGTGGACGGGACAAAGGTATTCTCCATTCCCAAGTCTGGACTCACTCTTCATCCTTTTTTTCCTCATCCTCCTCTTCCTCCTCCTTCTCCTATCCTTTTTACATGTTTTTAACATGCATCCGTGTGAGTGCACCATTGCATTGTGTGTGGATTTAGTGTTTGTGAGAGTGTGGCAGAAATTGAACTCCTGATATTTATGCTGTTATTAAAAAAGATGAGATTAGGTAAAAGATGTTTCTTACCTCTGCATGTGTATTTGTTGTAAACCAGTTTTGTAAATGCACAGACCTGCAGCAGGAAGATCTGCTGAGGATTTTTCTTCTTTATGAAGTTCTGCTTACAAACCAACTATTTGCTCCTGCCTGACTTTTAGTTCAGGAATTTTTTACTCTAACTTCCTCATAAATGTGTTTCCTACATGCAAGTGCATTTCCCTAATTTACAGTATAATTGAAAAGTTAGCTAAGCTTACTTTGGTAACTAGGAACAAAAGGTAAAATTTGTTTATGGATTGATTACCCATAGTCACAAATTAAAATGTTATAATGTTCAGACACAAGACCAACCAAAGATGATTTTTAATACAGAATTTTTAGCTTATTTAAAAGTTTTTCTGTGTGTGCTTTCAGTTCTTGTTCAGGCTAATTTTGCACGAATTACTTGAATTAAAGCGGCGTGACATGGAGACAGTCAGCTTGTTGTTCTGCAGGTTGCTTTAATGGACTCAGGTTGCTTTAATGGTTCCCTTCAACTCGTCTGCATTGTTGCCTCTAATGTCAATAATGCATCAATGTAATCCAGATTAACTGGTATTAGAATGTTCAATGGCAAAACAGGCAGAGTTAAAACAAACAAAAATAACTTTCCCCACAATTACCAGTGTTCTTTAAAAACCTGCTTATTTTGTACACAGCTTAAACAAAAAAAGTTAAATTATTACTAATTTCTATCTTGGGTTGGAAAAAGTGAAAAGAATTTAATTAATTTCCATTTTTTTTCTAAAATCATAGTGAGTGTTTAAATTTTAATCTCTCATAGAGTCAAAGCTCTGTATTGATCTTATGTTTGCTCAGCTTATGTAACGTCTGATCATAGTTATTACAGAAAACAAGTTTTTACTTGGTATGTATTTGGAAGTTGTGAATCTGCATGAGTTTGCAGAAAGATCCCTTCCACCCAGGCATGACTGAGCTTTCTGTGACGTCTGGTTATTATAAACTTGTTACATGCACAAAGGAAACATTAACGTTTTGGACACCCATCTAATGTAGAGCAGAATACTTATTCTTTAGTACTAAAGTCAGCCTGACATCTCATAATTTTAGGACAGAATGCTGATAAACTGCTTTATAAATATGAGTCAGAAAATTGCAAAATGTGCAAAGAAGCAACCAGAAGGTGTGATCAGATATTTAGAGCTTAGCAAATGTTACAGTTTTCTCCCCCTCTTCTTGGCAGAAATGCAGTTAACATCCTTCTTGCTCTTTCTTCCTCTGCTCAGGTCACCGGCTGCTCTTTTAAAGGCTATAAAAATCCACTTTGTGCTCTTGAAGCTGCTGGTGAACGTGTGCACTCACTAATCAGGTCATGGAGTCTCTCAGCACCCTTTACATGCAGGGGAATTTAGACCCATTTATTCTGCTAATTGGAAATCAGAAACTCCTCTTCTGGCGAAAGGAGTGACAGAAAGGCAGGCAGACAGACAGGTAGATAAATATATCTGAACGGCGTGCCGCTCTGCCCGGGATGACAGCCGATCTTCCTGTGAGAAGCTCCCCTGTCTGCTTATGATTTTGAGAAAGGTGGAAAAGGCTCCTCCAGTTTAAAGTTTCAGAAAGGCATTTTTTGATGCAGAAAGTGTTTAAAGCTGCAGTATGTAACTTTTATATTAAAAAATGTTCTTTACATATTAGTTAAAACTGTCACTAAAGTCTTATACTGTAATAAATGAGACAAGTGATTTCCACCACTTCATCCATGAACATCTACTGCTGTCTAAAAAAATGCACAGCTCCCAACCAAAAACAACCAATCAGAGCCAGGAGGAGGGTCTCAGTGCTGTCAATCATCCTCACTTACACACTGCTAAATGTGCTACTGACTAAGGAACAACTTGCCATCGCAGGAAAACCTTTTAGATCTGTCGCAGTAACAAAATATTGACGGTAAACAATAATGATGTTGTTTTGAGATTATTTTCAAGCAATCTTGTAAAGGGATAATAATGCAAAAACACATTTTCAAAGATCAATAAACCTTAAATTTTAATGGATATTTAGGTGTTGAACTGGAAAACATTATATATATATATATATATATATATATATAAAAATTAAAACAAAAACAAAACAACAGAAACAACAAATAAAATGAATTATGAAATCCCTGTTAATAAAATTGCCGTAATTGAGACCAAACCACCAGATGGAAGACTTTCATCATCCAATTTTTGGTAGAAAAAGAGAGCAAAAAGGGAAAGAAGATTAATCATCCAAATGGAAATTATTGAGGTCATTTTAATTCATTATGCGAATAATTGATTTATTGTGACGGGCCTACTGATCGGTGGCCATGCTAACTAGTTTGAGTATTCACTGCAGGCTCTGGAGCGGATGAGCCACATGGAGGGTGACTGACAGCACTAAGACCCGCCTCCTGGCTCTGATTGGTTGTTTCTGGTTAACACTGGGAGAAGGCAGAGGAGCTTGAGTTTTTTTCACAGATTATCTGTCTCATATACTATCACAACATAGTGACGGTTTCAACAAATACGTGAAAAAATGTAATCTTTTTTAAATAAAAGTTACATACTGGAGCTTTAAGGTCAAAAGTCATGCAGATTTCAGTTTGATTTGAAGTCACAGTTTTAACAATGATTCTTACTAACGTGCAGGACTTTTGGCTTCCTCTTGTGAACGGTTTCCACTGCTGTTCATGATGTGTCATGACAGGATGCGCCCCCTGCTGGCCTGTGCTCCACCTGTGCAGATTTACCTTGTTTATCCTTTGTGTGACAGACGTCTTTCTGTGTATCCTGCTCAGTGTGAATCCCCTGCTGTGCCTGAACACAAAGTGATTGGCTGATTTGTTTTCTTCTCCAGGAGTCGTCAGACAGCAGCAACACCACCGTGGAGGACGAGGATGTGAAAGGTAAGGCCTCACCGATACAAACGAGTCTGAGTTTCTGATCCCAGTAAATTATAGGATTTTTTTTTTTACAAGCACTTGATGTTTTTATGATGCAGTTTGTTATGGCAGCCAGCTTGTGTAACTGCAGCCATGAATATCATATCAGGCAGATGAGTAGGTTTTACAACAGCGGAGGAAATAAATTTTTTTTCTTCTTGTTTTTGGTTGCCTGGTAGCTTGCTTAGATTTTCAACAGGGTTCCTTCTTTTTCAGAGAGGCAGGTTTGTGTTCCTGACAGCTTTGTTACAGAAAGAGCCTCTTTGTGAAATGATTCAGTTTGTGAATATTTGTTGCAACAATCTGTACAACCTCTAAAATTAAGCCTTTGTTTTATCTATTTGTTGTTTGTGGGACTGTAAGATTTTGAGTCTCAGTGGCAAAACTAAAATTATTTACGGACAAACACTGTCTAGCTTCCCATCTCTTTGTCTGTCTCTCTGTTCATCCATCTGTTCATCCTTCATCCAACCAACCAGTCTTATTTGTCCTACAGTAGATCTATCCGTCCATCCAATTTCTGTTTGTCCATCTAGCTGTTCAGGCATCCAGCTGTCCGTCCTTCCTTCCTTCCTTCCTTCCTTCCGTCCGTCCGTCCTTCCTTCATAACAATTTTCTGTTGTTGGATCCGTCCGTCCGTCCTTCCTT
>NW_006799959.1:2626045-2643215 GCF_000485575.1 Poecilia formosa
CTTTCCTTTTTTGTCCTTTATTCATTTAGTCGTTCCATCCATCCGTCTTCCTTCCATCCTCAGTTATTTTATTTAACCAATCATTTGTCTTTCCTTCCCTCTTTTCATCCTTTTGTCTTTAGTTCCATCCATCTTATTCAAGTCTTGATAAACTATAGAGTTTGGACTTTAAAAGTGAGCTGGAATCCTGATTTTATATTTTGTGGAAACCTCTGATAAATGCCCTTGTCACTGGATGCTTCCTGCTTATGTTCTGGTTTTTGAATAAGGGGAGAAAATAACTCCATGTTCTCTTTTTATTTGTGTGTAAGCGCCCACGTAAAGATCCTGCAGCACATTTTAATTGTTGAGAGAATTCTTCTTCATAAAAAATAAAAATGTATCTGATGTTTCTGCTGAAAGCTAACATTTTACTGACCCCTGGTGGAGCCCGGCTGCATTCCCTCATCATGATGCTTTTTGACACCTGCTGTGTGATCATTGGTGTGTCTGACAGGTGAGCAGAGGGCTGTAAAATATTACAAGTCTTGCACAGCTGCTTCAGTTTGGCTCTCATCAAATATGTTGGGTCGAATCGAGGATCCTGAGTAATCCGTTCCTCAGCATACCAACACGCCTGTTCGAATATTCAGCTGGCACAGTTGCCGCTGAGCAGAACATAGCCTGCATATTAGAAAAGAAACTCCACACTGCACTTTTGTTTCAAGTCTCTTTTTTTTTAGCTTCTGTGGGTGTGTCTGAGTTTTTCTAGCCTGCGGAGTTCAGCACAGAGAAAAAGCCCCGCTTTCAACATCTCAGCTGAGTACAATGTGTCTAAATGGGGTCATGAATGCTTCATTTCAGTGTCAAGCACACAGAACAGAATGTGCACTTCCATCTTCTCTTCCTCTTTGTGATTTTTTAAAATTCCCTAGCAAGCACAGCTGAGAACTGCATGAAAGCCGAACCAGAGTTAGAAAGACAAAACAACGATAAGGTGTTACAGAAGCAGTAGTCTGTTAATTTATCTGCTTTTTTTAAAAAGGGGTTATTAATCTGCTCAATATTTTCCAACAGCAAGGAGATTTTTTTTCTTTATGTATTTTTGTGATGGTTTGAGTTTTTTGGAACCGATAATGACTGGCACCTCCTTTCAGTTTTAGTTTTAGTGACAATAAAGCTGAATAATTGTTCAAAACTTCTGACCAAAATGTTTTTCTTTTTCTACTGGAGCAAAAGAGGCAACTGTGATTGTGCTTGCAGCCATTTTGCAGTAAATATCAGAAGCAATTTGTGGAGTGCTAGCCAGGATAACATGAGGAAAGGATGAGACCAGGCATAAACGTGATCCGTTTCCAGGATTGAGTCCGTTAATACTTCCAGAACATTTGGTTTGTCCGATTAACTTGGAGCCAGTGATTTCAAATTGAGCATGGCATAATATATTGAAATGTTCTGATACTGTTAATATGCACAATAACAATGTTACAAAAACTGTTTGGTTGCAGTAAATAATGTGTTTAATTTCCAAGTGAAGCGAATTCACATTTTAAATTATTTTTAACCAATCAGATTGATCCTCATTGCTACTGATGCTTCCAGTTAATTCAGATGATTGTATCGCTGTTGTGACGAGAAAGACAAATCTGGCATCCAACTCAGTATAGTTCTTTACGCCACATTAAGACCAGTTTGTTTAGTGTTCCAAAATTATCCACATAATCTAAATTAGCATGATGCCAATCTTTGCCATTTACAATATGTGAAAAGACGTAAAATTTCAGAGTGCTGCTCTTTTAACACCAAACAGTCCTTGCCTCAGAAAAGAGTTTGTCTCCCTGGTCAGCAACGTCTCTTCAGCAGCCTGCCTTCAATTTCCTTTGCAACCAACTGCTGTGCTGCTATTACTGAGTGGCTGAAAGGTACGACTTCAGGTTGTGGCTGAGAAAACTATTTTTACATCAGAATATTGAAGGCTGCCAAAACTTTAAGCATGCACATCCAGATATATTCAGAAACTCTGCTACAGAGCTGGTCAAAGAAAAAAGAAAGTATGGCTTTTTCCATCCTGTTGTCCTCAGAAAAACCTTTAAAGCTTGAAAGCTGTTGTTGAAGTTGTTGTGTCGTTTTATGAGGAAGCAAATAAACTGAATGTTTTTCATTTTATCGAGTCGTTTACAATGTAATGTGGGAAACCCAAACACACCATCTGAGTTTCTTACATTTCTTCTGATTGGTTTGATCCTTTAATAGCAAATATTACAGAAATACATTACCTCTAAAAACTGTAATGACCTCCCTTTATTGCTTCCAAGGTGTTTTAATTTGTGTTGAGGTGTTAAAATTATTTTTGAGTTATCAGTCAAAAACCCTATGAGAGGCAGCTGGTCATGATTGATTTATGGTGGAATAATGTTCTTTCCGCTTCAAAGTTATGGCTCCAGTAGCTGCATTTCCATTACAAATGTTTGCGAATCTTTGTTGATGTTCTGCTATCATAAAAAAAAAAACAACAGAATTTCGCAATTTCTGTTTCCATTAAATAGAAAACTCAATGAAAATGACATGTGAATCAGTTTTGTCATTAAAAAAACACTTCTTGTCATCTACTTCATCTTTCCTGCCAGTTGTAGCTTTTGTTTGTTAATCACATGATTCATGACGCAAAACAAAAGTGTTTCCATTGCAGTTCTGAAAATAAATTAATTTCTTTGTAGTCAAAAAAATCACCTCATCTTCGAGCAAAACCTTTTTCAAAATTGATGTAGTTCAATTTAGGAAATTTGTTCTTGTAATTCCATTTTGCACCATTTTAAGGTCAATGGAAATGCAGCTTGTGACGCTCACTGGTACATTAAATAGTTCAGAAATATAGCAGGCATGTTTTGCAACAGACTTTTTTGTGAAAGTATCTGCTTCTGAATACATTGTTTTGACACTGGGTTTGCTTTTTGGCTTTCTGTTCCTCTTTTATTCCAGTTTTAACCCACCAGTTTTTAAAAATGTTCCTTAAAATCTGTTTAGACAACTTGGGTTGTTACCAACATTTGGTTAAGTTTTTATTTGACTGGCCATATTAAAACTACTAATGAATTGTCAATATACTTTGTAGTCCTAAAAGCCCGACACAGTCCTCCTTCTCAAATTCAGCCCTACCACCACACCCCTGTAGGAGGCTTGGGCAGGGTTGGGGCACCTTTGGCAGAAACGTCGTGGCTAAAAAAGGGGAATGCCACCTAAATTTAGCTTTGGTGGCTGGAAACCGCAACGGACCGCCCAGAGAGGTGACACAGTGAACACACGCCGCTCTTCTAGCGCCACCCCTGGAAGGCATTCATCTCACACGGCACTTTTATGGATCTTGAGATTTAAACGGGGGTGACAGCGCAGACAACACCTCACGGGCTAGGTGAGCGTGGGAGGAGGGGTCGGCCGTGCTTATCTGGAACAGTTTGTGCCTTCGTAGTCTTTTTGGGGTCTTGTCAGGTTAGTGCTGGACAGCTGCTTTGTAATCCAACACCCAGGTTGACTTTTGGAGGACGTAATCTGTTGTATTAGCTTCAATACTACGCTACTTGTTAGACTCAGTTACATTTTATGCTGCTTGTTTTTGCGACGGATAGTCATTCTGAAGAACGTTTACCGAGTTTGTCGTTTACAGGGTTTGTTATAAGTTATTGATAAGTCAAACATTGTGGATTTGGAGGTTACTTGTTGTTGTTTCTGATGTTACCCTTGCTCTTAGAAGATGGAAGTGTGCAGATCTTCATTGGGATTTTCCCCCCATGCATGGTTCTTTTTAAGAAGCACATTCATGTGCACCAGATGAATGACGGCCTTTCAAAAGTATTAATTCTTCTTGAACATTTACACTCATTACTACAAAGTTCTGAAGATTTTTTTATTTTTATGTTTTAGCTCAAACTGTCATGTAAGACAGAGAACATCTGTGAACAATTTCAAAGTCTTGACAAAGAGCTCCAGTTGTATCTTTAACCTTCACATCTGTCTCAAGTTTTTTTCAGTCTCCACCAGGTTCTTATAATTGTCCTGTTTTTCCCATCACCTCCTCCCATTCGACTCCTGACCCATTTGCTGTGTTTTTTGTTTTTTTGGTCGCCAATGTTCTCAAATAAACCTCTGAGGCATGACTGGGAAAACTTTTTGCCGTGTTTGCTAAAATCATGGCATCAAATAGAAAATAACAAAAACTAAAATCAAGCAGTAAAGTGTCTGGATGGACAACCAATTATAAAAGTTTGGTTGTAAAAATACAAATACTTTGTGTCATACTTTACATTTTCCATTCTAAGAAAATTGTGTGTAATAATTTTACCCCGATTCCACATAGAAAGTATCCATCTACATCAATCACATTTACTGAACAGATCAAATTTGTATCATTCTTGAACTGCAGTTTGGAGACCGCACAAAATCAGTGTAAAGGCCTCAAATGGCCCTCAGGCCGCAGTTTGGATACCCACCACTGTGGTTAAATTACATTCAGGTGGACTCTTATTTACCATATAATTAACCTTTCAGGGTATATTTGCACTGGGGTAATCATTGTAAAGACGGTTACACACCACACTTTTCAGTTTTTTGTCACCAGTATTGAAAGTCATTTACTCTTTTCCTTCCACTTGAATTTTTTGTTCTACTTTGTGTTGCTCTGTCATATAAAATTAAATAAATGTACATTGTAGTTTTTGTAGTTTTAAGAAAATGAAATGAACAAACAGTATGAGTAATTTTTCTCATTACTGCAGCCATCACCGTTGTCATCATCAATCTTTTGCTCTCTGTTGAGAATCGCGATGTCACAATAAAACCCCATATGCAGCAGCAGCCCCAGCTGTAAATCTGAATGAAATTGAGTCATTAACCAGGGTAATTATTACCTTTAGTTGCTTCAACCAAAGAGTATCTTTAATTTCTCAGTGTGAGGACGGAAATCGGGTCTTTACGTGTTTACGAGCCCCCGTTGTGTCGTCTCCGCCGCTCCTTTCGTTATTTCCCGATTGTGTTGTTTCTCTGGTGGAAAACATCTGCCTGGTTTTCATCTCTTGATTTACTTGTGTTTGGTCTCATTCTGTGTGTGCATGTTGTCAGGAAAGAGCTTAGACAACAGCTCAATTAAGGCGCAGTCCAGCACAAGTTCCCAGCCTGATAGCACTCAGGGCTCCTCAGCTGCTGTGCACTGTAAGTCAGCATGGACGGCCAGGTTCAGCCTCTAACATTCAGATCTTATACCAAAAACAACATTTCTTGTTGTTTTTTTGGGGGGGGTGGTTTTCCATTTGATCCCTGCATGGACTAAAATCATCCACCTGCTGCTGTTTAGCGACACTAAATCGCAGCGGATTTTTAGATTTTAACCTGAGCCTCTTTAAACATTTACTAACAGCATTGACAAATGAACAAATTAGGGCTGGGCAATAAAGCACTTTTATTAATTCATATTTATTTTTTATTTTATTTATGTTTTAATCTTCTGGAAATCAGTATTTTTTTCTCCAGTGGACTCCATGTGTTTCCATAGTTCATAGTGATGTCGACACGCCCGGTGCGGCCATCTTGTTTGACACTCTAAGTCCAAATAAATAAAGATGGAATGTAAGGACAGATTATGATTTTTTAAATTACCAGAATAAAGTCATAATATTAGGAGAAAAGGGTAGTAATTTTATGACTCCTACATAAAAAATTAAAATGAAGAATATTGATCATCTTATGAAGTTATAGGACAAACTTAATCTTCTAACACACCAGCATCAAATTACTATCAGTGGTGGGACTTTGAGCAAATGACAGTCTATTTTTAGGAAAACCATACAAACTGAGCTGGTCACTCTGGAATCATTTTTTCTCATTAAAAAATATTTTTTCCTTTTAATTTTATGACATTTTTCTTGTAAAATTGCATCTTTATTCTGCTAATGACAATATTATTGTAGTTAAAAGTTCTTGTAGCCTTTTTTTTTTTTTAAATCAGTTAAATTGGATCTGGTAGAAAAAAATTGGAGATTTAATTTTCAAGCCATATTGCCCAGCCCTAGAACAAATATATTAAATTGCTTTAAATTCAATTTTCTCAAGTCAATCCTCGAGCTGTTTTCTGAATTACTCTTTGGCTCCCTCTCATGGAGTCAAATAAAACAACAATAGCGCTGCTTAATTCTCGTGTTAGTGTTATTTTTCTCACAATTCCAAGCATGGATTTTGTCAGAATATTATGCAGAAAGTGTTGAAAGGAAATGTTGATGGGAGCTGATCACGGCGAGGAAGTTTGTGGATTCTGGGGGTCGCTTTGAAATTCAAACGCCTCCATGTTCCTCCCTTCCCAAATTCAGCTGCTGCGAAGTTTGCTGACCTGCTGGGCTCTTTGCGTAGAGGCTCAGGGCCCATCACCGACGGAGAAGGTAGATCCAGCACTCCGCCTCCAGCTGCCCTCTCCGCCCCTTCCCCTCCACTCACCCCTGTTGTCCCCATGCAGAGTAAGTGGGCAGGAGCCAAAACAGACTCAGCAGTAAACAACCTCTAAATGAGCGTTATAGTCATTTATCTGGCATCTGCTTTTCCTCTGATGCCATGCCAGGATGCTGCATGATGAGAAGCTTGGACAGATTACAGAACAGGGTCAGAACTGATGTGGAACAAGGGAATTGTGGAAGCAGAAATTTAGCGCTAATATGCTGTATAATGTGATGCATGCAAACTTTGAACAACAAAATATAAAAATACTTTTAAAGAGCCACAAATAAAACTGCAGGAAAGAGATTTAAAAAGCTGCACAAAAACATTGCATAGTTACAGGACGTCCTCAGTAAAACAGTCTTTAAAAATAATAAGTAGCCAAAACAACATACAATATTTCACAAAAGTTAATCTACTGTTCAGTACAAATCTAAGAAAAGGCAGTCATTTTTTACCCCCCAAAACAAATATTAACCTTTATAAACCCACTGACAACCCTGTTAAAGGAGCAAAGTTGTTGTTGTTGTTTTTTACATAAAAATACCAAATATGAAAATATGTCAAAAGATAATTTATGTAAACTGTGAAGAGAAAGAAAATTTATCTAGAAGTCTTGTTAATTTGAAAACTAGAGGAAAAAAACAATGTAATTACAAAATAACACATTTTCTATGAAACTGTTAAAGTAACTTTTGTAACTGTTGCTAACATCGCTCTTCTTCTTCTTCTTCAAAAATATTATATATATATATATATATATATATATATATATATATATATATATTAAAGAAAACAAAGTTAAAGTTTATTTAACCTTTTTATTTAAGTGCAGCTCCATAAACTACATTAAATCACTTAGCAGATTAAAATACAAATTACTGTTTTAATCCACCCAAAAATGAGTATTTGAAATGAAATAATTTGTGTGCATCAAAAACTATTTACATATTTGATAAAATAACCTAATTTGTGAAAGTGCCAAAACAGATTCTTATTTAAATTGACTAGAAATTTACCCATTTTTCTCATCCTCTTCATGTTTTTTTCCCCATCTTATTGTTTGTAACCTGTTCTATATTCCTCTGTCATTCCATCCCTCCATCCATCCATCCGTCCATCCCGGACCCCTCAGTGTCCCGGCTCACAGACCTGGTAAGCAGCGTCCGCAGGGTGCCGCCGCCCGCTGCACCCGACGGCGACGCCGCCTCGGCGTTGGCCCCCGTCACCAAGCCGGCCCCTCCACCTGCACACTCCACTCCCCCACCTCCCTCCCACTCCCCCTCCAGCCCCTCCTTGTCCTCCTCCCAGAGTGAGTACTAAGCCCCACAGCAAACCCCGCCCCCCTTGCTGCATGCTGGCCAATCAGAAGCTGTGATCAGATGACTTTGGACTTCAGTTTGGGATCGACGCTAACATCTGGATAAACAGAAGCATGTTCTGCAGAGTGAAGTAGATCATGCTGATCTGAATGCAGATGGTTTATTTTTATGTTTTTGAGCCTCATTAAACCTCGTTGGTGCTCTGCTGGTAGATTACTGCTGACTGCAGGCGGCTGATTTAACTTGTATTTCAATACAAAAAATGTGACACTGCTTGTGAGGATACTGGTCGATGTGTGTGTGTGTGTGTGTGTGTGTGCACGCTCTCTTAATAAACTAAACTGCTCAGGATCAACATCTGAAAGTTGCTGAGATTTTTCTCTTGTTTATTTTAGATCTGCATCTGATAATTATTTTAGTAATCAGTTATTCTGTCGATTACTCGGGTAAAACATTATATTTTTAATTTTTTGCAGATTTTTTATTTAACCACTTCAGCTTTACATTACATTAAAAGATGCAAATAAACAAATAATTAAGTTCCTTTTAAAAAATAGGAAAAATAAACAGTTTATTACTATTTAACTGCAGCATTCCTGAATGTTTGATGCATCTGCAGCTAAGGAAACATCAACGTGTAAAAATCAGCCTCTTGTTTGACGTAACATCAATAAAGTGTAGGACTGATCTGTTGATTATTCTGTTAATCAATTAATAATTGGGCAGCAAAAGCTGCTTAAAAGGGAGGATTTTGTTTTGTACAGATTTTGAACCAGGTGAAGCAAAAACTGCAACACTTGAAGAGTTTTGAATAGAACAGATAAAGTTTTTCATTTTAAATGTATTTATTTTTGTACATTTGGGCTTAATTATTGCTCTGACTGTGTTGTTCTTTCAGCAAATGTCTTTTTTTGAGTCTGTAGATTCCAGTCAACAATTAATTGATTACTAAATTAGCTAACGATTATATTTCAATGATCGATTAATAATTGAATTCCCAGTTTGTCTTTTCATTAATTCTGTAAAATGAAGTAACTGCTTTGGTTGGAGTCATGGCTGCCTTTGCCAGAGCATCTGTTTGGTTGGTTTTAAATAACTAAACTAACTTCCCTCCTCAGTCCAGCCGCTGTTTGTTTATACGTCGTTCTTCTGTCTTCTGCAGCGCGCAAACAAGAAATCATCAAGATCACCGAACAGCTGATCGAGGCCATCAACAATGGAGACTTTGACGCTTACGCGTGAGTCTGGGATCTCTTGAATGTTTTGTGTCATTTGCATAATTTGGGGTCTTGAAAACCAGCCCTGCTGTTCTGTGGTCAGTAAGATCTGCGATCCCGGGTTGACTTCGTTTGAGCCGGAGGCCTTGGGAAACCTGGTAGAGGGAATGGATTTCCACAGATTCTACTTTGAGAACCGTAAGATATAAACATTTGTTTCCCTCTGATTCCTCTAAGATTCATCTGTTCCTATATTTAGTCTGTTTTCTTTAAGATCTAAGATTTCCTCAGATCATTTCTCAGATCTGAATTATGGTCATTAGGATAATATATGATGCCTTCCAATGTTAGTGGAAGCAGATGAAGCTAAAAATACCACTACAGAAGTTCTGGATAAAACAGATTTACAAACAAATTCTTTTCCAAGACACTATAGATCTGTTTTTATCTCCTTTCTCTTCTTCTATTGAGTAATCTAAAATAAGTAATGTCTTTTTTGTTTGTCAGTTTTGGCTAAGAACAACAAACCCATCCACACCACCATCCTGAACCCCCACGTCCACCTGATCGGCGAGGACGCCGCCTGCATCGCGTACATCCGGCTCACTCAGTTTGTGGACAACCAGGGCCGGCCGCGCTCCAGCCAGTCGGAGGAAACGCGCGTCTGGCATCGCAGAGACAGCAAGTGGCAGAACATCCACTTCCACTGCTCAGGCGCGCCAGCTGCGCCTCTCCAGTGAGGTACGAGCCAGCCGACGGGGCAACGCGGCAGCAGATGGCCGCCTCACTCACAGCATGTCTCACAGGAAGAAAATTATTAAAATGTATCGGCAACTTTTATAAAGATTTGTGAAAAGCCTTCAAAAAAATATTTTTTTAAGTCGGTAGCTTAATCTTACACTGAAAATGTTTGGGGGGAAAAAAAACAACTCAAATCTGAAACGTAGTTTTGAACTTTTTTTCAGTTTCAAATCTTTTCAGTTCCATTATTTTTTCTGAGATTAAATTTTTTTCACTTTATGAGCCAAATTTAGCTCTAAATCCATTTAAATCCTTCAGTTGTTTGATCATAACACATCGAACTAATCATGATGAATGAATTATTGAAATAATTATCAACTGTATGTTAGGCAATAAAATGTTTATTTTATTATTTTAGAAAGTAATCTAATTATTTATTTACAATGTCACGTATTTCTAATTTTGTATAAAAAAAGACTTAAAATGACAATTTTTAAAAATGTGATTAAATCCTCAAACACCAATATAATTGATTGCAAAAGTAATTATTTACTGCCATAATAGTTGAAACCCAGGGAAGCAGAAATCCATGAATTAGAAGTTGTAAAAAACTCTGATTAACTTTAAAAAGCACAGCATAAATGGAACGAAATGCTTCAGGTACTTTTATTTTAATAGGATCATTTGGGATTCCAGCTGTAATCCCATGTGTCATTTTCTAATAAAAACAAGTCAGTTTAAGATTTGACATTATCCCGCTGCAGTAAAAAAACAGTTTCTTTCAAGGCTTTTTGAACAATTTCACCAGAAAGGCCAGTAAATCTGGCTGCTGCACTGGGTGCTGGTCTGTCCGTGTTAAAAGTTTGATACCATTGAAACATCCTTCATTAGAGGCTAAAGACTTTGGAAGGACAGCTGTTTGTCTCCACTGGCTGGAAGAGAGAGGAGGACACAAAAACACCAGGACAGGTCTGCAGTAATGTCCTTGTGTATCTTTAAAAGTGTTTGCATGACACTTTTTTTAAATCTCATAAAAGCAAGAAAATGAAACGGAGACTACATCTGCAGAAGACCATGCCTGTGTATTATTTTGTTAGGTAGAATGTTTTCTACACCTATTTCTCCATTATAAAATGTGATTGAACTGCTTAGAATAATTTTTATATGAATGAAAATTAATAGTGGACAATATGGATTTAAAATAAATAATTTGATATTGGACTATAAATCGCCCCAGAAGTTATTGTGATAAATTATAATATAGTTGTTTTGAGACTGTTTTCAAGTAAAACAATGGTAATGGCATAATAATGCCAGAACACATTCTCAAAGATCAACAAACTTTCAATTCTAAATTCATTTAGCAGTGGAACTGGAAGACATTTTAACTATCCAAAAATAAATAAACAAAACAACAGAAACAACAAAATATAAAGACTTAATTTTGCTTATCCAAATCACTCTTTAGCAAGTCCTGTCTGTGTTTTTAACTTGGACAAAGTTAAAAACCTGTGACTGTATTAGTCGTCTGTTCTCCTTTCCAGGGTTGAATGCTGTAGTTGTGTCTGTCAGGAATGATGTGCTGGAGAGAAAAGAGGAAGAGGAAGGGATGAAGGAACACATCCAGTGTTGACTTGGAGGACATGGCTCGTCTCGCCTCAACAATCAAATCCCTCTCTCACTGGACTCCATCCCCCAGCATGCACCTCTGCTTCTACAACCGTGACCCCGCCTCCGTCTGCATCTACAAACTAAGCTCCTGACGACCATCGCTCCACATCTTCTTCTTTTTCTTCTTCTTCTTCTTCTTCTGTTCCTTACTCCTCCTCTTCTCTCCAGCTCACTGGGTGTTTGATTCGGGGTGTGGCGCCCCCTACCTGCAGTGTCTCTCACACCCCCACAATATTTTTGTGACCCTTTCTTGTCCTCCTGTGAATCCGCACCTGTGTGACATAAACACTGCACTGGAAATACAGTATGTAAAGTTTTAAGTAAAATCTATAATTATCATTACTATATTATGATTATTATTGTTACACATTTGCAATTGTATATGTAATTTGTATAATTCAGATTTCTTGATGCCAGTGGTTTTTAGAGTTGAAGGAACTTTTTTGTTTTATCTTTTTAAGGAAGCATGTTTTATTCCCCATAGTAACAGTGGCTGTTTTCTTGTTTTTTTATTCTTATAATTATTATTATTGTGGCTGTTAAGTGGAAAAGGATTATTGGCCGTTTTTATAATTTGCTTCTTCTACGTTCGCTATCATACTGCACTTGAAGTCATGGCTGAAACGTCGGTTTTAGTATTTTTACTTTTATCTTTCGGTCGTTTTTTGTTGCTTTTTGGATGGGACGTTTCTGAACGTAGAGTGTGATTATACAGCAGGGGTCAGAAGTTTACATACAGTCAAGGATGTGATCAAGTTTAGGCTGCAAGGGATTAATTTACTTTTTTCTGTGTGGAATGGGTAAAAAAACACATCAATTTTATTATTTTTAAAAGCAAGAACTGGGCACACAAGTTTGATTTTACTGTGGATTTTCTCTTATAAAACAACAAATTCAAATTTATGCATGCTAACTCCACTAATATTTGGTAAAGCAAGTTGGATCTGGCTCCATATTTGACCAATCTTCTTACCAGTTTATTTAAATTGATTTGTTTGGTTTGTCTATTCAAAAACAGATTTTTTTTTTGTAGCATATTTAAGTCTTCTTTTTTTCATAATTACCTAAACTTTGTTCAATGCACCAGCATCACTGGCAGCAAAACTGCCACCAACATGCATGCCATGCATGGTCCAGTGTTCTTGGGTTTGAAATAATAAGAGAGTTTAAGAGGTTAGATTATATTATAGTTTTTCCCTCTATGTACAAGAGAAAATCCGCAATTAATTCAAACTTCTTCTCAAAAGTCCATCTGGTTGTTTGCTAAAAGTGAGGCGGCTGGGGGAGAAAAACGGCGTAAATAAACCAATAACTGATGAAAGTAGGTAAACTTATGACCAGATCTGTACAGTGTGTGTTGGTGAGCGCGGTCATGCTAGGTAGCGACGTAGCATTCACAGTCCAGGTAACTGAGCACAATCAGAGGAACCTGCTGTTGTTTCTTAGCTGCATTGCAAAAACACAAAATCTGATCAAGTTGTCTAGTTTCCAATGCAAATACCTTAAACACTTTAAAATAAGACAAAAATAACTTTTAAGTAACGTATCAGCAAGAGATAGCAGCTTCTTTTAAGTCAATTATGTTTGCATATTGATAAAAATTACTACTTGCAGATTTTTTCACTTATAACAAGACATTTTTCTCATGCAATAAGTGAACTTGTCAATCACGTTTATTTGTGTAGCATATTTAATCATCAAGGCAAGTCAAAGTGCTTCACATCATAAAACACAAAACTAATTCAGTCACCAATTGAGAAAGTAGTAACAAATATGACATTTTGTCAAGTGCCATCATCAACATACATCAAATATGTTGATCATTGTTTCATTTATGATGGAGCACTGATTTAAATGAACTCAGTGTTTTGGCTGTTTTACAGTTTTCTGAAAGTTTGTTATAGATTTGTGGTGTATAGAAGCTGAATGCTGCTTCTCCATGTTTGGTTCTAGTACTTTTTCATCCATAATTGACTTAAAACAAGCTCTTGTCTTGTTGATAAGTTAGTTTTGACTTATTTCAAGGGTACTAATATTTTCAATGGAAACTTTACAAAACCACTTGATGTTTGTAGTATTTGTGGCAGAAGAGGCTGAAGTCTGAAGCAACTCAGCAAATCAAGAAGAAAACTTTCTTTTCTACCTTTCTCTTACCTGCACTCAGGAGCTCTGATTCATGTCTTACAACAGCTTAAAGCTGCAAATCCTACAAAATGCACAAGAAGAGCATGTTGTCTGTAGTTGTTTTCTACAAGCATCAAACATGTCAGATGAGGAGGAAGCTCTGCTGAAACCTCCCTCTGTTTTCAGTCAGACCTGAAGCTCAGTGACTCATCCTCAACCTGCTTGGGGCTCTTTTTATTTTTGGGGTAGACGGGGATGCTCAGCTGGTGTCTCCTGCTGTTGCTTGGAGACGGATGAACACCCGCTTGAAGCTCAGTGCTCCTTCTTAAAAAGGCCGAATTATTTTTAACCTGCACTGCTGGCTGAAACACAACAACAGGTTCTTTATTTTTCTTTAATTGAAAGGGACAAAAGAAGTCGGCACTCTGAACGACAGATCCTTTCGGATTTGTGTGACCTTTCTCGTTTCTGAAGCCATAGAGCAGAAAGCTGGTGCTACTGCTGCTGTTTTTCCAAATGAAGCACATTCAAAAACTAAGACTCCATCCTGCAGCAGTGGGGAATCATGAAGGTTGTGTTTGCTTGGTGCTTCAATCATGTCGGTCTTTTAATACAGTGTGCAATATATTTGTAAGTGCATGTAGATTTAAAGCCTTCAGTCTGTGCTCTTTGAAACCCTGGGGGAGGTTTAGGAGGCGTTTATGAGAGACAGGAACAGGCCTTGAACCCCAGGATGTTTTTTTTTTTTCATGCTTTGTTTTTTATTTTTCTGTGCTTTTACTTCATTATGTTCGGTTTGTGTACAGTGTTATTAGCCTTTCATAACATAAAGTGCCAGAGGCAGCAGGTAGAGCAGATGGACTTTGCAGCAGTAAAAACTGATTATTTGTTTTAGAAGAGGTTCGACTTGCGATCAGCTCCGCTGTTCTTCGTCCACCACTGGCTGCCTTCGGGTTTTGTATCACCGCTCGGTCTGAACAAGAGATTCAGAGAGACCCAGCTGTCGGTTTGGTGAACAGTCCTCAGGTTTTTATTTATTTTGAGTATTTATTTATTTATTTTAGTGGATGTTTTTACTGTGCTTTTTTTTTTTTAAGTTGTTTTCCAATTGTGCAAGTACTGTCTGTAAAACCTGTTCTTAAAGGGATAGCACACCTAATTTGGCCGACATACAATGAGTTAGGACTATGGAGTGTCAAAAGTTCAAATATTTTTCAAAAAATTATGATAGAATCCAGAAAATTGGGTGTGTAATAATTAATTTAAACCCTATTAACCACATTAATATCTAAATGTGAAATCCACTAATTAAAAATTTAAGGTAAAACAATATCAACTTATTTCATTTACTCATGCATTTGAGCACAACGTCAAACTTATAAATTATACTAAGAGATAATTATTGTATTTTTGTAAATATTTTTATTACCACCAACATATTTGATTTATTATAACACATTATAAATTAATAAATCCATTAATTATCTACTTATTTTTTGTGAATTATAATAATTAAAAAACATTAAAGTAATATTTTATTTTCCTTAGAATTGCGGCAGATTTGGACTTCCGTAGTTATTCTGAGGTACTGTTTAAAGTGGGACACTTTATGACTTATGTTATTATACAGGATTGTATTTTGCGTCAGCCGTCCCTCGGATGTTTCAACACTTCCTTCATAAGATGTTGGATTTTGTCAGATGAAGCCTTTTTCCTCACCACTGAGAGTTTGTATCGTACTGACGTCTCATCCAGTAAGGACGCTGTTGTCTACTTCAACATGTTTTATTATTAAGAGGTCAACCCTTCTCCAGAAAAAAAGAAGAAATAGCAGCATGTGCAGTACAAAAGTGATGTTCTTCTGTTCTTCTTAGCGTGTTTCTAGCCTTGAAAATCAACATAATAAGACTCACATATTTAAAACGAGGGAGTTCACAGTATAATAGCACTGCTGCTAGCAGCGTAGCTCTCATCTTCTTTGCATGACAGTCAAAAGGACATTTTAGTTTTTTGGTGTTTTTATTTGGGTTCTCATTTTCTACTGAATGCTGGTAAACTCGACCTTTCTCTATTTTCTCAGCTTTTTAAGTGCATATAACTATTTTTATCTCCAGATGATATAATGAAGATGATTAATATGGTAAGGATTATTATAATCATGACTGTGGTACTAAGAATGACTATGATAAAGTGGACATTCATGATGATGATGATGTGTTGATGATACTTTTGCATGCTTTTCTATGGGTTCTCAGTGTTGTCAGTGCAGCCAGCAGGAGGCGCAGTCGCACCACATGAAGCACAGACAGATTTTTTGTTTTTTGTCCTGAATTTGGATCAGAGAGACGAACCGGTTCATTATCAGTCTGAGCTCTGAAGCCGCCGTTTCACTCTGAACTTCTGCGTTGTTTTTTATTTCCTGCAGCAGAAGATAAGTTGCTCTGACAACACTGAGGCGGTTTCTCTTCTGTGGGAGTCTCTCTTTTTCCTGCTCCCTCTGTTTCCAACCTTCTTCAATCATTTCTCTGCAGTCGGTTCTTTCTGGTTTCCCTTTGTCTCTTTTTGTCAGTTTGGCTTTCTTCTGTATAATATTAACCCTCTAGTTCTCCACTTCTCCATATTATTGCTCTGTTCTCTTACGTGCTACACGTGTTTCTCTAACTTCAAGAAATGTGTTAAGGTGTTATCAATAAAATGAGTTTAAATAGAAACTTCAGTGTCTTTCTGTGTAGATGGGTTTTAGTTTACATGAACACATCACTCCAAATGTCATAAACGTTTATTAAATCTTTCCAAATGAGCAAATAATCATGTAGACTTTTAATATCTGCACAAAGAAAACAACACAAAATGCATAAAATGTAACAAAGAAAAATAATTTCCAAATGCTAAACATTAGATTTAACATTCTGTTATATATGGTAAGAAAAGATGAATGTACATAAAGATATAAACTTTTTAAAGCATTTCATGAAGAAAACTAAATGTACACAGTATATTAAAGAGTGTAACAAAGTAATCAAACACCATTTGAACTTTTAGTTCAATAATCTCAACCATTCATCATCAATCACAGTGTTGAACTGATCGGCTTGCCATTGATTGGAATTGGCTGATTTTTGTTTTTTTCTTGATCTGGTTTGACTTTGATCGGCAGGTTAAATCTGTTTCCCATCACACATCTGAACACAGCTGGTGCACTTTAAGTTTAATAAAAAATATGTTAGACTGGTATAATGCCGCGATAAAGTATTAGTCTTATTAGGGTTTTTTAATATTTTTGCTTCTATAGCACTTAATTTTTTTAAGCTTGTTAAACAAATGTGAAAACAAAAAATTAGATTGAGTTAGAATAAGGATTTAATTTATTAAAGAAAAAAGATAGCATTGGTTTTGTCACCTTTTGCAACAGCTGCCATAAAGCCAGTAATTTGGTCATCTTTTTTTCCCCTCAATAAAGGAAATAATTTGAAAACTGCTTTTTATTTTTACTATGATCCCCTTACTGAAGGTTTTTATGATCTTTAACATTTAAGTGAAATAAAGTAAGCAAAAACAACTGAATCTGTAACATTTTGAAAAAGATTATAATCTCCATGTCTTCTTTATGGAGTAAAAGAAATAAAAAAAGAAATAAAAAAA
>NW_006799959.1:2644624-2648201 GCF_000485575.1 Poecilia formosa
TGCTCCTTCAGCTCACTGACTGCTTCTTCTATAGGAACCACTTTGTGACTCTGGTGGAGAGAAAACTCACAGACAGGACACACAGCTCTCTGCTCGTCTTTACAGAACAGCTTAGGGACTTCTTGGTGTTTCCTGCAGACCATCAGCTGCTTTGCTCCTGTTTCTCTCTCAGATGATCCAGGTTTCTGTCTTCCTGAAAAAGAATCAGCCAGTTCCTTCAAAGTGAAATTTATTCCTGGGAAAGACATTAGAGATTCCCTTTTACAGGTCGGACAGTTCTTGTTTCCAGTTTGTTCCCAGAATTCCTCCAGGCAGTTTGAACAGAAACTGTGGTTGCAGCTCAGAGACACGGGATCTCTGAATGTCTCTGAACAAATATGGCAGCTCAGGAAACTTTCAAAAGGAGTTCTTTCTGCCATCTTGTTTTAAATTATTTCAACAGCACGACTCACCAATAATTTCACTTGTTTCTTCTTAAAGTCTTCCAAATATTTGTTGGTTTTCCCGTGTAGATTTAACACAAAGTCAGCTCAATTCAATAACATCTGAAATGACTTTTAGGACAGGACGTTCACCTCTCAGTCACGTGTTAAATCAAACTAGCTGCTGTGTGAGTTTGTCTCCACTAGGTGGTGCTGTCGGACCATCTTTCTGAATCAAACAAGCAGATAATTTTTACAAACTTAAATAAAACAGTTGAGTTTTGTTTTATTTCTTTTTATGCTTAAAAACTGATGTGAATATTCACTTTTTTGTATTATTCCAACATAAAGTAAGCAAATGCATTTATGGATTTTTTTCTTTCTGTAAAGCCATTACTCTTTAGTTGCCTCTATTGGCTGTTCATTTCATCATCCTGATTCATATTAACACTGTCAATTCAATCCATTATTATTTTATATAAGAACAGTTCACCACAAATATAATCTTAAGGAACTTTTCCATTGATATTATTTGCTTTATTTACAGAACTCAATCAACCAATCAAGTTTATTTGTATAGCACATTTAAGTACAAGGCAGTTCAAAGTGTTTCACGTCATGAAAACAAAAACATTAGTCAAATAAATATATAGTGATATCCACTGAATGATAAAGACAGATTCAAACTCACTTCTAGTTATAGTTCACACAATAAAATTCAAAATATTTCCTGTTTAGAAGACTGTTTTTGCTAAATACCCACAAATACAGTTACAAAAAATTGTAAGAATTTGAATTACTGCATGTATACAGTAATACCTAGCAAGTATACTTTCAAATTATCACATACCTGTGCATATTGTATAGTTATTGAATTAAATTTTCCCATTCATACCCTGTACGTACCGGTTACAATACCTTTTATTTCCCCTACATATATATTTAAATCTGCATTGTAACTTACTTTGTTACCACTTAAGTACTTCTTATTTGATACAATCTACATTTAAGTGCCTTGTATTACTGACAGGCACACTGATAAAGTTTGATCTAATCTCATATTGATACACAAATTTACCTGTCAAAGTGTTTAGTAGTAATTTCTAATGATTGCTGATATTTTCATATAAAAGGACAAGGGGTGCACCGATTGCAGTTTTCTGGTCGATCACCGATTACCTCTATTAAAAATCCTGACCTGCAGATTCCGATTTTGGCTGATACCAATTTCTTTTGTCTAAAATGTAGCTAAATGTAGCAAGAAAGTTGATGATTCGCTAACAGTGAGATGACTATTGTTAACTGCAAACATAGAGACTTGATCTGATGGGCCAGTTTGCAAGTCTGGACTATAAATCAATGCACCCCTAAAAAGGACCATACTTATTCAAAACTAAATGATTAATTTACTGTAAATTATAATTTATTCCACTAAGATATACAAGAATAACATGAAGTCCCATGTTATATAACAGATACAAATCTATTATATAGTTTGAGGAAAGATGTAATGACTGTATTTTTACAGTCAAGACTGTATGTAAATAAACAGCAAATTCATGCCAACATACTTGTTGTGCGGCACCAATAACCTAGCCTGTAACATGAAATAGAGAATTTGCCCTCAACCTCCTTGGCTGAGTTTTTCAGCATATCAGAAATGAGTAGGCTAGGGGAAAATCTGATTGGTGCATCTCAAAAAATACATCTACTTCTTCAAACTGATATAAAGAAACTAATCAACAAAATAACAATAAAAAGTAAAATATTAAGCGAAAAAAGTTAACCTTTCCCCTTTGAATTTGGGAAAATAAGTATGCCATCCCCTTCTAATTTTCTATTTGCTCACATATAAATAAAAAATATGTGATAGAATATCAACTTTGATAGAAAGTTGATATTCTATCAATCTTGTTGATAGGATATCAACAAAATTTTCAGAAAAATATATTACATAAAATTAATAAAGTAGTTTGCATGTAATTAATTGAAATAAGCATTTAATCATTTAAAACATAGAATTCTGTCTCCCAGCTCTTTTTCATAACTTAACCAAACATCTTTGGAGAGATAGAAGAAAACAGTCACCCTTGTCATGCACAGAGGTGGCCATGTGAAATGGGGCTCAAAGCTCAAGTTCAGAGTCAAAGTCAAGAAACTAAAAGGATTTAAAGAGTTTTTGTGAGTGAGAAGTGAGTTAAAAATATTTTATGATGTGAAAATCTACTGACAGCTACACAAAGCATATTTGTGTTGTGCTTAAAACAATAAGCAAAGCACAAGCCTGGCATGACTCTACCAAGCTTGTAGTCATGCTTTGTGAGACTTCAAATGCTTATTCCCTCAGTGAAGTGTAAACTTGAAGTTTTGGGATCCATAATGCCAATATGAAAAAAATATTTAAATTTATCAAGTAGGTCCACACTGATTTTTTAAAACCCAGATTTGAGCTTATTTTGTTGAAAGACCTACTTCTGAAAAAATAAAAAAATAAAAATAAAGAATTCAGCTTACTCTTACCACAATTTCAGACTTGCCTATGCTGATACCCATGATTTTGGCATCAGTGGCTTCACCAACACTGAAGTATGGGAAGAGTTTCTCAGGGAAAGTTTCTCTGTAAATGTAGACAGGGGTCATGTCTTCAGAGTCGTAGAAGGACACCTCCCCTCTGTCATAATCCAGTTGGACTCTGATCCTCTGGAGACTCTTCTTCACTTTGACAGTGTTAACCATAACATCAGTGTATTTTCCATCTTCAAAACATAAACACCAGATTCCATTTTCGGGCATAATATCTCTCTTTCCCTTCCTGTCAACAGACTCTTTAACAAAGCCCAAATACCAGTCAGGATGATCTCCCACCTCCACATCCCAGCTGTGTTTCCCTGAGCTGAAGCCCTCAGAACCGAACACCTCAATATATTTAATGTTTCTCTCTGGATTTTCAGGAAGCTGCTGCTTTGTTTCTCCATTCCTCACACTGGTCAGATCATCAGACAGATAGATCCATCCATTTGAAGTGTTTGGGTCCAGAATGACAGGAGTGAACTTCACCTTGTCCTTCATCTTCTCCCAGACTCTGAAGGACAGGTTGCCCAGGTGTTTGGCCACATCTATCAGAGCTCCTGAGACCAGCTGTGGATCTGGCAGTG
>NW_006799959.1:2648367-2649290 GCF_000485575.1 Poecilia formosa
AAAAAAGAAATAAAAAAAGAAATTACAAATTTAAAAGTAAAAAATTTTGAATATCAGTATATCTACATATTTTATCAAAAGCAATTATAAAAAGATGATTTTAAGAAGATCAGTAGAGTTCTCCAATGTCAAATTAAAGGGAAGGAAATTGTCCCTTCAGTTTTTCATAAAGTCCATGAACAGCTTGTCTTGGTCACATGACCTCAGAGACTTGTTAAGGTTATATAATATTAAAATATTCCAAAGTCCTAGAAGTAAAATGAACCCCGTGAAGAAAACTTTACGTCTTATTGTCCAGAGAAAGTCTAGATTTATTTGTTAACAATAAATACATTTTTTAGGATTTATACAAAGTGATTTTTCTTTATCATATATCAAAAAATCTAAAATCAATAAAATTACAGATTTTAGCTTTACTTATTTAAGGAATTAACTAAAATATTATTTTAAAATTTCAAAGTCAAACAAACATGTAAAAAAAGGTAAAAATCTGTAAAGTTACACCAACTTTTCAGTTTCACATAATTTTGATCTTTGTCGTTTTTGCGCCAGCAGCTTCTCCAACACTGAAATAAGGGAAGAGTTTCTCAGTGAAAGTGTCTCTGTAAGTGTAGATGTGGGTCTTATCTTTAGAGTCGTAGAAGGACACAAAGCCGCTGTCATAGTCCAGCTGGACTCTGATCTTTTGGAGATTCTTCTTCACGGATATGGACTTACTCTCACCATCGGTGTATTTTCCATCTTCAAAACATAAACACCAGATTCCAAACTGCGGTGTAACATCTCTCTCTCCCTTCTTGTCAACAGACTCTTTTAACTAAACCCAAATTCCACTCAGGATGATCTCCCACCTCCACATCCCAGCTGTGTTTCCCTGAGTTGAAGCCCTCAGAACCAAAAACATTCCAGTATTTAGTGTTTCT
>NW_006799959.1:2649971-2661027 GCF_000485575.1 Poecilia formosa
TCTTGTTTAACTTAACCTGTGTGAAAAGTCGCAGAAAATAAAATCTAAATATTGCAGCTTCAAGAAATAGCCTGGTATACTTTTGTATATAAACAACATTCAGTGCTAATATGATGGTACTGAATAACTCCTATACCCTGGAAGGATAAAGAAAATTAAAGACTATTTAGATACTGTTTAATTTAATCAGAAGAAGATATGCAGTTTAGAAGGACATTTATAATGTAGTTTTTATTTTAAATAAAACAACTTTAGGATATATGGCAGTCTCAATCTGATTTCTGACTAAATATTTCAAACAAAATGGTTTCATGACAAGTGTGACTAAACTACAGTAAATATGCAGTGTTACGTAATTATACACAATATTTAGTTATAGAGTCCATATTTATGTGATCGGTTTAGCTGAAAAATATTTACATTTAAAACAATGTCATTACCTGTGCTGATGTCTGCATCAGTATTTTTTTTATTTCTGAACTCATAATAGAAGTAATTGTGATACACTTGATGTAGCAACATTGTAGGAATTTATCACTCCAGCCATTTTCTAACACCCTTGTCCCTTCGTGGGGTCAGGAGGGTTGCTGGTGCCTATCTCCAGCAAGACATTTCGGGTGAGAGGCGGGGTCACCCTGGACTGGTCACCAGTCTGTCTCAGGGAAACACAGAGACAGACAGGAGAAACAACCATGCGCGCGCTCACACACACACACACCCCCACACACACACACACACACACACACACACACACACACACACACACACTTAGGGAGAACTTAGGGAGAATTTAGAGAGACCATTAACCTGACAGTCATGTTTTTGGACTGTGGGAGGAAGCTGGAGTACCCAGAGAAAACCCACGCATGCACAGGGGGAACATGCAAACTCCATGCAGAAAGACCGGGGCAATCGACAGTTGGCGGGGCAACGCGTTTTCGCCGGCCGCAGTCGAATACTGTCAAATGCGGAATCCTAAGGGGGCAGGAGGGGTGGTGAGGTGCGGGGAAAGTGCTGGGGAGCGGGAGGTGTTAACAACTCTACTTAACATGTGAATAGCAACAGGAGACCCACGTGAATCGTCAGTTATTGGGTGAAAAAACAATGACATCACAATTCATTACTTACATGTGATTGGTTGGTAGATATCTCCCTATTGGACACACTAGACCTTTATAATTACAGGCCTGGTTAAGCCCCTCCCTAATAAAATTATAGAAAAAAATAACTCAGAAATAAAAATACACCAAGCACAAGGCATAAGTTTATATTTTTAATTTTTGTTGAAAAATAAATATGTACATACATGCATATAAAACACATCTACAAATAAAGAAACCACATGTATAAAATAAAAAAACACATCTACAACTAAAAAAAAAACATCTTTCAGTTAAAAAAAAAAAGATTACAGCACAAAATGCTTGTCTACTTCTGGGCCGTGTGGTGGTGGCTTTCTTTCTGAGCATGATCCAACATACAAACGCATATGACGCAAAATGCTGTATTTAGCTTCAAGTCTCTTACCACGACTTTTGGTGTTATATCTTACTGTTTGCACACTAAATAAGATATAAATGCTTGTCCATTTCTGGACCATCTGGCAGTGTTTTTTTGTCCAAACATGATCAAACATTATGCTGTGTTCAGGACAGGTCCAACATCTCTCCTGTAGCATAGACCTGACGTCTCTTCCTGTCTTGTAGACCTGATGTCACTGAGCTCCTGGGTGGAGGAACTTGGGGTCCATCCTGACACCGCCTCATAGCTGCCATCCTCCCAGAATGCCACCTCCTCTGCTGCCAGTACTCTCTGCCTTCCTCCATCAGCTGTTAATACAGAACAGACAATCATTATGTGTTTAGGGGTAGGAGTTTATAAGTTCTCACTTCTTCCTACCCCATTTTGAGCATGATATGTTAACTGAAACAAAAAAATCTGTATTTTCTCTTCTTTCTTATGCACTTCTTGTTACTGTGCACTATTTTATTTTATATTTGTATCATGTTCGAATAAAATTTCATTTCATTTCATTTCATTTCATTTCATTATGAGCTACAGGCATCTTTTAGTCATTATGGAACTACAGTGAAATTGTTTGGCAACTTCCAGCTTAGTATGCACACATAAGACATTAAAACAAACAAACAAACAAACAAAAAAAACACACACATTAATACATTCTTACAAAAAATAAAAACTTTAATGAAAAAGAGAAAACACTTGGAAACAATTGGAAGAAAAAATAGTCAAAAGCAGTTGGTAATAAATAGTAAAACATAGTTCAACAAACTCTGAGGCAGATAATTTGCTTTGATGGATTTTAATAAATCACAGTGCTTTAATCATTCAAGGAATTGTGACATCTCTAGATTAGTAATAAATCTTACCTGCTTCTTTCTTTAGCTACATCTGGATGACTGTCAGTCGGTCTTCACACCAAACAAATCAGCGAGTTCTTTGAGGGAGAAGTTCATGGACGGATCCTCCGTTGATAATCGTTTACAGATGGGACAGTTCTTGTTTCCAGTTTGTTCCCAGAATTNTGGCAGCTCAGGTAACTTTCCAGAAGAGCTCTCTCTGCCATTACTCTATTTTGTATCAGTCAAGACAAAATGTTGACTTACAAATCTCCTTTAGTGTGTTCGTCTGTGGTGATGTGAGGCTGTCCGTAAACGTTGTGTCCTCTCCTTTGTCAGCAAAGCAAACCTTTCAGTTTCCTTTTCCCCTTGTTTGGGTGGAGCTGACTGAAATTAAACTGACATTTTGCCAAGTTGCCTCTAGATGGTGCTGTTTCATCCTTTTTTTTTATTTTTTTTTTTTTATTTCTGTTTTGCTCCTTGGTAAATTTTTGCTTAGGAAAACATGAATGAGGTTTTTAGGTTTTGGCTTTTCTCGTTTAACTGAATCTTTGTGAAAAGACACAGAAAATAAAATCTAAAAATTGCAGCTTTAAGGAAATTGACTGTTTACTTTTGGACATAAATAATATTCAGTGATAATATGATGGTACTGAATGATCTATATACGCCATGGGAGAAAAAAAAATGAAAGACTAGATTGAAGTACTGCTTAAATTAATAAAGAGAAGTTGTGCAGCTTTGTAGGAGATTTATAATTTAGTTTATACTTTAAATAAATCAACATGAGGATCTACGGTAGACATTAGTCTATCGATCTGATTTCTGACTAAATGTTTCAAACAACAAATGAAAATAATAATCAAATTTTCTTCATAACAATTGTGCAATTAAACTACAGTATATAAAAAGTAATATGTGACGTAATTAAACAATATTTGGTTATAGAGTTCATATTTATTTGATCTGTTTAGTTGAAAAATTAGGACATTTAAAACAACCTGCTGATTTCTGTCTCAGTATTTTTTATTTCTGAAGACATAATAGAAGTACATGATACACTGAATATAACATTGTAAGAATTAAGGATTTATTGTAAATAAAATAAACTTTAAAAGAGAAACTTTGCAAAGAATAATTAAAAAGCTGATGGCAACATTATAAAATTCACAAACACTAAAATATTAAAAATGATTGTTTGACATGATGTTACAAAGATAAAGTGTCTAGTAGGAAGTTTAGGACAAAAAAAACTTCTTAAAACCCACAAAAGTATTACATGTTGTGTTTGTTTTCTAATGCATTACAGATTCCAGAAAACTCATGTTTGATCATTTCAAAGGTTTTAAGATCTGTACGTGTCTTATGTCTTGATTTAGTTTCAGGTATTCATAAAATAGTTTAATTGAATGCACCAAAATAATTCTTTTTAACAAGGAATTTAGATTTTGATTAAAAATGGAATTGATATATAATTAAATTGGAAGAAAAATTAATTACTGGACCAGTTTGTGACTTCACTGACCTTCAATAATTTGCGTTACATTGATCCAAACAGCATCTTAGTTTCACATATTTTGATCTCAGATGTTTTGGCATCACCTGCTGCTTCTATCAATCAATCAAATTTTGTTTGTATAGCACATTTCAGCAGCAATGCATTTCAAAGTGCTTTACATAATTTAAATAAAAACAGCATGTGACATTGAATAAACAATGAGAAAGAGAGAGATTTTAAGAAAAAGAAACAGTGAGAAAGAGAAATAAAAAGAAATTAAAGTAAAAATAAAGAGATTAAATGTAAAAATAAGGGAAGAGTTTCTCACTTAAAGTGTCTCTGTAAGTGCAGATGAGAGTCATGTCTTCAGAGTCATAGAAGGACACGTCCCCCATGTCATAGTCCAACTGGACTCTGATCCTCTGCAGACTCTTCTTCAGTGTGAGAGTTTTACCTGCACCAGTAGTGTATTCTCCGTCACGATGCCATAAACACCAGATTCCATATTCTGGTGAACCATCTATCTCTCTCCCTTCCTGTCAACAGACTCTTTAACCAAACCAACACTCCAGTTACGATCATGTCAAATCTCCACATCTCAGCTGTGTTTGCTTGAGTTGAAACCATCAGAACCAAAAAACTGGAATACTCAGTGTTTCTCTCTGGATCATCAAGAAGCTGCTGCTTTGTGTCTCCACGTCTCAAACAAGTTTTCTGTCACTGACCAACTTTTATCACAATCCACAAACTGGCAGCAGAACTTTAGGAAGAACTTCATGTTTCTGGTTTTATTTGTTCTAAAACTGACCATGATGTGTGTTTTTAACCTGATTCTGGTTTCATCATCTTCTTACTTACTTTGATTGAACTCAATGGTCTCAGTAATAAATGTTGATATTAACCAGGATGATAACTTGTTTATGATCAGAATCAGAGCTAATCTTTGATCCTCTGAACTAATCTGACTTCCTGCAGTCTGAATTTTATGATCGTCCAAACATGGAGGAGATGCAGGTGAATTGAAAAACAACTGCACTCACAGAGACAAGTGTCATGTTTTCAGAGTCGTAGAAGGACATGTCCCCTATGAAATAGTCCAGCTGAACTCTAATCCCCAAGAAACTCTTCTTCATTGTGTGAATCTTACCAACACCATTAGTGTATTTTCAACCAAGGTGCAATAAACACTAGATTCCATATTCTAGTGAAGCATCCATCTCTCCTTCCTGTCAACAGACTCTTAACCAAACCCACGTCCCAGTTACGATGGTCTCCCACCTCCACCTCCACCTCTGTATGGACCTTAGATGCATGGCTCTCTGCAGGTACTCCAGCTTCTTCCTACAGCTCAACAAAAATACCATTAAAAACTACAGCTTAAAAAAATGCCCTTACATGTGAGTGTATGTGTGCAGAGGCGGTCCCAGCCTGTTTGGTGCCGTGGGCAAACAACTCCACCTGTGCCTCCCCCAAACACCACACTGCACTCTGGGAGGTGGGGGTTGTGTGCATTAGGCGCCGTCTAATGCTGTACCCCACAAGATGCTGTATCAGAAACCGCCGCTGTATATGTGCAAGAATATTTGTCTGGTGTCTCTGTGCTGCCCTATAATGGACTGGGCACCTGTACCAAGATGGAAAAACAAGTATAGGAAATGGATGGATTGATGGATAACTGTCTCAGTTGCATTTGTATGACCTCCACTCATTCAAATCCTTTAGCTAACATACTGGTTTGCAAAGAACTTAGAAAGGATCATGATAATATCCTGGAGCAAGGGTATCAATCAGTAGAAAGATAAAAAAAAATCCACAGCATTATATACAGTTAATATCTGGCATGTACATCCAGTATATGAATAGACATGTTTTTATCCTCACTATCTGACCTTAAATCAGAATAAACCTTTCTTGTTTAAGATCAGTAAGGATTAACAAAGTTGTTGTAATTTGACTAGAATTTAACCAGAGAAACCTTTTAACAATTTTATGAATCATAAAATATTGTAACAACCACTTTTGCCAATAGGCTTTCTATTCTCACTAAATAATGTAATTAGGAGATACTGATTTGGTTGGTATTGTCATCCAACAGTGTTAAAAACATATCAATATTGCACTCAGTGATGAAGTCATGAACTAAATGTCCTTTTTGCAAATAGGGATCTTATATTCAGCAAAGTCAGTAACTTGGTGGAAGATAATTTTTCAATTTGAGGTTTCTTCAGAGAGGGCATAAATCTTAGGTTTGATTTTTAGATCACTGCACTTCATTCTTCTGATAATTTTCTGTTGGTAATACGGAAAGGGAAACTCAAGTATCGTACAGCCAGAAATCACGGAGGAAGACAGGTGTAGAAATAATTAATGTCTGGACCTCTTTCTCAGGATTCAGATAAACAGAGTGGAGGTTCTTCTGGGGAACCAGAGCCAGGAGGTTCTGATGATGCATGTCATGCTTTTTTTGGTACTCAAAAGAGAAGTTTCTAGAAATACATGGTGGTCCATTTTCTAACTGAAAAAAAGAAACGTTACTACAGGAGAAGACGTTTCTGAGCTGTCTTGTCTTCCAATAAGAAGTGGGAAAAATGAAAGGGAACCAGTATCTTGCTCCAGTTGGTGTTTTGAGAGACGGCAGTTTTTCAATGCACAGAAAATTGTGCATGGATGAGATTCTCTAAATTTTGCTGTGACAATATTAATTTAATCCTGGAAATCCAGGTGACAGAAGGCTGACTTTGTATCTGTCATTATGTATCTTTGAAGGTTCAGGTCTGAGTTCATCACTACACCCATGTTTTAAGCTGTATCAGTTGTTTCTAGCTGTAATAACCAAAAGTGTGTGCTAGCTCTAAATCGTTCCTCTTTAGATTCAAAGTTAATGACTTCATCTGGAGAAACTTAGGGCATATTCATCCATTTGGTCTAAGCTTCTGTTCTGTACTTGAATGGGTTCAGAGTCTCCTGGTGACATCGTGATGTAGAGCTGCATATCATCTGCGTAGTCATGGAAACTAATCTAACTGCTCATTATAACCTGAATTATTGGGAGAATGTAGCTATTGAATAGGGAGGGTCCCAGGATTGAACCTTGGGGTACCCCACATGTGACGTCTGTCCGTTCTGATGAGAAGTTATTCATTGTCATGATCCGTGTTTCTGTGTATTTATATTAAGGTTTTTCTGTGTTCAGTTTCTGTCCTGTGAGTCTCTGTTGCTTCTGCGTCTTCCCCGTTGATCGATCCCAGCTGTGGCTCGTTCCTTGATCACCCTCCCATTGTATTTAGTCCCACCTGTTGTCTTTGTCTCTTGTCGGGTCCTTGTCGTGTTTACGTCATTCATCGTTTGTCTGCTTACCTTCACAGTCGAACTGTTAAGTCCTGTGTTGGTCTGGCTCTTGTTTTCAGTCTTCAGGTTTTCAGTTGCTACCGGTATTTAGCTGTGTGTTAATCTGTCTGCCGTGCTGCCTGATCTGGACTGTTTTTGAGCATCTTCATTAAATTCATTTTCTTCTACAACCTGGGTCTCTGCGTCTCTCCTCACCACCTCTCAACCACCACATCTGACATTCATGGACACAAAGAAGTCCCTACTCTTTAGGTAATTTTTCTCCAGCTGAGTATTGGATTTAGTTTTTATTTTAAAACCATCAACTTTAGAGTCTACCATCAGTAGAAATTATTTTTAGTCTGTCAATCTGGTTTCAAACAAGAAAATAATCAAAACTGTTTCATAATTGTGTGACTAATCTACAGTATATAAACAGTAGTGTTGTGTAATGTAATTTTGAACAATATTAAGTTATGGAGTTAAAATTTATTTGATCTATTCAGCTGAAAAATATTATTTAAAACAATCTCCTTACCTGTGCTGATTTCTGTATCAGTATTTTTTTATTCCTGAACTTGTAGCAAACAGAGGTAAGTGATACACTTGATGTAGCAACATTGTAAGAATTAAATGTTTATTACGAATAAAATCAGTTTTAAAAGGGGACATTTTGCAGAAAATAATTAAGAAGCTCTGATGGTGACATTATAAAATTGAAATACACTAAAAATATTCAAAACTATTTTTTGACATGTAATAAAGATAATAGTGTGTTTATAAGTCACTTAAGAGGTGAAGCAATTTCTTAAAACCCATACAAGTAATACATGTTTTGTTTTCTTTTACATCTATTTAATCTATCAATTTTAATTCTATTTAATTACAATTCTCATACAAATGTCATGTTTGGTCACTTCAAAGGTTCTATGATCTGTAGGTATTTTATATCTCGACTTTGTTTCAGGCATTCCTACAAAGGTTTAATTCAATGTACAAAAATTATTTTTTCTTAACCAGGATTTTAGATTTTCTTTTTGAATAAAAAATAAATTTATATCAAATGAAATTGAAAAAACCAATTACTGGAGAAATCAATTTGTGACTTCACTGTCCTTCAATAACTTGAAGAACAGTGAAGAACAATCAGAACAGCTGGTTCAGATGATTGCATGACCTTCTGCAGCCATCAAGAACTGCAGAAGGCTGTTAATTCACTGATTCAATCCAGGTGTGGCAGAAGGGAAACGCCTAAAACATGTAAGGTTGAAACACTGATCTAAACCTGTTAACGACTGATTCAGTCTATTGATCCTTGGGTTGGTAAATGGTTAAACTGAACTATTACTACTCGTGTGGGATCTTTATCAGCATATGGACATTTTTGAATTAATTTAAATATCAACTTATTGGAAATGTTTGGTTAATGGAAGATTGAGCCAGTTATTTGATTGATTGAAGTTTATCCTGTTTATATTGTAAATAATTGTTTCACTTTGTGCTAAATAAAACCCTGATCCTCCCTAAGTTTTATCTTTAGAGCTTCTGATAAACAGCCCTTTACTTTAACTATTGATTCCCACATTTTAACATGAATGCAGCATAATAAATGCTACATTATGCTGCAGCTTGATCGGTAAATGTAGTCACATTGATCCAATCAGCATTTTAGTTTCACATATTTTGATCCCAGATGTTTTGGCATCACCTGCTGCTCCTATATTAAAATAAGGGAAGAGTTTCTCAGTGAAAGTGTCTCTGTGAGTGTAGATGAGTCATGTCTTCAAAGTCATAGGACAACGTCCCCCATGTCATAGTCCAGCTGGACTCTGATCCTCCAGAGAATCTTCTTCAGCATGAGAATCTCACAAACATCATCGTATTTTCCACTGATACGTTTTGTCTTGTATCAGTCGAGTCTACAGTGGCGCAACTGCACATTATTCAGGTGGATGCGAAAACATAAATCGCCCCTCCCACCCCGCCCCCCAGAGGCGACGCTACGTGAAGTGTGAAACTCGCTACATTTACCTCGTTATGTGCGAGAGGTGAAGGAGCGTGAGGCGCGCTGAACTGTATGGGAAAACATAATCGGCGCGTCGCCCCCTCCAGACGGGGTTTTGGCGCCCTCTCTGGTGCTGCGCCCCTATGCGTTGCATACGCTACATACCCACTTTTTGCGCCTCTAGACAAAATGTTGACTTACAATTCTCCTTTAGTTTGTTCGTCTGTGGTGATGTGAGACTGTCCGTAAACGTTGTGTCCTTTGTCAGCAAACCAAGAATTTTAGTTTTGTTTATCTTTTTTTGGGTGAAGCTGATTGAAATAAAACTGACATTTTGCCAAGTTGCCTATGGTACCGTTTTGTCCTTTGTTTGCTCGTGGGTAAATTTTTGCTTAGGCAAACATGAATGAGGTTTTTAGGTTTTGGCTTTTCTCGTTTGAACCTGTGTGAAAAGATGCAAAAAATAAAATCTAAATATTGCAGCTTTAGGGAAATTGGCTGCCTTTGTATATAAACAATATTCAGTGATAAAATTATGGTACTGAATAACCCATGCATGCCAGGGGAGGATAAAGAAAATGAAAGAATATATTGAGGTACTGCTTAAATTAACCAGGAGAAGCTGTGCAGTTTTTCCTGATGATAGTTTTTATTTTAAATCAACTTTAGGATCTATGTAAGACATGATTTTTAGTCTCAATCTGATTTCTGACTAAATATTTCAAACAAACCAAAAATAATGTCATTGTATACAATATTGATTTAAACATTTCATATACATTTGATGTTAGTTGAAAATATTTACATTTAAAAAATACAAATACCTTTGATTTCTGCATAAGTAACTTCATTTCAGAACTCATAACAAACAGAAGTAAGTGATGGACTTTGTAGCAACATTCTAAGAATTTATAATTTAATGTGAATAAAACCAGTTTTAAAAGGGAAACATTGCTAAGAATAATTGAAAACACTGATGTGACATTTAAAATTGAAAAACAAAAACAAAATTCAAAAATTATTTTTTCACCTATTATACAGGTAATGTGTTTATTAGTTAATGTAGGATATGAAAAACTTCTTAAAATGCACAAAATTGAATTCCAAGCTGTACTTTGCGATGTGATTAATTACAATTCTTATAAAAATCTCAAATCTTCGAAAAGGTTCTGTAGATATCTTATCTCTTTAATTTGTTTCTGGTATTCATACAAAGGCTTTAATTAAATGATTTTTTTTCTTAACCAGGATTTTAGATTTTCGTTTTGAATAAAAACAACATTTATATTAAATCAGACAAAACAAAAATGTACTGGAGACAAATTAGTTTGTGACTTCACTGTCCTTCAGTAATTTGAGTCACATTGATCCAATCAGCATCTTAGTTTCACATATTTTGATCTCAGATGTTTTGGCATCACCTGCTTGTCTTATATTAAAATAAGGGAAAAGTTTCTCAGTGAAAGTGTCTCTGTGAGTGTAGATGTGAGTCATGTCCTCAGAGTCATAGAAGGATACAAACCCCCTGTCATAGTCCAGCTGGACTCTGATCCTCTGGAGACTCTTCATCAGTTTGAGAATCTTATAACCATTAGTGTATTTTCCATCACGATGCAGCAAACCCCAGATTCCAAATTTTGGTGTAGCATATCTCTCTCCTTCCCTGTCTACAGACTCTTTGACCAAACCAACACTCCAGTCAGGAAAATGTCCCACATCCACATCCCAGCTGTGTTTCCCTGAGTTGAAACCATTAGAACCAAAAACTGTGGGGTACTTCCTGTTTCTCTCTGGATTATCAGGAAGCTGCTGATCTGTGTCTCCACGTCTCAAACTGGTCAGATCATCAGACAGATGGATCCATCC
>NW_006799959.1:2663214-2673929 GCF_000485575.1 Poecilia formosa
CATGCACTGTAAAAACAGATCAAGTTTTATTTTCCTCTCTACCCGACCTTAATAAAAGTCTAAACATTTCCTTTTTAGCATTAGGATTACCAAAGTCACTGTGATTTACTAATTACCCTGGAAGAATAAGAAACTGAGTGAATAGATTAAAAACAACCTTTAAAATCTGGATATAACTTGTTCCACAATCTATTTTTTGGGTTTTATTTTAGGCCACTCTTTGGTGGTTTTAACATAAGACCCAACATATTGAGTCAAACTCTGAACCCAACCCTGTTCTGTTAAATCAAGCCAGAGGTGGATCAGTGCATATTTGATCCATTGCTGGGTTACGTGAAGAACCCAAATTAGGTTGTTTTTATCCCAGAAGATTCACTAAGATACATCGTAATGTGAGTCAACCTAGAGTTTACAAAAAAAAGAATATAAATTAAATTAGATATTGAGTCCAATTAAAAGTTTATATTTATGGCTGTGAACATCAAACTGAAGTAAAACAAGCTGGATACTAAATTAAATACTGAAGCAATCATTTCTTTTAATAGTAACTAAATCAAGACACTAGTTTTGCTTCCTGAGTCAAACATCTCTAAGTTTTTCACTTGGAAAAATAGTTTTTGTCTTCCTTTAAAGATTCTCTTTTTGTTGTTTAAATCTGATCAAAACTCTGTTTCATGAAAATTGTGTGACTAATCTGTAACATAGAAGCAGTTATATATTACGTAATGTAATTGTACACAGTAGTTGTAGGATATATTTATTTATTGGATCTGTTCAGCTGAAAAATATTGACATTTAAAATGTTGATATTTTTATTTCTGAATTCATAGTAAATAGAAATAAGTGACACAGCATCACTGTGAGAACTAAGCATTTAATGTGATTGAAATCAAATTTAAAAGGAAAACATTATAAAGAATAACTAAACAGCTCCAACGGTGGCATTATAAATAATATTTGAAAAACACAAAAATACACAAAACTATTTTATGACATTGTGTAATACAGATAATAAAGTGTTTATTAGATAATTTATAAGATTGATACAGAAGATAATTATGGCCTCTAAAAAAAGGAATTCTCAGAATTCTGAGAATTCCTTTTGTTTCCAGAGGACCTAATCCTCTTCCATAGATTAAACAACTTCTTAAAATTGGCAAAAGTATTTTATTCTTACTTTGTTTCCTCATGCATTACAGCTCACATGAAACCTTAAGTTTGATCATTGCACATGATGTATAGTCTGTGCAAATTGCTTTTTGTGTCTCAATTTTGTTTCTGGTATTTGTACCATACAGCTAAAAAAATAGTGAAAGAAAAACTACAAGGGTTTAATTCAATATACCAAAATCATTTCTTCAAAACCAAAATTTTTCTTTTTCTTTTGAATAAAAACTAAATTTGTATCAAATGAAGTAAAACAAAAAAATCTACCAGATCAAAATCAGTTTGTGGCTTCTCTGTCTATCAATAATTTGAGTCACATTCATTGAATCAGAATCTTAGTTTCACAGATTTTGATCTCAGATGTTTTGGCATCACCTGCTGCTCCTATATAAAAATAAGGGAAGAGTTTCTCAGTGAAAGTGTCTCTGTGAGTGCAGATGAGAGTCATGTCTTCACAATCGTAGAAGGACACAACCCCCATGTCATAGTCCAACTGGACTCTGATCCTCTGGAGACTCTTCTTCAGTTTAAGAGTTTTACCAGCAACATCACTGTATTTTCGATCACCATGACATAAACGCCAGATTCCATAATCTGGTAAACCATGTCTCTCTCCCTTCCTGTCAACAGACTCTTTAACCAAACCAACAGTCCAGCGAGGATAATCTCCCACCTCCACTTCCCAGCTGTGTTTCCCTGAGTTGAAGCCTTCAGAACCAAAAACATTTTTATATTTAGTGTTTCTCTCTGGATTGTCAGGAAGCTGCTGATCTGTGTCTCCACGTCTCAAACTGGTCAGATCATCAGACAGATGGATCCATCCATTTGCAGTGTTTGGGTCCAGAATGACGGGACTGAACTTCACCTGGTCCTTCATCTTCTCCCAGACTCTGAAGGACAGGTTGCCCAGGTGTTTGGCCACATCTATCAGAGCTCCTGAGACCAGCTGTGGATCTGGCAGTGACCTCTGACCTCTGGCTCTGCTCTGAGTGGCTTCATAACTGCTGAGGAACGACACGCTGTCTTTCTGCAGCTCTTCTTCCACAGCAGAGATGCTGTCTGACAGAGAGGAGATCTGCTGCTCAATCCTCTTCATCTCTCCCATGATAGTCTTCCTCTTCTGCTCCTCTTCCTCCCTCAGAGCTGCCAGTCTGGACTCCTCTTCCTCTCTCAGGAACTGGTGGAGCTTGTTGAACTCTGCTCTGATCTGTCTCTCTGTGGACAACACCTGCTTCTTGGAGTGTTGAATCACATCATCGTATGTTTTCTCCACTTGTTCATGTTTGTTCCTCTTGTCCTGCAGAGACTTTAAGTCAGATTCCAGCTGCTCCTTCAGATCACTGACTGCTTCTTCAACAGGAACCACTTTGTGACTCTGGTGGAGAGAAAACTCACAGACAGGACACACAGCTCTCTGCTCGTCTTCACAGAACAGTTTAGGGTCTTCTTGGTGTTTACTGCAAACCATCAGCTGCTTTGCTCCTTTGTTTCTCTCAGATGATCCAGATTTCTGTCTTCCAGTAAAAGAATCAGCCAGTTCCTTCAGAGTGAAATTTACTACTGGATAATCCTTTGACGATCTTCTTTTACAGATGGGACAGTTCTTGTTTCCAGTTTGTTCCCAGAATTCCTCCAGGCAGCTTGAACAGAAACTGTGGTTGCAGCTCAGAGACACAGGATCTCTGAAAGTCTCTGAACAAACATGGCAGCTCAGGTAACTTTCCAGCAGAGCTCTTTCTGCCATTTTGCTTTGAATTACTTCAACAGCACGACTCACCAAACTTGTCACTCGCTTCTTCTTAAATTAATCCAGATATTTGCCCTTTTTTCAGAAGAGATATAACGCCTAGTAATGGCGTCTCAGGTGAGTTCACTAACAACTTTCAGTTTCTAGTCAAGTGTTTAATCAAACTTTCTGCTGTGTGACTTTGACTCCAGCAGGTGGTGCTGTTGACATTTCTTTCTAAGTTAAACACAGTATTTACAGACTTAAAATTGAACAGTCCTATTTTCTTTTATTTCTTTTTTTTGGTTCAAAATTCTGATAAACATTTACTTTCTCATCATTTTAACTTTTTTTTAAAACCATTCCAACTTAAAGTAAACAAAAGCATTGTGGGGAAAAATATATTTTTTTACTGTATAGATTCATTTATTGCCTGTAGGTTTTGTTTGTTCATTCATTCCATCTTCTTGGTTCGTATTAACCTCTATTTATGACTCAGTAACTCTAAACTGTTATGAAGGATAATATCCTCACAGATTACAGTATTTTAGGGATGCATAGTTTCTTTCTGCTTTTCATTTCTTTGTGTCTTTTTTTAAAAATTCAGTCACATCAGTGATTTAAACTTCTGGAGTTTTATTTTTTACTTATCTCTAATAAAAACAATGTTTACCAGTTTATCTCTTTGTAGTGGCAATTGTTTGCCAAGCCAAACATCTAATAAAAGTTCCATTAAGCCACTACTAAGACACTGGTGTCAAGTTTCTTTACACAGGCAAAAGAAGGTTCAATGTCCAAACTTGTAGATTGTTCTGGATGGTTTATTTTCCAATTTCAGAAAGCAATAACAGAGTTCAAACTTTCCTTTGTTCTTTCTGCTACCTCTCTTGCTCTGGTAAAAACCATAGGCCCCAAACCCTTAAGTTTGGGCCTGGTAAAGGGCCTGCTGGCTTCTACAAGTGTAGGGGCTACAAGGCCCCTACACTTGTAGAAAGTGAACCAACCCACCCTTCTTACTTAGAAAATAAATAAGAAAAATAATAAAACAATAAATAAATAAAATAAACAGTTATTAACCTACAAATAAATTCTATAAATAATACAAAAAATTTAAATTTATGAATAAACTAACAAAATTCAAATGGATAAAGAAATAAAGAATAAATAGCTCCAACACTTTATAACGTTGATTCATTTTTAATATTCCTTCACCTTTCTTCTTCAGTCTAACACAAAAAGCCTTTGACTAACAGAAAACCTTCCGTTCAGAAGTTTAAATTAAAAATGTGAATAAAAGTCACTATTTTGGGCTTTAGTTGAACTGGTTTTTAGAATAAAATGACTATTATAAAAATCCAAAATGATCTTTGAAAAGAAGAATTAGGTGTTGAATTAGGAGTACAAGTTTGAATTTATGGTGGATTTTGTCTCATTTACAAAGGGTCAATTATTCATACAGACTCATTAGCATCTATTTTAAAATTTATCAAGCTGCACCTGCAACACACACTCTGTAGTCACCAACAAGATTCTGGAATAATTCTGACTCTTCCTGTCAGAATAGGTGGAGTTCATTCATGAACTGGTTGATTTTCTGTTGCTTATTGACTTTTAATAACAATCCACAAACTGGCAGCAGGACTGATGTCAGAACTTTGGGAAGTACTTCAGGCTCCTCCTAGGGGTGGGAAGGGTTGCTGGTGCCTCTCCAGCTGCGAACGGGCGAGAGGCGGGGGTCACCCTGGACAGGTCGCCAGTCTATTACAGGGCAACACAGAGACACACAGGACAAACAGCCATGCACACACACACACACACACACTCACACCTAGGGAGAATTTAGATAGACCAATTAACCTAACTGTAGTGACCATTTGTCCCCAAACTTAAATTCAAAAAATCAAAAACTCGAAAGTGATCAAAACAAAAGTAAATCCAAATCAAATAGTCACCTGATGCACTGTGGATTCTGGTTTACGCAGCAAAAAGGGAATCAAAGTCAAAATATAGTTCTTTGGGTTTATTTGTAGTTCAGGCAAAAGGGTTACAGGCTTCTGCTCCTATTCCTGTACCTGTTCTCTGACTAACAAAAACCCGATGTGACTGATTGGCTGGTAAAAAACCTTATGACCACCCACGTGCATAATAAGCTACCTAAGACCCACCTATTTATACAGTGAAGTACCCACATCCCAACCTGAAATTAATTAACTAATTATGTGACTTCCTAATCAAAGAAATTATAAACAACAAAACAAAATTCTAATAATAAATCAACTGGAAAAAAACAAAAACAAATAAGAATAAACTAAACAATTTAAATTCTAAGATTTAACCAAAAAATGGGAAAATAGCTCCTACACTAACAGACATGTTTTTGGACTGTGGAAGCCGGAGTACCCTGAGAGAACCCAGGCATGCACAGGGAGAACATTTAAGGAGGATATTTGAAAAAGGAAGATATTTAATTGTTGAAACAACTTTTTCAATAATTTTACTTATGAACTGAAAGGTGGCGATTGGTCTGTAGTTCTGCAATAGTGATTTGTCCACTTTTATCTTTTTTATCAATGCTCATAACTGCTATTTTTAAAGCCTGGGGGAAAACACCCGATGAGAGCGATGAGTTTACTATTCAAATCAGATCATTTGCAAAGACAGGCATAACTTTCCTAAGGAAAGTTTGAGTAGGACAGTGGTGCCCAAAGTCGCTCCTCGAGGGCTGGCATCCTGCATGTTTTAGTTCTCTTTCTGGTTTAGTGCACCTGGATCAAATGATGGCTCATTAGAAGGCCTAAGAAGAAAATTAACATGCTGAAAAGGTTGTTATGACCCCCAGGAGAGAACTAAAATATGCAGGATGCCGACTTTGGGCACCACCGGAGTAGGATATCCAGATAGTCAACATTATGTTGTGGAAATGCAGCTATTTTTTTATTCATTTGTTATATTTAGGCATAGTATGGGAGCTTTAATTGAGCAAATTGTGACTATCTTTGTTCCTAAACAAAGTAAAACAAATTAGATACTAAGATAAATATGTAAACAATCATATATTTAATGATTTGCTAAATCATGACACTATTAAGTTAGGCTTTCTGAATTAAACACATTTTAAGTTGGTCATATTCACCAAGTTATGTTCATCTTATTTTCTTAAAATATTTTCTCTTTTCCAGGCACGTGCAGAGTGGGGGCGGGTAATGGGGGCTGGGGGTGCTTGGGCACCTGCCCTTTCTGCTCCTTGCCCCCAAGTGCCCTTTTGGTAATTTATTTTTTATTTTTTTTGGATTATTATTTTCTAAGCCCTCTTCTGACACATAAAAACATGTACTAAAATTATTTGCTTTTTTTTTTTTTTTTTGTACAACATAATAAACCGGTAACCTTGTTACCTTTGACCTTTTGCCCGTGACGCATGACGCAGTTGCTTCTCACGCAGCGAGACATAGACATAATATAAGGATAGACGCCTCATGGACCGCTCTCGCCTATTGTCGCTGACGAGATTTAGGGCGGCCATCTTGGAGCGGTACACAACTCCACTCAGCCTTATGTGTTTAGCAGCACAATGACGTATCAGCGCATTTAATTGATCATAACACACTTTTTTGTTACTGGAAACCATATTCAAACATCTATCAAAGCAACATTTATAAACAATTGTATTTTTTAAGTAGGTTTTTAATACATAGTTCANCTCCATAACGTTTAAGAAGACTTCTGCCTTTCTTCACATCAATGGGGCCAAAATAATCAACACCAACATCTGTGAATGGAGCTTTGTCTGGCAATACCCTTTCCTGTGGCAGGTCAGCCATTTTCTGTTCCAGAAGCTTACCTCTATTTCTTCTGCAGGTGACGCAGTCAGACAAGATTTTTCTGGCAGCAGAGTTTGCATTAATTATCCAGTATCTCTGACGCAGTCTGGACAACATGTGGTTTCTTCCTGCACGACCAAGCAGATTGTGAATGTAACGCAGAATTAATGTTGCCACATGCATGTCTTTACACAGGATGACCGGATGCTTAATTTCAGAAGGCATAGCAGCTCTTTTGAGACGTCCACCTACTCTGAGAACTCCTTGATCAACCACTGGATCAAGTCTATACAGTTGGCTGTCTTTAGAGACGGTCTTGTTGGCTCTGAGTGAGTTGATCTCTGGTCCAAACCTGTGATGTTGTTCAAAGAGAATAATGGAATGCTCTGCTGTAGCCAGATCTTCACATGTCAAACATTGGATTTTCAGCATAACTTTAAACTGCTGCATCTTTTGTGACAATTTTTGCTTTTTAGTGTCTGCATCTTCTGTAGACTGATGCATCATGGCAGAAAACTCTTTTCTTTTCTGGGATAGCTGAAAGAGGAGCCTTTTGAGCTTTAAAACCCAAGCTACAGATGTTTTTAGCTTTGACCAGGATGAAAAGTAGGAGATGAAATAACTGGTAGGGTCTTTAGTCTCCTCAATAACAGTATTAACGATCACATCCTTTTTAATTTCAGGATCATCAGGAGGAAGCGAGTCACACTTTACCTCCAGCTTAGGCCATTTATTTTCAGACTCTAGCAGAAACTCGGGACCATTTATCCATTTGCTGTGCTTCAAGAAGTCCTCTGCTTTCATCCCTCTTGATGCTTCATCTGCTGGATTATCTTTAGAACTTACATATCTCCACTGGTCAGCTTGTGTTGTTTCTCTGATGATGGACACTCTGTTTGCAACAAAGGTATGAAACCTCTGTTTCGCTGCAGATGTATTTTAGGACAGTGGTGCTGTCGGTCCAGAAAACTGATGTCTCCAGTTCAAGATGTAATTCTCTGTGAAGCAGTTGGTCCATTCGAACGGCAAGAACGGCTGCAGTAAGCTCCAGTCGAGGGATGGTCGTCTGCTTGAGAGGAGCAACTCTGGCCTTTCCTAGGAGGAATGACAGATGCACATGATGCTCATTTTGCAATCTTATATATGATACTGTACCGTATCCCACTTGGCTGGCATCAGAGAAATGGTGGAGCTGAGCTATAACTGGACAGAAATCTTTAGGTTTAATACAGCGGCTCACTTCAAACTTTGAGATCCTCTTCAGGTCATCCAGCCAGTCAGTCCATTGTTTGGAAAAATGATGGTGAATTGCATCATCCCAGCCCAGGTTTCTCCTACATAGCTCCTGTAAAAGTTGTTTGGCAGTGATGATGAAAGGAGCGAGGAACCCCAAAGGATCATACAGTGAGCTCACTACTGACAGTATTCCTCTTCTTGTGTGGGACCGCTCTTGAAGTGAGGCTTTGAATTCAAAGGAGTCACTTTGAATGCACCACTGCAATCCAAGCGCCCGTTCCATTGAAAGCTCCAAATCTATTTCCAACATTTTCTTTACTTTGATATTGTCTGTAACTGTTTGCAGAACTGTAGGACTATTACTAAGCCACTTAGAGAGCTTAAATCCTCCTTTACTGCAAAGAGCTGTCAAATCTTGGACAAACTTTATTGCTTCCTCTTCAGTAGGCAGAGATTTTAAGCAATCATCTACATAAAAATTATGTTTGATTGTATTGACCAATTCAGCTGGAAACTGCTGGGCATTATCTTCTGCTGTTCTTCTTAATGCATAATTTGCACAGCTTGGCGAAGACACTGCTCCAAACAGATGTACAGTCATCCGATATTCTTGTGGAACTTGTGAGGTGTCACCATTGGGCCACCAGAGGAAGCGAAGATAGTCTCTGTGTTTCTCTGGAACATGAACCTGGTGGAACATAGCTTGAATATCTGCCATTACTGCGATTGACTCTTGTCTGAAGCGCAGAAGACCTCCCACAACTGAGTTGGTCAGATTAGGTCCTTGTAGCAGCTGGCAGTTCAGTGAGGTTCCCTTGAATGTTGCAGCACAATCAAAAACAACTCTCAGTTTGCCTTTTCGGGGGTGATAAACACCATGGTGGGGTATATACCACACCTTTCCATCATTGCACATCAATTGATCAGGTACAGTTTCTGCATATCCATTACATAGCATGTCATTCATAAATGTAATGTAATCTTTCTTGAAGATGCTACTTTTATTAAACTTTCTTTTCAAACTCTGAAGACGTTGTTCTGCAATACAACGGTCCATAGGCAAGATGGAATTTTCAGATTTAAAAGGCAAATCAATATAATAATGTCCATTTTTTAATTGTGCTGAATTAGCCATGATATTCATAAATTTGACATCCTCTTTGGACATTTCAATCTGCTCTTGGGATGTTGTTTCATTGAAATCGTGATTGTATTGTTCAATCAACATTGTTTCCAGATGTTTAACAGAAATCCTGTTTGCAGTGAAAGGATGGCAGCCTGTTTTGTTCCTTCCACTCCGGAGTGGACCATTGATGACCCATCCAACTCGGGTCGAAACCGCATATGGGCCTTCGTCCTGACTGTTGATCAGCTCCCATGGCTCCATTACTTTAGGTGCGTCTGTGCCAATGAGCAGATCCACATCAGCATCTATGTTGTGGAGCTTGATGCTTTGGAGATACGGCCACTTATCAATGTCCTCCTGTTGTGGAACATTTTGCTTTGAAACAGGCATTAGTTTCTGTGTCATGACATCTGGAAGGTCAATGAAATCATTTTTATCAAGTGCTGCTACTTGGAGTCCAGAGATGATGTTTGTACTCACAATGTCTTTATGTCCCATCGTTTGCAGCTGAATACTTGTTCTTCTACCTTTCAGTTGCAGCTTCCGGGCCAAACTTTCAGTGCAGAATGTTCCTGTGCTGCCCGGGTCCAAAAATGCATACGTCTGCACAGTGGTGTTGGTTTTTGGACTCCTGATTTGAACTGCAACGATAGAAAGGTTTGAGTTATCTTCATCACAGACCCTGACATGACCGCAGGTCTGAGTCATTGTGGAGGTGGTACTCTGATGATTCTGTGGATGTCTGGAGAAAACTCCTGTGCTCTCCTCGTTGATGTGCAGGACACTGGGATGCTGCTGGTGACAAACAGAACAGACCAAACGACCTCTGCATTCTCTGCTTATGTGTCCCACCTTTAAGCAGCCAAAACACATTCCTTTTTCCTTAATAAAGTTTACCTTTTCTTTATGTGGCTTGTCTTTAAACTTAAAGCACTTGTCAACAGTGTGATTACTTTGGAAACAATACAGACAGCTGAGGCTTGAGGACTTACCCTCATCTCCAGATGGACATTCATTCTTCACTGCAATGACATTTGTAGCAAAGCTACTCCCCCTTTTCTGTTTGGTAAAGCTGCTGGTTCTGGAGTTGAGCTGTTGATGGTCCATGATGTTACCAAACAGTGGATCAGATACAACTTTAACTTGCTTTTCAATAAAAACAACAAGATCAGTAAACTCAAGGCAAGTATTCATTTTATTTTGAAAATGTTAATTTTGTTTCATGAGTTCATCAGATGGAAGTGGCAAACTTGTCAAGTTTTTATGTGACACCTCTGCATCCTGACAACACTGAATAAATGTAGCAAGAAGAGAAGTCACTGAGTCCACTTTATCATTTGACTCCATCAAAATATTCAGATCGTCCATTATTCGTCTTACTTGCTTCAATTTAGCATTTCTTTTATCTTGGCATGTTTTAATATAGGACATCAAGCCTTTCTCAGTCAGTTTAATAGTTCGTTTGGAAGAAACTTCCAAGTCACTCTTGGCCAACTGTGCTTTCGATACGTCAGACATTTTGGCGAAAACACTTTGAACTGCTTGTAGTTTTGTTGTCTTTTACTTTATTTTAAACCCACTGGCGGTGCATAAAGGTGCAGCACTTTAGCTCAGTCCTTTATTAATCTTCATGACGACG
>NW_006799959.1:2678975-2715168 GCF_000485575.1 Poecilia formosa
TTAAATAAGTTGTAATTTTTACTTTTGCAGACAATTTTACTGACTACCTGGCAGTTCACCAGAATAAATATAATATCACATTCTTTTTGCTCAAATATATGAGTTTTTTTTAAAGCAATTCTAAATATTGCAGCTTTAAGGAAATTGGCAGCTTTCCTTTTCTATATAAATGACATTCGGTGATAATATGATGCTATTTAATAACATATATACCCTGGACAAGACAATATTTTTAATCTGTTGATCTGATTTCTGACTAAATGTTTTAAACAGCAAACCAAAAATATTGATCAAAATTTACAGTATCGTAGCAGTAATATTGTGTAGCATAATTAAATAAAATATTTAGTTATGGAGTTCATATTTATTTGATCTGTTCAGCTGAAAAATATTTACATTTAAAACAAACCGTGCTGTTTTCTGTATCAGTATTTTCTTATTTCTGAACTCAACAACTAGAAGTAACGAACTTGATGTAGCAACATTGTAAGAATTTAGAACTTATGAATAAAATCAGTTTTGAAAGGAACATTTTGCAAAGAATAATTAAAAAGCTCACATTGTGACATCATGCAATTGAAACACACAATCAATATTCAAAACTAGTTTTGAAGATATTAAAGTGTTTATTAATGTAGAACATAACTTCTTGAAACTGACAAAAGTATGGCATGTGTTTTGTTTTCTAATTAATTACAATTATCACATAAATCTCATGTTTGATCATTTCAAAGGTTCTATAATTTTTGCAGGTTTTATCTCCACTTTGTTTCTGTCATTCAGTTCTTGCTTCATAAAACCACAAAGGTTTAATTCAGCCTTTCTTAACAAGGGTTTTAGCATATGAATAGAAGCTACATTGATCCAATCAGCATCTTAGTTTCACATATTTTGATCCCAGATGTTTTGGCATTACCTGCTGCTCCTATATTAAAATAAGGGAAGAGTTTCTCAGTGAAAGTGTCTCTGTGAGTGTAAATGTGAGTCATGTCTTCAGAGTCATAGAAGGACACGTCCCCCATGTCATAGTCCAGCTGGACTCTGATCCTCTGGAGACTCTTCTTCAGTGTGAGAGTCTTACTAGCACCAGTAGTGTATTTTCCATGGCAATGCCATAACCACCAGCTTCTACTTTCTGGAGAAATATCTATTTCTCCCTTCCTGTTAACAGACTCTTTAACTAAACCAACAGTCCAGCGAGGATGATCTCCCACCTTCACATCCCAGCTGTGTTTCCCTGAGCTGAAGCCCTCAGAACCAAAAACATCAGCATAGTCGGTGTTTCTTTCTGGATTATCAGGAAGCTGCTGCTCTGTGTTTCCACGTCTCAAACTGGTCAGATCATCAGACAGATAGAGTTCAGGATGTGCAGTGTTTGTGAAACAAACAATGATATGATGAGCCCTAAAACCTGACTGAAACTCTTCAAACAGGTCATTATTATTTAGATCCTTACATTAGCGACTATTTTCTCAAGGATTTTAGATAATAAGGGAAGATTAGAACATTTGTTTGCTTGAAATTTAATTCTGTTTCTGATGTACTGTGTGAATTCCTATTTAAACAGTAAAGGCAATATTAATTACTTGGAGATATAAAATAATCAAAAGCACAATTTCTGGTTTGCTGGTAGAAGCATCGCTGCAAGCATCAGACTTTTCTTCTGTATGATATTATTCCTCTAGTTCTCTGATTCTTCAGATTATTGCTCTGTTCTCTTACATGCTACACATGTTTCTCTAACTTCAACAAAATGTGTTGCGGTGCTATAAATAAAATTAGTTTAAATAGACAGTTCAGTGTCTTTGTGGGTTGGTAGAGCCAACAAACTATGATGCTTACTACTTTCAAAATATGAAAAAGACGATCACATGGTTTTAGTTTACATGAACACCATAAGACAAATGTTACAAATGTTTATTAAATCTTTCCCTTCAATTAGTTAACTAAGCAGATATTCTTTAACAACCATACTAAGAGACAACAATACACAAAATTACAAATATACAGAATATATTTTTCTCTAAAAGGAAAAATACTAAAAATTAGACTTGACATTTTGAATACTATACAAGTATTCAAAATAGTATTTGAATATTATTTTTAAATATGATATTTGAATAACTAAAACAATAAACAGTCATATAGAAAAAAACTGTTTTTAAAAGCTTCATGAAGAAAACTAAATGTACACAGTTTGAAGAACAATCAGTATAAAAATATATAATATATATATAAAAATATATAAATACATTTAAAAAAATAATACCAGGTGAACTATTAGTGCATTGCATTCAGCTATTCTCCACAGTATGACATGCACTGGGTTGTATGTGTGATTGAAGTGAAATTATTTTTTGAAGTGCCTTGTGATGACATTTGTTGTGAATTAGCTCCTTACAAATAAATTGAATTGAACAAGATCAAAAATAAAAACCACAGAAATCTTGCACCCATTAGCAGTCCAGTCATTTTTCCTTTGATCTAGTTTGACTTTGGTCAGCAAGTAAAGTCTTTCTGTCATGATTTACCAACACATTGTCAGTCAACACACCATTAAGGAAAGTTGCGAGTAGGATATCAAGACAGCAAAGGGAGCTAAATTGATTTATAATCACATTGAAGTTGTCATGGCTGAGTTGATGAAATTGAACTTTTTTCTCTTTATTTGTTATGTTTGGGCATAGCATTGGTGCGAGATTTGGTGGTGATAACCAAATTGTGAATATCTTTGTCCCTAAGCAAAGTAAAACAAGTTGAATACTAAATTAAATACATAAACAATTATATCTTTAAAGAGTTGCTGAATCATTAAGTTATGCTTTCCGAATCAAAAGTGTATTTAAATTGGCTGTATTTACTGGGTTATGTTAAGCTGTTGTTCTTAAATTATTCTTTTTTTTCTGTTTAAATCTGTAAATTAATCAGGATAATTTGTACAGGTTCGAAGGAGATTTATGATGATTTTTTTTATTTTAAATCCATCAACTTTAGTGTCAGCTTCAGTTTGGATTATTTTGTAATGTGCAGGGGTTTTTTTTTAAACAAAAATGCAGTTTTATGACTAAACTGCAGTATTTAAGTAGTAGTGTTGTATAACATAATTACACAATATTTAGTTATGGAGATTTATTTGATCTGTTGAGCTGAAAAATATTGACATTTGAAACAATCTTACTGACTGCACTAATTTCTGCATCAGTGTTTTTTTGTTATTTCTGTATTCATAACAAACAGCAGTAAGTGGTAAATTTAATGTAGCAACATTACAAAGACTAAGACTAATGTGAATAAAATCTTAGTTCACATATTTTGATCTCAGATGTTTTGGCATCACCTGCTGGTCCTATACTAAAGTACGGGAAGAGTTTCTCAGTGAAAGTGTCTCTATAAGTGCAGATGAGAGTCATGTCTTCATAGTCGTAGAAGGACACGTCTCCACTGTCATAGTCCAGCTGGACTCTGATCCTCTGGAGACTCTTCTTCAGTTTAAGAGTTTTGCCATTAATGCCACTGTATTTTCCATCACCATGCCATAAACACCAGATTCCATTTTTTGTTGAAGCATGCGTGTCTCCCTTCTTGTCAACAGATTCTTTAACCAAACCCACAATCCAGTCAGGATGATCTCCCACCTCCACTTCCCAGCTGTGTTTCCCTGAGCTGAAGCCTTCAGAACCAAAAACATCATGATATCTAGTGTTTCTCTCTGGATTAACAGGAAGCTGCTGCTTTGTGTCTCCATTCCTCACACAGCTCAGATCATCAGACAGATAGAGTTCAGGATGTGCAGTGTTTGGGTCCAGAATGACAGGACTGAACTTCACCTGGTCCTTCATCTTCTCCCAGACTCTGAAGGACAGGTTGCCCAGGTGTTTGGCCACATCTATCAGAGCTCCTGAGACCAGCTGTGGATCTGGCAGTGACCTCTGACCTCTGAGTGGCTTCATAACTGCTGAGGAACGACACGTTGTCTTTCTGCAGCTCTTCTTCCACAGCAGAGATGCTGTCTGACAGAGAGGAGATCTGCTCCTCAATCCTCTTCATCTCTCTGATGATAGTCTTCCTCTTCTGCTCCTCTTCCTCCCTCAGAGCTGCCAGTCTGGACTCCTCTTCCTTTCTCAGGAACTGGTGGAGCTTGTTGAACTCTGCTCTGATCTGTCTCTCTGTGGACGACACCTGCTCCTTGGAGTGTTGAATCACATCATCGTATGTTTTCTCCACTTGTTTGTGTTTGTTCCTCTTGTCCTGCAGAGACTTTAAGTCAGATTTCAGCTGCTCCTTCAGCTCACTGACTGCTTCTTCTATAGGAACCACTTTGTGACTCTGGTGGAGAGAAAACTCACAGACAGGACACACAGCTCTCTGCTCGTCTTCACAGAACCAATAAGGAACCTCTGAGTGTTTCTCACACACCACCTTCTCTTTCTTCTTTTCTCTTTCCATCTCAGTTGAAGCTCCTTTCTGTTTCTCACCAAACACATCAGCGAGTTCTTTGAGGGAGAAGTTGATGGACGGATGCTCCTTTGATGATCGTTTACAGATGGGACAGTTCTTGTTTCCAGTTTGTTCCCAGAATTCCTCCAGGCAGCTTGAACAGAAACTGTGGTTGCAGCTCAGAGACACAGGATCTCTGAACGTCTCTGAACAAACATGGCAGCTCAGGTAACTTTCAAAAAGCGCGATTTTCTCCGCCATTTTAGCAAATTTCTCTGCTGAAGTCAGTCTTTCACTTAATTCTTCTTTAGAGATGGGAGACTTTCCTCACGCGGTGTTCTTGTCCCGCCAAATATTTAAGTTTTGTTTTCCTGTTCCGGGTCGGGTTCACTGAAAACTGTTGTTACATAACCTTGCCACCAGATGGAGCTAAAGTCTTTCTCTTTGAATTAAATGAAAACTTATTTTTTACGTATTTTTAAAAATGTAAGTCTTTTTACTTCTCCATATCTTTCGTTTTAATCTGTGCCAGAGAATCCGAAAAATATATTTTAAATAATATTGCAAAACAATCATTGTGACATAATTTTTACCTAGTTGACTTTTGTGCAGATCTTCTCATTTACATACCTCAGCAGGTTGAAAGATTATAAGGAACATATGAGTAACTGAACAGATTGAACTGTCAGTAAAATTATGAAACATCATAACTTGAACTAGACCGCATTCTGGACAGGCAGTCAGACATATAATGCAGATGTTTAGGATCAGAGAGAAATCTAAAAGTTGCATGACATCAGCCCTCAAGGCCTGGAGTTAAAGATCTGCCATGTTACATTTAATCTGAAGCAAAGAATAACTTCTCAGCCATTTTCTTCAGAAAATCTTCCGAAAGTCTGAATAATCTATTTTTAGTTTGAATCACCAATACAGAACCAAATACCTGTCATGTGGTTGAAGTCGAGATCATAATCCAGTTAACTGAGTTTTGTTCCAAATCATAAACTTTGCAATGGTGTCTCTCATTTTAGAATGTTAAAAATAAAATTTTCAGGTATGGTGATTCCATTATATAAGAAAAGCATTTAAAAATCACATGTGAATAAGTTAATTCATGTGATAAATTAATTAAAAAACACGCCTTCTACAACTTCCTGTCGTCTTTTTTGTCTATTCTGCCAGTTGTAACTTCCGGTTGTTGAGCAGTTGAGGAAAAAAAAACACCTCACCTCAAACTTTTTATCAAACATTTTGAGCTTTTTTTTTTTTTTTCCCCAAAATTGGTTTGTTTCAATTACTGATATTAGATTTTTACAGGAACTGAGAGCACAACTGTTGGATAGTTCAGCCATCCTTTTGTTGAAGTGTACAGAAAATACAACCAATAAAACAGGGTTTTCAAAGCAGCCAAACATTTATCTTACATTAAATCTTTTAATGTTTAGTTAACGCATAAAAAACATAATGTTACAGATTGTTGGTGAAAATGTAAACAACTGAACAGGAAGATTTGCATTTTTCACAAAGTTTACAATAAACACATAACAATAATAATAAATAACTTCAGTGTAATTGTCTTGAGGCTCTCTGATTATGCCAGTTTCACCAGCCTCTCACTGGCCTCCCACAGTTTTTTTGCCACACCTGCGTCTCTTGCAAATGGACGCAAAGTGGCAGGCTGGCAGTCAACGAAGTAACCCCCGCTGTGCTTGGCAGCTTCGTCCGACACGGCGCAGTAGATGACGGTCTGAGCTCCGATCTCACACGGCACAGAAAACATCCACATGATCACCTGCATGAACATCCGGAACAGAAACGAGAAGTGGCACGTCCAGCCGCTCTGGACAAAACCTGGAAACAGAAAGAATCAGAAAACGTTTGAAACAGTTAAAAACATAATCAAATAATCAATTCAACAACCATCTTTAAGCAATTTTTCTGCAAACAAAACAAGAAACTAAGATGCATTTTTTTAAAGAATCTTCACAGAAATCACGACCTAAAATGGGCAAAAAATAAAAAAAAACAGCTGCTGTTATCTAAGTGTAACATTGACACAAATATTAATTTGGAGAAATTAATGGAGGAACTAAGCATGTTTCTTCTTTCTACTAAGATACTAAAAAATGATCAAATGAAAAGTCTGGAGTTCTAGCAGACAGTAGCACTGTCACTAACTATCGACTTCTGTTAATCTACACGCTCAATTTATTTGACTAATGTATTTTTGTAAGTAATTTTGTTTGTTTTAATATTTTGCATTCAGTAAATAGAACCAGAGGTTAAAAAAATGGTAAGATTACCCCACACTGAAAAATATAAATTAAGTATGGGAAGAACATTTTAATGTGTAAATAATACTGAGGGCATTTAATCAGTGTTTTTCTGGAGTTGGCACTTTATACACAGAGGTTGTTCTTTATTCTGGCCTAATTCTTAGTTTACCTTTTATTTTTAGTATGTGATAAATGCAAACATTGGCTGGATGAAAGAAAACTAAAATGAACAAATTTTTGGAAGATATTTGTCTAAATGAACTAAATAATTAGTGGGAACCCTATAATCCAATCTTAGATTGGAGTAACAGGAAATAAAAAGCTCTTACCAGGATGCACGGCATAGGAAGTCACTCCTTTTCCCTCGGTGATGCGGGCCAGTTCCTGACTGAAGTAGATGTTGGCCAGCTTGCTGCGGCAGTAGGTGAAGAAAGGCAGCAGGTTGTAGTTGAGGTCCTGAAAGTCCAACTTCTGGTATTTGTAGCTGGAGCAAGTGAGAGTTATGACCCGGCTGGGGGCGCACTCCTTCAGCCGCGGCAGAAGCAGGTTTGTTAAGAGGAAGTGGCCCAGGTGGTTGACTCCAAAGCACATGCTGAAGCCGTCGTCTGTCCAGTCAAGGATGCCGGGCATGCCTGAGGAAGACCCAGTGGGGAAATGCATGACATGACATGACCTGGGCATGATGGAACATTGACCTGTTTTAATCGGATGTGTTTTATATCCAGGAAGCATGAACTTACCTGCGTTATTTACCAGAATGTGCAGACTCTTCTCCTTCTGCAGAAACTTCTTGCAAAAATCCCTAACAGAGCGCAGGTTGGCCAGATCCAGCTCCATGTGGAAGACGTTAAAAGATCGACTCTGAAGTTTGATCTCTCTCACGGCCTCCTCAGCCTTTTCAGGGTCTCTGCAAGCAATGATGACACGGGCGCCTCTCGTTGCTAGGGCAACAGCTGTCTCCTTGCCAGTACCAGAGTTACCTCCTACACCAAGAAAAAACATGTTTCCGTCGTTATTTCATCTGAAAAACTTTAAATTAGTAACAAAAATGAACTCTGCTGTTATTAGCAGCAGAAATTAGTGGGTAAAAGTGATAATGATTTAATTGCAAAATTTACTGCAAAAACAGTAAAGATGAATAGCAGAAGCAATGTTTATTTACCTGTAATGAGAACAGTTTTACCATCAAGTCTTTTCAGCTCTGTGAAATATCTCCTCCTTTTCATCCATTTTAAAACTAAAAATACACTTAAAGAGGCAACAACTGTATAGAGAAGATACATTTTCCGATTAACTCGACAGTGATGGTACTACAAAGGTTAGCTTGTTAGCATGCTAACTGAATGACCGCCCTCAAATATGCCAACATTCCGGATCTTTTAGTTGTAACCGGACATAATTCAAACTAAGCTGAATAAAAAAAACGGACGTGTATTACTGTTAATCACAATACCATAAAGGCATCGATTTACAATCGTTTATTACAATCCATTTTTGGCTTATCAAATGATGAGCTCGTACGCTGAAGATCTCGCGAGAAGATCCGAGTCTTTGTTGACAATAGAAATTCCGGGTCCTCTACGAGATCCTGTCCGTTTGGCTCGATTTTTTCTGCTCTCAAATGGATCCGACTTAGTGTAACTTCTGTCAGCTATGTGAATTTTCTTCAGCCGCCTTAAAATTTATGTATTTTATTAATTCTGGCGAATAATGACTTTACAGTACAGGGTACAGCCAAGAAAATGTGATAAATCAATTAATGTAATTTCATAATTTTAGTTTGGGTTAAGATAAAGAATTACATATGAAAGCATGAGACTTCCTTATGCTTGCAAACTTGTGTTATTAGTGTTTGTTTAATATGATAGACACAGCAAGGTGAAAAATTATGTTAAAATCAAACAATTTGGTTTGAGAGCCAGGTTGGTCACAAGTGACACAAAGCTGGAATTGAAATTGAAATGCTTTTGCAGCTGAACTAAAGTTAAAAGTGTGACAGCAATCACATGCATGCAAATCTCTGGAAATTTAAAGAATGTGTGTCGTGTCGGCACACAAAGAGGGAGCAAATCCTGCTTAAACACGGCTTAAAATTAACATCTGTTAAATCATTACTAGAACCTATTAACTTTGACTCATGTGATCTGGATTGTTTGTTACTTTGAAAGACCTTTGATACACTTTGCATCTCTGTTGGAGTCTCCTTCAAGGGTAGACTCAGTCAGCCATGAGTGTTTACTCAGTGTTCCCAAACCAAAACATGGGTTCACACATGAGAGAGCTCCTTTTTATCTGGACAATTCTGACTTTCTTCTCATCTAAAACATCAGGTATGTTATGCTATTTGTGAAAAATTGTCTGAAAGTATTTTTAATCAAGGATTTATCTTAAATGGATGCATAAATTCATGCTTTATCAAATCCGGTCTTCCTTTTCAAAAAGCGTTCTGATTATTCACATGTTTTGATCAGGTCTAACATGCAGCAGTATTTTGACAAACTGCTGTTCAGACTCCAACCAGTCCTGCTTCCAGGTCTCACCTTACTCCAGCTCCATGCTGGGAGGAAGAGCACTTCAGATCCTCGGTTTGACTCTTCCTCCTGATGGCCGACTTCTCTGCAGGTTTGAGACCATAAACACCAAAAATCACAATTGTGTGCACTCGTTATTGATAAGTATTCTGTTACATGTATCAGAGTTACAGGATCCTGTAAAATCATTGCAGACTAGTGATACATGAAGCCTTAAATTAAAGGATAGCATTTCAGTCAATCTGAGTTTAGTAATCAAAGGAGATTCTTGAAGAATGTTTAAATTTTTTTTAAAACATACATTTTTTAAGTGTAAAAAAAGCTGCATTTAGCTTCCTGTATATTTAACTTTTAAACATGAACTTAATTTACTGACATCTCGTTTGTTTAAATGATTGACTCTCATGCAAAAGCTACATATTTTGAGGTGTTTTCTGTTTACAGATGGCAAACTGAGATGGAAATGGAACAAAAAGTGTTGCAACACCAGTCGACAGGTCAAATAAATCCAAGTTTGTCTGACTTTGTTGCAGATTCAAGGGTGAAATTGAACAACAGGGGATTATTGATGAGGAAGGTCATCCGTACTGCATATCTCCTCTGTTGTACGAGACGGGCTGGATATCGTTTGATGTCTCTACAGATGGTACAAATTTCAACAGATCAGGAGAGTATTTGTCAGGTAAAACAAAAAACCTATGAAGATTTTCTTGTTGATTTGCTTGTACCTCTTTTTATGTGGTCTTAAAAATCTGAATGTTTTGCAAGTGCTTTTTTTAATGCAATTATTTTTACAACTCGCCACTGGAAAAAGTAACTTGGGACTTGCAAAACTTTTGTGAGATCTTGCAAAAGTATTTCACGTTTCCTTTCCTCCTATGTCACTTGTGAGGCACAGTGTTCTTCGTTGTATCTTTCTGGTTTTACAACGCTCAGAAGCAGAATGTCTGAAATCTTGGACAAAGTAAACTGGGATCTCATGAAACTTTTATAGGATCTTGCAGAAATGTACTTGCATTTTTGTTTAAATGTTCCTTGCCGAGTTTAGTATATTTTGCATCACTTTGCACAGTTTTATGAATCCTTTCCTACATATTATTAATGCTGTTGATGAAAATAAGCTGCACTTTGCTCCAGCAATATTAGCATGTTTTCTTTTTTGAATTTTTATTCACTAATTAACTCTGTTTTTCTGTCAGTCCATCCCAGTAAAGCAGATCCCTCATTTGAAGTCACCCTTGTGAATTCAACACTGTGGCAGAACTATGGCACTCCGAACATGGCCGGACAGCTGACGATGACCTGGAACAGCTCTTTAACCGAATCCAAAAGAGTCAATGTAGAGCTGTGGGGTTACAGAGAGGTCAGCAGGAGCACTGCAGGGTCGTCCTCTCTGCAGGCAGAGATTAGTTACCTCTACTCTCTCGGCAGGAATATTTCCAACACAGGTGACTTCAGCTTCTTTCCTCAACCCAGAGAAAAGTTTTCCATGTGGGAATTGGGGAATATTCGAATCACCGCCAGTTCTACATCAGAGGGAGAAAGGTATCCACAATACATCTCCAGCTTCTAGACAGTATTGTATTTGACAGGATGTGTATTTGTAAATGCTGTTAAATTTCACGTTTCATGTTTCTCCATGCTTTTTAGAAGGGTGAAAAGGCATTTAATTACTGGTCATTTACTGGAATAGGAAAATACTATGTTAACTATATTTAACTACTAAAGTAAGCTTGACAAATTTATTTCTGTGTAACAAATTAACTCAATTTTTTAAAGTTTGAGCTCCATTCTTTTTTTCAGTCTGAATTACAGGTTAAATAACTAGACTAATAAATATTAGTATATGCATTGCATAAATTCAGGAAAAGATCTTTACAGCATTTACCAATATTTCTCTACATGATCTAATATTTTATGGGATAAATATGAAATATGCCAGCATTTACTGGTTTCATTGTTGATATTTGATATTTTTGTTAGTTTTTAGTACAGGTGAGAATGTCACATATTCTCACATCATTATTAATACAATGTGTTTTTTTTTATCTGATAAAATACAAAAATCTATCCAATTAATTTCTGGTTTTCCAGAACCTTGAACTAAATGTTTAAACCATAGTTTGAACTGTTTTCTTAGAGGCTATTTTAAACTGATATTTCTTCCCAGGAATGTCCAGTCCCTGTGGAGTGGAGGCCATGTTCTGGCCTGGCACCTGGAGCAGTCCTTCAGAGACGATCCGTCAGCCTGGGCTCAGAGGAAGTGTCTGCAGTGGGACGACCTGGAGAGGAAGCTGCCTGACTTCCTGGACGAGCTCATCGACTGTCCCTGTTCACTGGCTCAGGCCCGCGCAGACACAGGAAGGTTTCATGTAGGTCTATGCACAACAATTTATGGAAGAGGATACATAAGAAAACTTTTATTTCTCAGAATTGAACTCAGAATTCTGTCATTTTTTCCTCTGAATTTTGTTTTTAATTTCAGAATTTTTATGTTAATTCCAGGATTTTTACTTTTTTTCCTCAAAATGCTGACTTTAATCTCAGAATATTTTTTTCCCGAAAATTCTGACTTTTTTCGTCAGAATTTAACCTCGATATTTTTAGATAAAAGACAGAATTATAAGAAAAATGTCAGATTTATTTCCCCCCCCAGCAGTCCCAATCCTCTTCCATAGCAATAAAATGTGATTATTTTGTCTAATCAAAACAATTTAGCTATATTTTATTTATCTTGATAACTTTGCTTTGAATACATAAAGACATTCAAGTTATTTTTTACAATTTCAATGTTTTTTTTTTTATGTCAGACTGATTACAGCTGTAACATTGAGACGGGCAGTGTTTGTACGTACCACCCTGGTAGTGTCCACTGTGTCAGAGCCGTTCAGGCCAGGTAGGAGACGCAAAGAAAAAAAAAATCACAGAATAACCTTTAAATCTGAGAAACTCCAATGTCTCCTTAAATTTGCAGTTCAAGTCACGGATCAGGGCAGCAGTGTTGCTATGACAACACAGGTGCTCTGGTCCTGACGGGGGACTCGGTTGGCGGCAGCACCCCGGACCGTGCTCATGACTGGGGCTCCCCGCCGTACGGGGAGCCCCCTCGGGTTCCTGGGTTCTCCCACTGGCTTCACGACGTGACGAGCTTCTGCTACTGCTGCCTGTGGAGCGACCTCTGCCACGTCTACCTGAACCGTCGGCCTTCCAGTGGATGTCGCAGATACCAGCCACCCAAAGCAGGTTGAACCTTCAGTAAATCAGAAGTGCATGGCGGTTTATGTGAAAAAACTAATTCCTGAGGGTTAGTTTTTAAATAAAAAGCCAGAAAAGCCGGTTTTCTCACTGTCAGTCAGCTGGCTAAAAAACAGGAAGCTGAACATTTTTCTTTCTCACAAGAAAGTCAAACTTAGCTGTTATTATTGTAACTTTAACCTATGCTCTGGTATTGTTGCAGCAGTCGGAAAAAGTGCTGTTTCTCTTTTAAATGAAAGTGATTGCATCATGTTATAAATCATTGTTTAAATTTTTTGTTCTGTGGTATTTGCTCTCACAGTCATCACAGAATGGCTCAATGTCAGAGAACAGTGACTTTTTACTTCACAATGAGCTTTAATCCTTTTGCTCATCAACTTTTTCTTCAATTTGACTTTTTATTTTGTTTTAATCTTGTTGCAGTTTTTATTTTGGCTTCTGAGTCTTATATTCTCATTAACCGGTTAATCACAGTCAGACTGATTCTGCTTTTATGCAAACATTTTCTTCAACAGGACATAAGAGGAGCGGGTAAACCCAGATCAGTGTGGAGGAGTAAATGAGTTACAGATTTCAACGCTGAGCCAATAAGTGGAAAATATATCACACAACACAAGCTGGAGATTGGGAGGGGAGAATTATTTGTGCCAAATTGTCACTATAAGCTTATCAGTATTGATTTCTTGCTGTCTTGCAGGTGTTGTCTTCGGAAATCTGCATTTTATAACATTTGACGGCCTCAGCTACACCTTCAACGGCAGAGGAGAATATTACCTGTTGCTGTCAACAGACAAAAACCTGAGTATTCAGACCAGGACAGAACAGCTGAAACTTAAGAATGGTAAGTCTTTCTAAGAAAGGAAAGTGAAATGGCATTAACTGATTGTAGATGACCAGAATCACTGAACATTATTCCCTTTATTATTTAAAATCGCCCAGATCCAAGCGTCAATAAATCATGGTTTAACTCGAGAACAAAAAGGATGTTTGTGTTTATCAATAAGGGACCTTAGTCAAAGCTGCCCAGCTGTCATCAGTGGTCATGAAGGAGAACTCTTCTGATGTCATCGAGGTACGAACTGCTGGCGACCATCTTCAGGTGCTGAGGAACCAGAAGATTCTGCCTTTTACTGAGCAAAGATGGATGGATCTGCAAGGTGGGCTGCTTAAAATTTATTTTGACCTCCTGCTGAATCAGGAAGGTGTTGCAGTAATAACATCTACTTTCTAAAGCAATAAGTCTTATGCTTTAGGGAATAATACAAAGCCATATGCTTTAGGAGCAAGACTTGCAGTGATGAACATTAACAATTTTCCAGCTGCTTTTATCCATTTTTCCAATTTTTTTTCAGCCACAACTTTTTGATTATTTCTGATTATTGAGTAGCTATTTTATTGCTGCTACTTTCTGAATGACAAAGGTCAACATATATCTGCATTAAATGAATGCCGTGTTCTCTCATCTTTCCAATTTTGATAAGTGGCAAAGATTAATTGGATTTTTGTTGTTGATTTCCTACAGATGTAGATCCTATTTCTTGCCAGCAGATGGCAGTATTTCACTCTGGTTCTTTAAGTGAGGCAGCGCTAAATATTTACCTGCTTTCTGTTGTTATAAAATTGACCTAAACTTAGAAAACTTATAGAGAAATTATATAAAAATATAACTGTCTTCTGTCTTAAGTCTTGTGCTTTAAATATTATTTAAATATATTTGTGTGTGAAGCAGTTTTTGCTTCAAATCCAGCTGTTAGTGATGGATTTTGATAAGTTCGAAGTCTGACAAGAATGCAAATGTGTCTAAAATCTTTCTTACTGTAGCCTGATCAATACTGTTGATCTATGCTATTCATCAACAAACGTGCAGTAACTGTAAGTCATTACAGGTGTTTAGTTTGTACATTTAAGATGCTAATTCAGTAATTATGTATCCAGATTTTAATCAGAATCTTATTTTCTTTTAGGTGTTTTTGTATTTGCTCCCAGTCCTCAGAATGTGACAGTAATTTTCTCCTCTGGTGCTGCTGTGGAGCTCCGTCTGCATGAAGGCGCCATGACGGCTACCGTCCTGCTTCCAGTGGAGTTTTCCAACCACAGCCTGGGTCTCCTCGGTTGGATGAACTCTGATCCATCCGACGACTTAACGACCCGGTCTGGAGAGGTCATATCAGCTAACGCCACGCAGGAGGAAATCTTTACCTTTGGAGCTGCATGTGAGTGTTGGCAACTGTTGAACTTACGTATACCAACAATCAGACTAAGCACAAATATTCATTTCTGTAAAATAACATGGAAACAAAAAAAATAGGAACTTCAAAACATGGAGTTGTTCAATAATTCAGTGATTTGATTGTATTAAATTATTGATAAAAACTTAGAGACAACAAAAATTTTTTAGAAAAACCATATTATTGTTTTATTTCCTCTGCCTGTCCATTTTATTTTTTATTTTTTGCCATTTTTCAGTGAGGTGTAGTTCAGGGCACCGTTCTTGAGCAACTTTTATCCTATTTCACATATTTTACTTGTTAAATGAGTTTTAATGTTGAATTAGACCAAATATTGTAACAGAAGAACAGGATCCAAAAGTGTCCGTTATGGATGAGGTAACCAAAAAATATGTAATCTGTGTGCTGATCTACATAAGTCACGTAATGTCAATAGAAAAATAGGTAAACTTGCCTATAATCAAGGTACTTTTAAAACTGAAAAGCAAGACTTGATGATGATTTGAGTTATTCTCAAATATGGGGAGAAGTAAGGAAAAAAACCTCCAAAGCAGAGAATTGCAGCTCTTTTTTAGTTTTTAATTATTCTACAGTGAAGTATTGATTTATTTTCAGGATTTTCACACATCTTTGCTAAGGCATCCAATAAAAGACACAAGCAAATGTTGCTAATCTTTTCAGATTATGTCTGGTTTCAGTTACATTGCCTTCGCTTAGCCTCAACCCAACATAATAATTAACCACAGTAATCCTTTTTACTAACTAATTACTATTATTTGTTTATACTGCAAAGGCATAATTTAATTTAGGATAAATAGTGATTCAGTTCACCCAATACTTTAACTACAAAATCGTACGTTCATGTTGTTCCTTAGAAGTTGGTTGTCGTCTAAAACCTGTAATTTGTTTCAGTAACCAAAAATCCCAAACAACCTCAGTGATATTGTTCATTTTTTCCCTCCAGGGAACATATCAAACATGTCTTCCCTTTTCACCTATGACTCCCACTACCTTTTGGATTCATACTTTTTTCCATTAAGCCACGACCCTGCTTTTGTTCCGGCCTTTTCTCTGCCTCTGAAACCCGATGACCCCTTGGCAGCAGACATGTTGTCGATGTGTTTGGGAGAAGGGGCGCATTTCTGTATACATGATACCCTTATCTCTCGGAGCCTGGCGGTGGGAAACGCCACACTCAGGGCCCATCAACATCATCAGGCCTTAATGGAAGCCCTGAAGCCAGGTACCACATGTCACAAGATCATTGTCTGCCTATCTTTAATTTCCTTCAGCTCATGGGCAAAAGCAAGAGAAAACTGTTTGCATTTTATTCCTAACTCAATTGGTCAAATATTACTTATCAGTAATAATGTTTTTCTTTTTCTTCTTGATAAAAGATGAAAGCAATTTTTGAAATGACATTGCTAGCTTTTGTAAGGTGAACACAGTCATTGTCGCTTTATAGAACAGAAGCATCAATTCTTTAAATATTCGCTTCTTGTCACCGGCTGATGACTTCTTGACATATTGTTGCTCCTTAGTGGTGTCATGTGGCTGGCTTTCCACACCCAGGAATGGGAAGAAGAATGGAACACATTACCTGGAGGGGAAAACCCTGAGCTTCACCTGCAATGAAGGCTACATACTGTACAGGTCAACAGAGCGCACCTGTCTGCAGGAGGGGACATGGACAGGGGAGCAGCCCTACTGTATTACAGGTAAATTCGGGTAAAAACCCTGATTTGAGGTCAACTTTTGAAGACAGTGGCTGCACAACATGTTTAAACCAAACTGAAAGACTTCAGCTTCACTCATTCAGTACCTCAGCTTTCCCTTGTGGAGTTCCACAGGGATGTATTCTTGGTCAGCTTTTCTTCTCTTAATTGTCTTCCTTAGTTCCATCCTAAACAAGCATCTCACCTAATTTCACTGACTTTGAATAGCAATTCATTTTCTCAAACTAAATGACCAAAACCAACACTGTTTACTCTTGAGCCTTTGGACACTTTCAAAATGTCTTTAGCAAAATCTGACTTTGTAATTTGAAAAAGCATCTTCATTTGAAAAACTAAAACTGAACACATTTTCCAAAACTAACTTTTCCAATTAAGGGTTATTGCTAAAATGAAGACTTTTCTAATTTTGCCAGACTTTGAAAGACCTTTATCTCATCAAAACTAAACTTTTAGAATAGTCTTTACTTTTGCAATGGATAGAGCTTTCTTGTCTGAAGTTGTGCTGCTGCATTTTGAACCAGTTAGAAACAGGCACACATCAGCATAACCACACCCACCTGGCAACTAAGCCAGCAGTGGCCAAACATTTTTTTTAATCTGCTACGCAATAACTTGGACATGCAGTGTTTTTTAATGAAACAAAGTGGGAAAAATGTTTGTCATTTTATTGTCTTTTTTTTTTGTTCAAGAAAATCTTTTGGTGTATTCCCAGCAAAAAAGAGAAAACTTTCTTCAGAAAACCTTTTAATGCTCTGGTGTTTTTTTGTTTTTGTTTTTGAGTAAAAAGTCACTGGATGTTTATAGTTCTTCTTACTATCCATCCATCCATTTTCTGAACACCCTTGTCCCTCAGTGGGGTCGGGAGGGGTGCTGGTGCCTATCTCCAGCTAACGTTCCGGGCGAGAGGCGGGGTAGTTCTTCTTACTATGAAAATAAAATTAAAAGAAAAATACTTTCTGCCTAACATTTCCATTAAAGTATTAAATTTGTCATTGGAATACTCAAACTAAAAAAAACACACAAAAGTGCTCACCTTCTTCTTGAACTGCAGTGGGGGGTCACATGAAATTGTTCCAAGGGCCTCAAATTGCCCCGGAACCACACTTTGGACACCCCTGAAATAAACTATAAGCTTTTGAGCTTAGATTTGCGCTGTGTTGGTGAATTAGAAACATCTGGGTCTCTGAAATGGCTTTTTAGTCCTCACCCTGACCACAAACTCACAGAACGCTGATATACTTTTTCAATCTGGCCAGCAGATGGCAGTATTTCTCAGATTTTATTTTGTTTTTATTTGTGTGTGTTTTTATTCAGTTATTTTTTTTTCTTTTACGTTCTTGCTATTCATCGGATGAAACTCTGAAAACTTGAAATTACCTACATCTGATTTCAATCTAAGTTGGACTCATTTGTCTAATTCCTGCGTTCATGACGTGCTCTTCACCAATAAATATTCATCTTAGTTTAACTGCATGCATCTATACCAAGACAGTCGCGTGATTATAAAATTCCCCAAGAGGAACTGAGTTTACTCCCATTAACAGACGATGGCAGACGTTTTTAGCTACAGTATGTGACAATGATTGCTCTCGCTCTATGGCTCTCATTACACAAATCGGGGCTAACGACTGTCAACATGGCCTGAGGAGCTCAGTGGCAGGTGTTGCGGGAGTTGTTTCCTTTTCCTCCACCGTTCAGATGTGACCTCCAGCCAAGTAAACAACGCTAAATACAGACTGAGCAGCAGCAGCCCTCCTTCTCTTTCCCTCATATGAATCACTGCGGCACGATTTGTAGGCTCAAAAGAAGTCGTAATTAAGTTGAAAAGGATGTGCCATTGAACAATAAATACCACCACTTCCAGTTTGACTCCTTCTCAGTCACTTTAATGAGCCGCTGCTGCTTGTCAGAAGAGTTGACAGTGAGTACAAACAGTGCTGTGCAAGTTCACATTTCCCAGAAGATGGCTTGGTTTGGAGAAGTTAAATTAATTCACTTTTATAGTCAAGACTGTGAACTAAATTCACAGCCTCTACTTGAACTTAGGGATTGTTTTCCCTTATGATGTGAAACTAAGTTTAAAAACTACGTAGATCATGACATCATGCTCCAGGTAGCATATCAATAAGCCTATATAATTGCATACCATTTTCAACCTTGTCATTGCAGCTTATTTATATGTATATTTTCACTCCTGTTATCTGTGATCACTGTAATCAGCATTTTATTACATAGGAACTCTCAATAAATCTTCTCCCATTCAGAAAGTTGGTCTAAAATTATGAATGAAACCTTTACTTCGGTTTCTGCAGCATTTAGGAGAGAAACTCTTCAATAAAATCCTGATTGTATTTAAGTCGGTAGGTTGACAAAATCATCACACATCAACTCAAAACACTGTGACAAAATCCATTAAGGTTTAGATTTAAACTCCTTTTTGTCTGTTTTACATAGAAATCCAGCTGGACTCAACCTCTGTTTTCACCATAGTTGAAGTGGAAGGAGAACAGACAACTGGGCACAATGCACGAGTTTTGATTGTCGCAGCATAATCCTTGAAAAAGTATTTGTAGCCTCTGGTTTTACCGAATAAAGAAAGAAAATTAACTTTTTAACCATTTTTTGCATTAGAGGCACACATTTCATAATATATTTATTGAGGTTTTATGTGATGGGACAATGCAAAATAGTGTATTGCAAGGTGGAAAAAAATTTATACATATTTTTAGAAATTGTATTTGACTAAAACTTAAAAAACATGCTTTGTGTTTTTATGCCAATGCAGAACTACCTGACATTTTCTTTTGAAGTACAGCTCTACTATCTATGTTCATTTCCAAATGGTTTAAGTGTATGTAAGCTGCTAGTTTCAGCTTTATATGTAGAAATAAAATGGTCTGCCAGTCGGGTACAAATGGTTCAAAACAACGCCTCTGTGTATTTTCAATAATTATTATGCTTCCAATGATGAATCACTGAACTTTTATGTAAAAAAAGCTTTGTTTGAAATACCAACCAAGGACATCAAGTGATTTTAAAACTAGTCATGTTACTTGAGTCACGTCATTTTGTTTGTCAGTGAAAGTCTCTGCTTCAGAAAATAACCTCCACTTTTGTTTTTTAAATTAATTTTCTTGATTTTCCAAGAAAATTAATGCGTCTGGTTAGCATTTTATTGATGCATCTTTGCGACATGTCTGAGAATGAACCTTAACCCAATGAGTGAGGCCAGGTGCAGGTGCAGAATCTTGTTTTTGTTGACTTTGTGTTGTTTTCTTTTGTCTTGTTGGAGTTGGATTTGTTTAAGCTCTTTATGACGAGCGTTGTTTGACTGATGTCTCCACTTAACCTGTTTCAAATTCCAAAGATAGTTGAATTAATGAAAATAAGTCATGCAGGGTGAGATCCACCCCGGGTGTAGCTCTCAGTAGAGATGCACTGTACTAAGTGAGAGAGAGAGAAAAATCAACTTTACTTCTAATCTCTCTCATTTCCTGAAAAGAGCAAAAATGCATTTCTTTCAAATGTCCTGGAAGATAAACACTGGAAATGATTATTATCATTACTTGCAGTTTCATATCGACAGTTTGGAATCATGTATCATGCATATTATTTTCTTTTTTTCATTCTCCTATTAAATATATGCATGTTTGTGCTATCTCAGACCATAACAAGTAATAAGATTAGTTGCAATAACTATGCAGATAAGAGTGAAGCTGATGACCTGGCCTGGAATCTGGGTGTGGTGATGAACCTTCAGAGACGCATAAAAACAATTACTAGTCGGTCTATTGTCACCTGAAGAACGTTTCCAGGATTGAAGGACTAGTGTCCCAACAAGATCCTGAGACGATCATCCATGTGTTTTTCATTAAACACATTGATTTGCCCACCAGTCAAAGTTCAGGTCAGAGTCTTGAACCAGAGTCAGGAGCAAATATGGAGAAGCAGCATTCAGTTTTCATCCTCAACTAATCTGGAAGAAACTTTCAGGAAACTGCAAAAATGCTGAAACACTGAATTCCTTCACTTCAAAGTTATAAATGCCTTTGATTAATGATAAGTGAAGTTAGATTAACTCCTCTTGCGTGGAGGGGTGGTTGAATTCCTCCAGCCTGAATTTGAGGCGATGATTAATATAATAGCAATACAACATTAAAAAGTTGAGAAGTTTTTGGATCTTCCAGAGTGTAAATTGTTGTGGCTGTTTGGTGTAATTATTAGCTAAGGATTGTCCATGGACAAGATCAACCTTGTCTGCAGTCAGAAATCAGGCCCCAGACAGGAATGTTTCCAGAGTTTAGTACCGTAACATGTACAAGCAAATGTTGTGCATCAATTGCAAATGTTTGATCTATTGCACCTATTGACAACAATATGAATACCTGAGTATGATTTCATTCCAGATGTGGGTTTTCTGAATGCTGTGCATGTTCCTGAAACCATGACATGAGACAGAAATGCAGATATTTCAGTTTTAACTTTCATAAAAGGCTCACAGGAGTAATGGGATAACTTTGAGCGAAGCCAGGAGGAAAAAGCCGGATGTTAAGATAGTGTCAGTTCTCCACATGTAGAAAGTCCATTAATATCTGGTGCATCTTGTAAGATTAGTGCCAAAATCTTCAGGAATCACCAGGTTGGTCAAAATTGATATATTTATTGGTATTTTTTTTTTTTTTAGCAAAACTGGCTAATTTAGAAACTTCTAGGATTTGTTTTGTGTGAACGTGTATTTCAGATTATTGTTTTCCATATTGCCAGTCTGCGTTTTTATTATCATGTACATCAGTTTTTTCTCTTATTATTCTCTAATTACCTCTAAGCAGTCTCAGTATATTGATGGATGACATGACCTTCTTAAATACTTTCTTTTAAGAAGTAGCAACATATGTGACGAACAGTTCTGGAAGAATCCTTCAAACTTGGTATTTAGTTTTATTTTAATCTCTTCTGGTATCTATAACAGACACACCTGACTCTGTTTTGCATAGTTGGGTTTTACCTTCATGAAAACTGATTGTTTTATGTTTCACCTCAGAAAATCTGCACTCTTTAAATGTAACTCTGATAAGCTGGAGATAAAAAAAAAGATCTTTTGCACCAAGTTAGTCATGATTTTGGGAAGATAAATAAATGTAATTGCTCTCCATTTAAATTTAAAGAATCAGCTCCTGAAAAAAAGCAGATCTAGTAATAAATGTTAGCAAATGGATTCTAATCTATGCCCTGAATGAGTCAGTAATTAATATGCACTATCTATATTTCACAGTCAGGGAAATGAGATTACTTGCTGTTGTAACTGGAGCGCTGATGGTACAACAGAAATGATGAAAATCAGTGATGACTGGTTATTTTATTTTGTTAATATCAGGACATACTGATTAGCCACGATTCTTTGCTAAAACATATCAGGTGCAAACATCTGTTTTTAATGCTGAGTACTGTGTGTTGTGTTTTATTAAAGTCTACTTGCTGGATTTGTTTGTGATGTAGGAAAATGGGAAATAGCTGGTTCTAACAGTTTCAGGGAGTACACATGATTACTTGGAAAAAAGGTGGGATCTGACTTGCTTCTTGGCAACTTTTATGAGTGCAAAAAAACCGTTTGTAATCTTAGCTAGCTAACTGGTCTGGGCAAAGAGGGCGGTGTTTGACAGACTGTTTGGTGTAATTATTAGCTTAATTCCTGCGGTGCGTTGAGTAATCACTCAGTCAGCATTAAAGTTCACAGTGTAACAATAATAGCTTCGTCTAGTCCTGCATTCTTGAAAAGGGAAGGTATATTAAGGAAAGATAAATAGACCAAACTGGCTTTCACAACTATTGCCTTTTAACACATAAAAATAAGTTTAGGTTTTTTACTGCAGCATCCTAATCTCACATAGGACAGTTTCAAGAAATCAACCCTGCAGTTGGGATATGGTTTAAAATTAGAAAAAGAAGTTTCATCTTAAAGAAATAATTGTTTTCAGAAAAATTTCTGATGCTACAAATATTGCATACTATAACAATTTTACAAACAAATAGGAAAATATAGAAATATACATTTTAAAAATGCATCAGTGGGAAAGTAGATGAGAAGGTTGATTCTGTCATTTCCAGATCACTTAGCTGCAGAATGGGAAAGACGAGACAACATGCAATAACTATAAATCAGAAAATTACAAAAAACCAAACATGCCTTACCCGTACGCATGTCCATTTCTCCAACTACAACAAGTTATAAAATGACAAGAAATGTAAAAAAAATAAAAATAAAAATACAAAGCAGGAGGATGCTTCACCTTAAACTTCACAGTAATCTTTGAAACTTTAGGAATCAAACTAAATGTTACTGGGCTGTCATTGACTGTTGGCAGCACTTTCAATCCATCTCTCATCGTACAATGATTAACCTGTGTTAGGCTTACTAATTAATTTACATGATGGATTTTACCCTGCAGCCTTTAGTCAGCATCCTTTTTCCTGTAAATCTCCAATAGGTGCTTTCCTGGTGGCCCTTTAGGTTTTTTTGTTTTTTTGTTTAATTTATTTGTATTTCAGTCATGCAGGATGAACAACCGTTACTAATATCAACGTTGTTGTTTTTTTTACAGATGATAAAGTGGGGTTCTTTCTTGGGGCTTTTGGATCCTTCTCAGCACTGGTCACCATGGTAATAATAATAAAACTACACAACAGAAAGCAAACCAGGTAGGTTGTAAACCATTTTTTCCCCCAAAAATAGACAAAAATCTGTCTCTGTTGCTCTAAAATGTAGCATTACAAACAACATATATATATTACTCTAGACTGGATCCACAGTCACCTTTTGCCCTCAGTAATATGCACACAGTGATTCGCAGAACAATATGCAACTTTGGGTTTGGGACTTCTTGACCTTTTTTTGTCTAATCACTGCACAAAAAAGGTCACTAAAATCTAGACATTGATAGAGTTTGTTTTCTGGTTTCATTTAAAATTTTTTACTTCAGAACACTGCTGCAAAAACACATTCTTTCACTTTTTGATACTTTTCAGATAAGCAAACTTTCAACAATTCAAGACAAAGATAATCTCTAACAAAGGAAATAAAATGACTGCTTTTATTATTAAAGCAAAAACCAGGGAAATGGGTACAAATGAATTTTTACTAGCTATACTCTGTAGAAAAAAACATCTGAGATGGATAATTTATGAGGCAAAAAAAGCAACTTTGGGTTTTGCTGGCCTCATTTTAAAGTTAGAGTTCATGATTTAACAATAAGAAAGATTCTTGGCATCTGAGGAACAGCTCCAGAGTGAAAACCACGGCTAACGAAAGAGAACACAAAGGTTTGTTGTACATTGGTGAAAAAAACAAACATCCTGATGATCCTCTAGACTTTAGGACACAAAACTGGAAAAGTGAAATCTAACAAACTAATCACAAAGATAAAGAAAGTAGCACAAATGAATAAACTAATACAGCAACCCCAAAACTACGATAAACGAAAAAATCTGGCAAAATCTAATAGAACAAAAAGAAACAAACAACAAAACCAGATGCAATCAGTCCTGAACTTAATCATTATAATAACAATCTTAACCCTGCAAAATGAGCACAAGCCATTGCATTCAGTTCATCTTGGCTTATTGTCACCCTTGGTTTTGTTGGATATTAAAAAAATAACAACATTTTCATACTTTTCTATAATTAAAGTTGAATCTACTTTCACATGACCTTTAATTCTTTGTGTCTCTCTCTCTATATATATATGAACCATCACCGCATAGTTTCCCAACTTTAACGAGCTGTAAAGTCACAAAGGATGGCGTGTTTCAGCTATAGACGGCCGTATATCTTTCATTCGGCTGTATACGTTCAAAGTCAGAGCGGTTTGTTATCTTATGAAAACTGGTACATAGCGAGACGTCTTCCTACCCTCCCATTCCGCTCCAGCACACCTTTTTGCTGTGCAAGCAGAGATGTACAAAGACAATGATGAATCCCACCTGCTCATTTCATATCCAACAAATCGGGCCTCCTAAATGTTGCTCGTAAATTTCCTTTCTGATCTGATCAAACCAGATAGCCTGTGGGATTATATTCATGACTGCAGTCCAGAGGAGCAAGAGGCCAACAGTAGTGGTAGCTCCTGGGCAAATACAAACAAATTAAAGGCTTGTTTTATGAGCTCACTGACTTCATTTGGGCTTTCCCTCTTTATTACTCTAGTGGGAGAGAAGGAAAAAAAACGACGAATGTTCAAAGTTAGGAGGCCTCCTCACACTGTCAGCGGCTCTTGAAGCGGGCGCTCAATTGAAACTGCTTTGTTTTTGGGGTCATGGGGGCAAAAAGCAAACCCACCTGCCCCCTTTTTGATGCCTGGATCAGAGGAGGCCAGGTGTAAGGAGAGAATGTCTGAAGCCCTGCAGATGCTCAGGCTTGCATCAGAGTCCCGAGACACTCTTAGGCAGAAAACGCTACACCTACAGTTGTCAAAATGTGACCAGAGACATCTGATATGCTCTCTGAGTGAGTGGTTAGCTGACATGCATGAGCTCTTCAAACAAGTGCAGACAGATTGACTTCTCTGCAACAACAGAAGCAGAGCAGGATGTAAGTAGCAGGGGGTCTTACTGTATTTCAGATCTTGTCTAGGTTGCGTGTCTGGAGGAAAGCTGCACTGATACTTCACAACTGTGTGTGTGTGTGTGTCAAACAGGTAGACGATGAAGGCCTCCTGTCCACGTGCTCCTTGTGTCTCAGACTTCCAGGGGTACTTTCCACGTCTAGGGTTACTTAGCAGGTTTTAACAGGCGGAGTGGCAGCTCACCACAGGAGGATAAAAGTCACTGCACCACGAAGTGATACTGTGTTTTTTTTGTGCGTGTGTGACTCTTCCATCATGTCTCCTCCTATTTAGCTTAATGACACATCAAAAGGTTGACGGAGGGGCCTTTGTGTGTTTGTGGAAAATGGTTTAAAATGAATCGAAAGAGTGAGGGCAGCAGCAGATTTGGAGTGAGTCTGTCTCCCTCCCATTTAATCCAAGAATTTACATGAAGCTCTGGGAGCTGCCAGTCAGACTTTCATCATGCATTAGATTAATTGTTTTTGATCTCCAAGTATAGAAATGTTTTCTTAAAATTTGAATATCTCTAGAGTGGCTCCAAAGAGGATGATGGCAAAAAGCGTCAAGAAGAGCCGACAAGTTAGGCTGGATTTTTTTTTAATTCTTCCTCAGTTTTTTCACAAAAAATGTGTAAGTAATGGGCAGTATTATGCGTTTTTCAGCCACATAGTTACAATTAAGTAACTATATTCTCTTCCATTGTTATAAAAATACTATAGTAAATAGGACTTAAAAAATTTTGACTTCATAATTTAATCTCTTGAAATTGGGCCTCTGTCACTTTCTTTCTGAAACTCTGCCTTCAGGATGTCATTACAACATTGTTCCTCTATTAACCCATTAACAATGTTTTTACCAGCTTTGCACTGAGAAGTAACTTGTATAATGAGATGTTTGCTAATGGCTACTAACTAGTCTGAAGGGTCTGAGTGGGAGAGTCATGGGGGAGGCATGCTGTGTGGCATCAGCTCCAAAATTTGGAACCTGCAGCTATCAGCAGCGTTTTTCACAGCTGAATGGTTGCCGTGGAGATTAAAGGATTTCTCAAACATGCATGAAAGAATCAAAGCAACACACCAGGTTTGTTTTTGATGAGGGAATAACATTTTAATATGATTTAAAGGTAAAAAAGCAGATTTTAAATGATACTGTCCTTTTAAAGGGATGCTAACACTCCAGCAGGTCTTTCTGTGTGAACATTCAAATGCATAGATTTACTCAAACTGCACCAATCATTACAAGTACAAGGGTTTTTCAAAAGTGAATCCACCTCTTGAATCTTTTTTCATTTTGAATATGACATATCTTGTACAAGTCAACTGAAAAACACAACAGGAGAAAAATATAACAAAGCTGCAACAACCTGTTTGCATCCGAGTGAGCAGTCTGAAGCTGTGGCTCTAGATTTAACTTCTTTGTTTGTAAGATGTCTGATTCTTTCACATTTTCATTTGTATTTTCAGAGAGAGAAAAGAGGAGCCTCTGGAGATGGTGACCCAAGCACAGACCTGATTAACCTTCAAAGCACTCTTGGATTACGGAGGATCGTTCTGTTTTGAACTCAGCATTTGGAACTAACATGAAACTCATTTGCCCATTTGGATGTTGTTGTTTTTTTGTTCTTTTGACCCGTTGATGTTATCAGAAAAGCCTGAGGCATTAACTTTCAGGCATGCTCCTCGGCCTCATGTTTTCTCCCATGTTTAGTCTGGAGGAACTCCAGGTTGTGGCAAATGGTGCGTAGGGTGACAACTGTGGCAACCAAAGTGAGGAGAAAAACAACAAGAGAAAAAAGTTTTCATATCACAGATTTGCATGGCCAAACGGTTGATTTAGTCAAGAAAGAAAGTTGTATAAATACTACAAGGCGATATCATCTTCACCATCAACACTCCTTTCTCCCTGCTGGCTTAAAATGGGACCAGATGTGTTCTTGCTCATGTCAACTGTGAAGCGAACCCGATCGTTTTTCGGTTGAACAACTTTGAACTCGTACACAGGGTTTGTGTGGCCTCAAATGCTTCAGTCAAACGAAGAGTTTTGCTGAGTGACTGAGGGAGGGAGAGAAAAAAAAAAAACTCCCCCCGTGTTACATAAAGGTCAGCCCTTTACACCGTATCGACACTTTGTTTGTGAATCTTTGTTCTGTTTCATATTTGCATGAAAATAATGATGGAGCGAAAGTTTCTATAAACACTTGAAAACAGCAAGGCAATAAATAATACTGTGTTTGACATGTGGTATGTACACTGTGTGTGGGTGCACACTACTGTTTAGAGCTCATGCAGGGATAAAGGAATCATCCCTCTACAAGCCTGCAGGCACGCACGGTCGGGTACAGCAGCGCGCCCCGTCAGGAAGACCGTCGTATCACTTTACCTCTCCGTCCCATCTTCTACTTTGAACAAAACAAAATACTCAGTGCGGTCAAAGGGAACAGTGACAGGGTCCCTTGTGGCTGATCCCCGGCAGTGATAGGTGGGGGTCCAGCTTAAAGTTCAAGTCAAAAACTAATTGAAATAACCTGGCCTGCTGCACTTTGAAGTTTTTTTTTTGCAACATGTGAGCTCTGTTTCTCCTCCATGGACCAACTACCTATTGTTAACCTTTAAGATGACAATGAAACTTGAAGGCAGCATCTTTTCTGCTTCCTGATGTTTTTCCATTGCAAACAACAAGAAATTAAAGAAACATCAAAAAGAACGTCAGAGCAAGGCAGCACAGCTTGCATCCAGATTGCATATTAAACATAACTCTTTTGTTTTTTTAAACTTGAACAACATTCTTTAAATGAATCCAGGTCTGATGCGACTTTGCTTCAGTCACATCAGTCACTAGGAATTATTTCTTAAATCAATAGCAGTAGGGACAAAGTGTTTCAGGAGGTCAGAGATAAACAATGTGGAAGGCTTTTTTTTCCTGACTTGTTCATTTGATATGACAGATGTGTCCTGCAGATGTGTAAGGAGATATCAGAGCAGCGTGATATTTCTTGTCAAAGTGAAGTTTGTCAACGAAAGCGATATCAAGTTACTGTCGGCATATCACTCCATCTAGTAAAAAGACTGTCATTGTGAATGTGAAGGGAAACTCTTCCTGAATACTATCTGAAGATTAGGAAAGTATTAGAGTTTTCTGTCAGTAGATTTTAAGTGCAAACATAAGCATAGTGTCTCTTACCACTATTGCTTATGAGACACTATATAAAATAGTGTCTATGAAAAAAATGCATTTAAATTTAAGTAATCTGTTCCTCAGCTGATAAATTAAAGAGCAGTTGCCAAAAAACCTCAAAACGGATCTAAAAGTGTTTTCTAAAACGACACCAATGGAAACTCTTTGTGATGCCAGTTATGCTCGCAGCTATCAAAGCCATCCAGATGAAAATAAATTCTTGTGTGTGAATAAAACTTCTTTCCGCCTTCAAATTTTCCATATTTGGTGCAGTCTTGCAAAGGTCAAGTATGTTTGTGGTGTGGAAGAGAAAACATCTTTGATACCATTTGTTTCTTTTTAAAGGAGAAGTGTTATGTATTTTCCAGGCCTATAGTGCCATTTTATAGCACAGTCAAGTAGCCATGTTACCTTTAATTGTTATAAAAATGCTATATATATATTAAATATGACTTAAAAGAAATTTGACTAATTTCATGCTTGAAATTGGGCCTCTGTCTTTTTAAAAACTGCTCTTTCTGACACGCCACCTTAATGAAAGTCGGCACAAACTGCTCCTCTATTAACCCTTTAACAATGCTTTTACCAGTGTTTCACTGAGAAGTGGTTTGTATAATGGCCTCAGCAGATGTGCAGTTCCACCAGGGGTTTGCTAATTACTGCTGACTAGTCTGAAGGAGCTCAGTGAGGGAGTTGTGGGAGAGGGATGCTCTGTGAGGTGGAAACTCTGAAGTTTGGAGACTGCTGGTCAGAGGAAGAACAGTTCATCCACATGAACTCGCACAAATCCACGCCTGAGCATCGTCAGGGCCAGGGTAGCACAAAGCTAAAATCTACATCGGCCAATCAGATTGCTTCCAGTTTGGAATTAAGCATGGTGACAGGAATGTAATTTGTTGAACTAACTACTGTTAAATAACATATTAGAATATAAAGTAAGTAAAACACAAAGACAATGATGTTTGGGAATCATGTCCAAACAAGTATCTGGATATACTGGTGCATTTGAGCTTTTATAAGTAATCATGAGTAATGGTGATATTAAACAGAGGTTTTGTGTGGATAGAAAACCAAAATATACTATAAAAATGTATCATTCAGTGAAGGTGAAATGTTTTGGCTCTATCATTTAAGAAATTTAAAATCCCGTAGAAGGTGCCTTCCAAAATGCCTTGCTTATGCAACGCAACGATCCCTGCCCTTCGGTTGGTTTTGTCTCTTGCTCCATTTTATTCCTTTTACAAGTGATTACTTGTAATTCCTCTCCCGGTTTTGGACAGGGGTGTGTCAATCTTTCAAACTCTAATTTTGAAGTAGACTAGAAGAAACTAGCCCAGGTGTTTTTGAACTGTTGCGTTGACAGAGCTGCTGATAAAGAAGCTGGTTGTCGTCACTCGGTTACATAAGCATTGAAGGTGACTCCACCGCAGTTAGTTTATCTTGCAGTATTTTGGATCCTCCGTAGAAAGACGAAATGACGACAGGCAAGGCTGAAATGATTCAAAAAGACTGCAAGAATCTAACTAAACATCTGGGGCTAGCCATTTGAAACAAATTATGCTAAAGTTAGCATCTACTTCAGAGCTTCCTGTTAGTGTTAAATTAAAGGAAGACTTTACAGTTCTTTTAAGAGTCTGGTCTATATTGAATAAGTCAAACCTTAACTGAACTATTCCTCATCCTCATTCTTTAAGACAACATTTGGTGTCTTAAAGAATTAATTTAGACTACTTGAGAAAAAGGTTTTGCTAAAAATATTGTCCTGAATGAAATAAGTAGCTCTGATAAGCTCTTAGTTCCATTTCCATGTATTTAATGTCCAACAAGCTTGATCAGATACAACATATTTCTACTAACGTTAAGGAAACTATTACCAATTATATTCTCACAGAGAACTAGCTTTTTCATTCTGAAACCGTGACACTGAATTTAAACGTAGGTAAATTCTTGATGCGGTGCTGAGATCTGACTATTTATGTACAGAGTATCAAACTCTGGCACTAATACATGTGACACTGATATAACACAAGAGCTGCCCAACCAAAGAATAAAAGAACCACAAAATCTCCCATCTGTATTATTAAACAATGCACAATCCCTCCTAATATCACCATGCAGATTTTGTTTGCTAAAGGTCTCATTGTACATATAAAGTGTTTTAAAATGTCTTCTGCTTTAACAAAGATAAAAACTATTTCTACAATGTAATTTATTTATGTTAATCCTGTCAAGATTCTTCCTGGCAATAAAATATGATGGAATATTCCCTTTTAACAATTTATCCAATCATAAATATGTACATTTGCACAATTCCACCGCTGAAAGACCAGCAGAGGACTGAGTGTCAACATCTGAGGTCTATGTCAGAGCAGATCTGACTCATTTTATGTCTAATCGCCTAACTGGTTGCAAATTTCCTCACTTTCATCTGTCAGTCAAGTGCTTACAAGAGAGGCAATGGAGCAAGCTGCAGCGTCTGTTTGCAGACTCAGGTGGTGATTAATTATGTTCGGATGAAAATAGGTGGTTTTTCATCTCAGCGGGGGCCTGTTCCAACCCCCTGAATGTTTACGCTCGCTTAACATCTCAACAACCTGCGTAATTAGCTCAATCATAATCAAACACAAGTAAATGCTAATGGGCTCTGTGGACGCCTGTTGCTTTCAGGTTGGATTTTTTCCCGTTTCTCAGATCTGCTTTACATCCCTGGATTAAGAAGAAAGGTTTCTGAAGTGGCTTTTGGCTCAGGCTCTTTTGTTCTGGATGGGGTTTTATTTGTTTAATGTCAGCTCCAGCTTTGCAGGTGTGCTTTGACCCTTACCGTCTGATGCCTCATAGTTAAGCAGCATCTTCTGAAGATAAGTCTTAATTTTAAGGTGTAGGTTGAAACAGATTGGTTTCAGGATTAGGGAATTGGCCCACCAAAGGTTCTGCCTTTGACAACGTAACACTTAATACTGAAGAAAACATTTGGCATGGTAAGTTTACCTTACTGTAGTTTAAGTTTCAGATTTCTCTGAAATGAATAAATAGTTCTTCGAGACGCATTATGGCTTTTTACACCTCGTTATTATGGATAGTATATAAGTGTGGACTGATGAGCTAGCATAATGTCTTCCTGGGGACAGGCCATGTAAATGCCAAATACTTCATCATTCCCAGGTTACACTGTGCATGTAATATACCTATTATTATTAGTCCCATTTGTATTTAACTCATGCTGGTGTTATTACGTAATTGATTTTAATCTTAAAGGAATAGCAAACAAGCAAAGATGCTCTAATTAATTTGCAATTTGAAATGCAGAATGTTATTTAGGTGTTTCATATTAATTTAAATGTAACATCTGCAGACAAACATTAAATTTACAGTAAAGAAGTTACAAAGGTTAAAATCTTTTCTTTTTAAAATTTGGAAAAGATGTGTAAAATGTGCAATCAGTACAAAATAAAATAAAATCATATGATGCCCTGTTGGTGTTGGGGCTCACACATGCCTTGTGCCGGCTCTGCCTGCCTTTTTGCCAACACAGACAAGGAGTGCATGGACTAAGGCAGTGAAGATCTGCTGTCCTTTAGGTTGAGACTTGCAACTATAGTAAATTAATATTTTTGCTCCTGCAGTCCCAAAAATGTTAACATCACAGAGAAAATAAGAGTTTGGAGGCCAAATAGACAACCCTAAACTCACAAAACTTTTCTTATATAAAGTTTGCAGCATAGCAAAGTACAACACCTGTTAAAATTAGTCACCTGCAACAAGGAAGGGGGTTTTCATGAAACAAATGCTTGGGAATGGAGAACTGAGCCAAAGTTAGCAAACCTAAATGAAAGGAGCCAAGGCTTCCCAGCAGAATGTTTTATAGAGTCTAATTAGCATATATTTGCTTTAGCAGCACAAACCACCTTCTATTGTTGTTTCCTGATCCAATTGTTGCTTTAGTGCCCATGTGGTCAACATTATCTTGGCTACCCAGACGTGTCTGTAGCGTCACACCTTGAATTCTGCAATCTTCTGAAATGCAATGCATATTTTAGCAGCTTTCTTACCCAAATTAAATATATGCAAAATATGAGGTTCTTTTGTTATGAATAAATGTTTAATTTCAATTACACTTTTGCTGGTTTAACATTGTATTTTTCTTTTGTACTTCTTTTTAGGTATTTCTTAAAATTAGATTTTTTTTTTGAAAAGTTGAGCTCTTTCTCTTGTTGCCTTAATTTGCTGTTCATTCAGTTCAAAAACCAATATTGAAGAAACTAGCCGCCTTTTTCTGTTCATAAAACGTAGAAGTGCTTTAGATCGTTTGCTTTTACTCTGGGATTGACTGCACCATACGGAATGCTAATTTTTAATATTCATTTGAGCTACATTCACACAACAATTTTTAATGCTCAATTCCGATTTTCTTAAAAAAAAAAACCAGACTCGACATTACAAATAAAAAAACATTAAAAAAAAAAAAAACAACAGGAATGTAACGGTAAACGTCCACGAACCCAAACCCACCCGCAGAAGAACAAGAACGTCAAAAAAAAACACAAGCGCAACGGAAACAGAAACAGAAAAAGATAAAGATAGGCAGAGGTCAAAGTTTATTCAGCAATGAGGACTGACAGCAGGGTCGCAACTACATATTAATCAGGTGGATGCGAAAACATAAATCAGCGCAACAAGGCGCATTTGGGTTGTTTTTGCCTGCTGTGTGAACATAATCTTATTTTTGAGGGAGTTTTTGGGAGTCCAGGTTTTATCATCCAGCTCAACATTTATATGCCTTCTTTTCTCAGAATGGTGATTTGGTTACTCTCATTGTTCCCAGTGCAGCTTCCAGCTCCTAATGCAACATCTCGAATCACCTTCAGATCTTGAACTTGCTCACCTGATAAAAAAAATTGTGAAGAAACTTGTCCAACGAAAAGAAATAAACAAAAAAAAAAAATCATAAAATGTATATACTTTTGCTCATGTTTGAATTCACAATTTACCATCCCAGATTGTTTCCCCTTAACTTGATTCTTACTTATCTTGACAAAACTGGAACTACTTGGCTTCAAAGCAGACAGAATCCATTCTCAAATTCTCTTAATTACAACCCAAAGCTGATCCTCAGCAGCTGGAAGGGCTCAGATTTGACTCCTCAAACTCTTAACTATACTTGACGTGAACACTCAGTATAACTTTATCACTCACAGGCCAGCTGCTTTTGTTCCCCGTTTTTAGGCATCAACATCAGAGGCTCGGCTACATCCCTTGAGGCGCTGTAATCCGCCGAGCGACCAACGCCCGTTAGGACCCGAGGTTCATTTTTCATTGGAGTCAGTTCTTTTTATAATGGAGCACGTCATTCTCCCAGGCCACAGAAAAGGCAGATACCTCACTTTACTACACCACAGAAGAGCACAGCAGAGGAAAACAGACCCAGCATGACCAGCGCACCATTACAGATGTGCCTCATAGGCCGTGCCCAACACAGGAAGCCTTTAAAAAGCAAATCAATCACTGTGGAAATTGTGGGGGGGACAAAACCCCATGGAAATCTTATGAGAGGGCACGATGCCAAGGAGTAAGACGCACAACGGAGCTTGTACCAAATATAAATTCACTGCAGGCTCTTAGAAACTCGTGTTTTCATAAACACAAGAACTCTGTGGAAGTGATTTTCCTGATTTGGAGGGATTCACATGCAAAACAGTGGAAGTCCCTGACAAAGGGAAAGTGAGAGGAGAAAATAAATAAGGAATAGTTGGTGTTTGCCTTTTTGTTTGCCTCGAGGGGAAAAGGTTTTCAAAGCTCTGTTTCATCCAGAGAGAAAGCATTTTAGCGGTGATAATCTGTAAACTTTCCTTTCTGATTTTGCAACTGAAATGTTGCGATGAATGCCAACCATTTTCTTCACCTCACAGATAAGCAGCTCCCCATGAATAAAGATGTGCAGGCCTATATGCTTTGAAAACAGAATCTCAAATATGTTGGTTGTGTTGCTTTTTCCTTTTAAAGAAATTGTCATTTTTCACATATAAAACCTCATTCCTGCTGCAGTTGCTTTAATTTAAAATTGAAGGACCGTGGAACTATTATCATATTCAATATATGTCATTTTCTGACATTGGTTCCTCAGTAGCCACAATTGTGCAGAAAAATACTGCAGCCTTCCATAGATTTAATATCTGCTGCATTTTTAAAACTCAGACTTCAATAGAATATGCTTCACTTATAGCAGAAATGTACACTTCCTTACCTTTCTTTACTTGCACAATAGAGAAAAAATATTTTTCTGTTCATAAACTTTTGCTGACCAATGTGTTTGGAGTTGAGTATGAGATCTACAGTGAAAGTAAAACACTTTTTGGCAGTGACACAAATATAGGATTTTACTGCTTCAGTCTTTTGGCAACAGTTTGGATTGTTTTCAAATAATTAAGTAGAGGGATCAGATGAATATCAATATTTTCCTAATGTCTTACATTGGCTTAAAAGTCTATTTCCATTCATCCATTGTCTATATCCACTAATAAAAACATTTTAAGTCCTACCAAAACATACCTAAACATGGAGTTTGCTATTTGCAAACATACACTGTATTGCTAAAAGTATTCCCTCACCTGCCTTGACTCTCATATGAGCTTAAGTGACATCCCGTTCCTAATCCATAGGGTTCAGTATGACATTGGTCCGCCCTTTGCAGCTGGAACAGTTTCAACTCTTCTGCGAAGGCAGATACAAAGGTGTTGTATCAGGCTGAGGTCAGGACACTGTGCAGCCCAATCAAGTTCACTCACACCATACTCTGCCATCCATGTCTTTATGGACTTTGCTTTGTCCACTGGTGCACAGTCATGTTGGAAGAGGAAGGGGCCAGCTCCAAACTATTCCCACAAAGTTGGGAGCATGGACTTGTCCAAAATGTCTTGGCATGCTGAATCATTCAGAGTTCCTTTCACTGGAACTAAGGGGCCAAGCTCAGCTCCTGAAAAACAGTCCCACACCATAATCCCCCCTCCACCAAACTTGCAGTCAGACAAGAACCATTCTCCTGGAAACACCCTAACCTGGACTTGTCTATCAGATTGCCTGATGGAGAAGTGCGACTCGTCACTCCAGATAACACGCCTCCACTGCTCTAAAGTCCAGTGGCAGCGTGCTTTACGCCACTGCATCCGTCCCTTTGCATTTCACTTGGTGATGCATGGTTTGGATGCAGCTGGTCCATGAAGCTCTCTGTGCACTGTTCCTGAGCTAATCTGACCTTTATCACATGAAGTTTGGTGGTCTGCAGTGATTGACTCTGCAGAAAGTTGGCCACCTTTTCGCACTATGCGCTTCAGCATCCACTGACCTCGCTCTGTCAGTTTACGTGGCTGAGTTGCTGTCGTTCCCAAACACTTCTATTTTCTTATAATACAGCTAACAATTCACAGTAGAATATTTAGGAATGAGGAAATTTCATGACTGGATTTGTTGCACAGGTGGCATCCTGTCACAGTTCCATGCTGGAATTCACTGAGAGCGACCCATTCTTTCTGAAATGCTTGTAAAAACAGTCTGCATGCCTAGGTGCTTCATTTTGTACAACCGTGGCCATGGAAGTGATTGGAACATCTGATTCTGATCATTTGGATGGGGAAGCAAATACTTTTGGCTGTATAGTTTATGTGTTTCAGTTAGGTGACACCAAGTCTGGCAACAAAATTTGTAGATGGGTTTTAAGCATGAATTTGTTGATAATTGTTTTTGGATTAATTGATTAATAACTGCATAGCAAAAGGTAATTAATATAGGATGTTTTTACATAATTTGAACCAGTTTTGGCTTGAACATACTTACAGATAAAGGTCTTTTTTAACCTAAGTGCAAAATGTATATATATATATATAAAAAAAAAAAAAAAAATTCCCTTCTCACCCTCCGCGGGTGGTCTCTTTCATCCTCTGAGCTCGGGTCCTCTACCAGAGG
>NW_006799959.1:2733976-2746668 GCF_000485575.1 Poecilia formosa
CTTTTACTTAAGTAAAAAGATGTTGAAGTAGTGTTATTCTTACTTAAGTACAAATTTTGGGTTCTCTATCTTAGTTTCACTGGTTCGGTCCATCTCTGTTGGTTGGACACATTTTTCGAAGTTGAGCAGATAAGACGGATCCACCACCAGTTAAATTAGTGTGTTAATTTAACTGGAAATCTTAATTTAACTGAAAAAATTAATTTTAAGCGTTCATTGTTTATAGAAAAATTGTAAGACGCCTTTTGATGAGCATAAAAAAATTGTCCAATCCGCCTCTCTCCTTCTGCATCTGTTTAAATGTTCCCTATTTTTAATCTTTTACAGAGGATAAAGCTGAACGATGTTACAATAAACATTCCAGAGGGAGTCACCCACCCATAATTAGAGACTCAGGAGGCTGAGTAAGATAGATGACTGCAGTGTGTGTCAGTGGAGGTGGAGGGGGTCGTGCCGTTCCAGAGGCTGCTGGTTAAATGCAGGTGGCTGGGTGTACGCGTCAGCTTTTATCTCAGCTTTGAACACAGGTAAGCTCAGGGGCCTGCACAGGTGTGTGTGTGTGTGTGCGTACGGGCTGAAAGTTCAGAGATGGTGGCGGCGGTTATGGTAGAAAAAGGACCAGAGGCAGCGATTTGTCAAGGTGAGCAGAGTTTGCTGGGGTCACCGAGAGACACAGTGGTGGCTATTGTGTTGGTTATGAAACCACAAATGATCTGCATCATATAGACACTGATGTGGCCGTTCGGAGGGTGAACAGACTTCAAACAGCAAGCAGATGCTCTGGTTGAGTAATCGCTTTGACTCACTATGTTTCCCCATAGGAGAAGACACAAGAACTTTTGAGTCATTGTGTCTGCCAAGGTGTTATGGTTTTAATTAATGTAATGAGACAAGTGATTATTTTGGCAAAGGAGAAAATTATCCCGGAATCACACAGGGACTTAGGATTCATTTCAAAGACAGAGAGGAAATCACAACCCTTTCTCTCTTCACATATCTGCCAAAAGGAGAGAAACTCAAATGTTTTTTTTCTTTGAGTGAAAAATCACAGCCCCCTTTTTTCATTACGGTAGTGTTAAAAACAGCATCTGTCACCAGCTGAAAATTGAGATTTTCACATGAAGCTTAGAGGACAAACAGTTTTGCCACCAGCATTTGCTGCCCCATTGCATTTTAAACAGTCTCACTTTGCTCAGATGTGGTATTTTACCACAAGTTTCTAACGGTAGTTGCTGAAATTTTGGCCCATTCCTCCTGACAGAACCAGTGTAACTGAGTCAGGTTTATAGGCTGCCTTGCTCACACACACATGCACAATTTTTTCATGAGAATGAGATTAGGGCTTTGTGGTAGGCATTTATAAACGTGACTTTGTTGTTCCTGGGCCTATTTGTAACTAAGTAGATGGTATGCTTCAAGTCATTGTCCAATTGTAAAACCCAATTGGATAAAACTGAACTTTCTATGTATTATCTTGAGACGTTGCTTCTCTGTTTCCATGTACTTCACTCATGATGCCATCTATTCCACATCATGATGCTGCCACCCTGTACTCCACTTTGTATTCTCAAGTTATATTCCCATGCCATTAAAATTAGTAAAAAGTTGGAGCAAATTATCAAGACACCTTCAGGCATCATAAAACTCATTGGAGCCCTTCCTTTCCCTGACATAACTACTGGATCACATATTTGGGTAAAAAAACAGAAGACTTACTGTGTTATAAAATCATGAATGCAAAATTTTGTTGTGGCTAACAAAAAGCACGTTCTTTCATTTCAAATCCTCTGATTATAAGCATGAAGATGCTTGAGTAGAAGATTTTACGAACACTAAAAGGATTCAAATCAGATCCAAATCACATGTTCTGTCATGATTAAAGCAGCTAAAAATCTGTTATGGCCTTTAGTTGTCTGTGCTTTTGATAAAAATATTGTTTTATCTTTGTTATCTTAATGCTTTTTGTTGTCATGGCTATCTATTTGTTTATAATAACATCATTGAGTCTTTTGGCTGTGTATTCAGAATATATTTGTCACTGGTCAAACCGTTTAGACCCAAAACCCCTCCAAACATGATGTAATATTACAGATCACAGATAATTAAAACATAATGAATATCCACAGATAAAAAGAAACACATCAAACTCACCACTGCTCTTTATATGCTGCCAAGATGAGTTCTTTCTGGCAGCCATAAAGCCGTCACCAGAGCATCAAAAAGTGTGGTTATTGTTAACCTCAGTGGAGTTTTTGAGAATAAGAGAGATAACCTCTGAAGACTGACTGTAAATGTAAAATTAGTGCAAAACAGTGTCACTGTTTGTGCATTTCTGGAGGTCACCTGATAGTCATTTTTATTGTGTGAGGCCTGCAGTGTAACCAGCCTGCTAACATAAATATCTGTCTTGAAAGTGATAAACATCAGACCAGCCCAAGTTGTCAGTGGTCAAGAAGAGCAGCAGGAACACAGACTGCTTAATATTCACTAAACCAGGGACAGGAAAAATAGCAAGCCAACTTTAAAACTAACAAACGGCTTAGAGAATGATCATGCATCCATTGGCACATTAAAAAATAGATTGCATGACAGTAAACGTCATTACAAGCAACATAAAAATGTGACATTATTACAGGAGTGTTCAAAAAAAGACATAGTGGCTTTCTGTTTAAATTTCAGAGTTGTGAGGCTTAAATAAATATGAGAGATTTGTCTCAAGCTTTTTTCATGGTCAGTGTGACATTTATTCAGTACAGTTCATCTACAAGTAGATCTGTGTAGGGAGGGTATAAAATATGAATTCACTGGATCAAAAACTAATACTTTGTAGAAATTCTTTCTGATTCAATTTCACAATTTAGAAAATAGGGAAAATGTGAGACCACAATGACAAAAAAACGACATGGTTTTCCAAAACTGATGAAGGAAATACAAGACTGAAACAAGTCTGACAAGAGGCCAATAGTAACACTGAAACATCTGATGCAATATCCAACAAGTACTCGTCGTGCTCGTTATGTGACAACAATCTCCTGTTTTCTTTATAGGTTTTTTGCTGAAGTGGATTAAAACCGTTCCAAATACAACATGTTTGGACTGTTAGAAAGCAAAAGATAAAGAGGGGTTTTAGCTTTCAAAGCCACATGGAGTCCAAATCAATAAAAGAATGGCTTTCAGTGAGATAAATCAAAGTTTTGGAATGGCCTATCCAAAGTCGAAACCTAAATCCAATGTACAAGGAGGAGCTGAAAGAAGACTATTGACAAGAGATGTTCACAGTCTGATAGACTTGAAAAATTTTGGAACGGCAAAAGAGCTAAATATTTCCAAGTCAAGATGTCGGATGCTGATAGACAAATCCAGAAATTGAATTTAAAGCTGGTTTAACAAAGTTATCAGTTTAACTTTGTGCATAGTTATATAACCGGACTGCTTTTGATTTTTGTAATGTTGCCTTTATCATAATCTTTTTGTTTTTCTCCATAAAAATGTTATACTTAACAGAGATTTGTAAACTTTTTCCATCCATTGTCGTGTGAAATGGATGGACAAACCTCAAGTATGTTTAGGTTCTGGTCCAAATGTGTCATAAGCCACGCCTCCTTTTAATGCTCATTGATTGGTCAGTCTGTGTGGGAGTTGTTTTGATTCATTCAGTTTAAAATGCAAACTGTCTGATGGGACATAAACAGAATTGTAAAAATGATTCATAATGAAGTCTTTTTGCTGTCCATCTTATCATATGTACTTTTTTTCAGTTTGCCAATGAATTGTTAGTTTTTTTGTGCTCTACAATGCTACAAACATATCTAGAAAGAGACAATAATTCTACCTTTAAGATAATTAAAAAAAAACATAGAATTAAATTTTCAGGCTGCACACTTGTTATTACCAGAGAGAATAAGGACACATTATGGGACACATTCTTGGCTTCTGAATTTGTGAAGTCTAAGCTTCTGGGTTAACCTATTAGCCACACATGCAGAGCCTCTCATTAGAAGAACAAGTATCTGAATACCCAGATACTTTCTGAATCATCCTGGCTGTAAATTCCCAACATAACCTTCAGCCTTAACCTTGCATATCACAGCAGGGAGGACTCACTAATAGAATTAAATTGCACACACCCTGCAAAGAAATACGTGCATGTGAAAGAAATGTTGCATCTTATTTATTCACCTTAAGTAAAGCTGCCAAACTGTCAGAGTCGGAATGCTATGTGTTGAAGTGCCAAGGTTTATCTGGAGAGAGAAAAAAGAAAAGAAGAAAATTACGTTAACTTCGGCGGACCACAAGGAATGTGGCCAAGCAGCATGTACAGACAAGCACAAAGAGTGAACACACACACACACATACACACACACGCATGCACGCACGCACGCACACACACACAGGGAAAGAAAGAAAACGAGTCAAAGTAGACAAAGGAAGCCTATCATCCTGCAAAGCATTTTCAAATGGACACACAGTAGTTTACATTCATTCTGGCCCACAGTCTCCTCTTTGTGACGACAGACCCATTTACACACGCTAAATCCCTCCCGTAAGTAGAGAATACAGCAGCAGAAGAAGAACTCAGCTCCATATTTAAGTCCAAGAATAAATTAAATAATAATAAACAGCACGATTACAATAGGCCTTCGCAGCGCTTAGCTGCTCGGGCCTAAAAATCAGACCGGTCAAAGAAACACATTTGCGATTATTTTCTTTGTTGCTTTTTGTCTAAAAATTGTCCATTTTATTGTTGGCTCTGGAATACACTAATTTGCTTATTCACCTACATCTTTTCTGTGTGAGGCAACCAGATTTTCAGATAATATCTTCTGAGGTTTTAAAAACTTTGGGTTAAAACACCTAAGCAAGGTGAGTAAAACCCAGGCCCACAGCATTATAGATCCTCTTACATTCCTGACAGTTAACATTAGGTTTACATGCTGCCGGCCCATAGATCTAATCAGCCCTTATAGTATTGTTTGCTCTAGTGTCATAACAGCATGTCTTGGAGATTTTTTTTAACCCCACTTGTCCTCCTCACTGTGCGTCATGGCAAATTAAACTTGAGTTCTTGTGCAGCCTTGCTAGTCAGTTACTGTCACAGGCAGGTAGAATAAATTTGGAAATAAAGTTGCAAAGTATTCAACAATAAAATGTAAGAAAATGGCAGGTGGCAGGATAGCAAAACTGTAAAATGTGCATTGCAACAGTAGGATCTGACAAGGACAGAATAATTACCTGCAGCTTAAATTCAAAGAAAGGTGATTGATTGCCTGGACAATTACAGTGATGTATCACAGCTGTTAAGGAAGCAGAGTGGGGGTATCAATCCAAAATATTGATAATATTGATTGATGTTAGCGTGGTTATGTTGATACTTTAGTTTCAGATTCCATCTTGAAATTTTAGTTCATTTTTGTATTGCAGTTTCTCAACTCTATCTCAGTTTTGATTTGCTCTCAAATAACTATTATTTGCATTTAGTTTATTTAGGAGAAATGCACATGAACCATGTTAACATGTTATTTAATTTTGTACTCAACTCTAACTTTGTCAAATTGTGTCTGAGGTTTGAACAGAATAATTCAAAGGAAAAAGCAAAAAACACCTAAAGGTCAGAAGTTTAAATAAAACTGTACTTATCAAAAACAAAATATGTTTTTTCTGTACCTTCACAAGAAACTCAGTTACTGAAGAAGATGAGTCCATTTCCCTTAAATGGAGAGTAAACAAACCTTTTACCAGCAACTGTCAGAGCATTCTGATTAATATTTCATCAACCACTATCAATGTAAATTTGCAAAAATAAGATAAAACTGCGACTGTCCACACAGCCCAGGGTTTATTCTGGCAAATCATTGACTTGTTTTATTATTTGTGGCACTGTTTTTAACTGCGAACCCAAAAATCTCTGTTATGTTTCTATCAGCTGCTTGGCAGCAGTGGGCGTCCAGCCGCGCCCGCCGGTGCATCTGAAAAGGCCATCTGGACAATGGCCTGACTGATGCACACCGGACATGTGCAAAGCAAGCCCACCCGATGGCGCACACTGAATGACGTGGTTAAAACCACCAGGGAACACAAGGTGGAAAAAAAAACCAAACAGAGAAACGCAGGGATTGTTGGAACAATGAACACAACAAACAGAACACAGACAAAACTAAACCTAATGTTACAGAACTTTGTATTTATTTATCTGGCTGTATCTAACTCCAGGAACCCATGATGCAGCATGTTTAGTGAATTTGATCTGTGATTTTTTCCTAGATGTAAAGTTTATTAGTTTTTTTGTGGTTGGTTTAAGAATTTATATTTTCTTTAACAAAACACTTGTTTTGTATTTAAAGCTTGACTACCAACTAACTCATCTCTGCTCTCCTTCACAGAAATGCTGTCTTTTTATACATTACAACCTTATTCATACATTCATCATTCATGCACACCATACTCTGCTGATTTAATGGACTTTCACACTTCCTAATTTCACACTTCCTTCTTAATTTGGACTAAATGAACTAATTGTATAGCGCTTGCACACATCGTGCGTCTTGCTTTTTGTTGTGACCTTTGAGTCAGGTCATAACATTTTTTCGTAGAGGAAATGTGACACCATAATTACAGCTGCACCTTCATCTTTCAGAGATTGAGGGGATGAACTAAAGAGATGGATTCGATTTCATCTGCTGGCATATTTAGCTACTGTTTCAACTCCTCTAATACAGCCGAAGAACTTACAAATAAAATTGTTTTAAACTTGAGCTATTGACTTCTATGTTTTTAAATTGCTGAGAGCACATATAGAAACTAAGATAACTGGAACCACTCACTTGCTGCCAATCAGAATATGATCTACCTGCCATTTTTGAAATCTAAAATACCTCCTGATCAGCTCTCAGCTGTTGTTGTTGATCCTTTTTTTGAAGACTTTTGGATATAGTCGTGTTAGTTGTGTGTGGATACAGTAGATTTGGACAGCTTAAATAAAGTCGTGCATACATTGCATAATAATTTTCTTTTTTCATTGCCGATGGAATAAATAATGCATACCCAGAGTGACAACTAACTGTTATGCAGCAGTGACATTTTAGAAATGTTGGACAACTTGGGAATCATCTTTGCAAACTGCCAAGTAAATACTGCCTCAGTTTAAGAAACATCGTCTCTTCAAGACAGTCTTTCAGATCAGTAAAAGGAAAGCTTTCAGCAGCCAGCATACCTCAAGGCCATGCACTTACATTTCTCAAAAGGGCACACGTCAGGCTGGATTACTTTCCCATTGCGCCTCATTTCAACCAGCTTGGTTTTGGCAAAATAAATGTTGAGGCCTTTTATTTATTTATTTATTTATTTATTTATTTTTTTCACTCTCCAGGATTGGTGAGATCATCACTGGGAGTCTATTTTTGGGATATGTGGCTGCTTTTGGCTTGGAAAAGCTCATTCACAGCGCTGGGCGGTGCTTGTTTGAAACACCAGAGGGCGCTGTTTCCCCCACAGATCAGATTCAGTGCATGGGAAAGAAAAGAAAACAAAAAGCAGACATGCTTGAAAGAAAAGACACATAGGGGTTATTATTATTTATTATTTATAATTATATTTTATGTTACTAGTTAAAAAGGTGCAACTGAAACTGAGACCGCTTTTGAATTATAGTCTTTAAAGTATAAGATCAACATTTCACTGAACAGGAGTAGACAATATGTTTTATGATTAGTGGATTCTTTGATTAGTAGCAGGAACAAACAAGTCATTATCTCCCAAAGAAATGCCAGTATGTTTCCTGTTTTGTCCTCATCTGGTATTTTTCCTTCTAATCTGTTTTGCTGGTGCTGCAGTGAAAGAATCATGTGCAAATTCTTCACATACATTCCCCTTTTTCATTTCTGTGTCTTTTAAAAAGCGTTGCTTAGGTGCTTTAGCCGACTGTCTGAGCAGCGACTGTATATCTGACACAGCAGGGGTTTCCACATATAATGGACCTTGATTAGTTTGAGTCCTCACCAAGACTCAAAGCTTGTGAGAGAAATGTATTTATTATTATTATTATTATTCTCCACTATGACCTGTATTTGCTGCTTTGATTTGAAGGTGTGACACTTTTTTGGATACACCTCTTCGATTGCTGGTTAACCCAAACAGCCAAAATCAGCCAACTTAGTGCATTTAGATGTCTAGTCTTCTTGCAAATATTCCGTCTGAAACTGGAAGAAATGGGATTTGAACATAGCACTGTTTAAACCCCCCTAGACTGATCTGAAGATTTCAGATAGTGTTGATCTACTGAATTTTCACACAAAAACATTTGTGAGCTTTACAGAAAACGGTCTGAAAAAGAGAAAGTATCCAGCTGAGTGAACGAAAAATGCATTGCTGACATCAGAGACCGGAGGAGAATGGAAAAACGGGTGGAAGACGATAAAAATGTAATGGTAGCTCAACTTACAATGCTTTACGGCCAAGATATGTTAAATGCTGTATCTGAGAGTAACAACAAATGAAGCGTAAGGTAAGCCATAGCAGTAAACCTTAGGTTATTTTGGATCCCTTAGTAGTACCTCTAAAACCACAGCATACCCGTCCACCTTTTAGGACACCTGTACCCAACTTCTTCAAGTTATACCAGAGCTCAGATCAACTCAAATTGGTCTCCTTTTATTATTTTTTTAGTTATAAATTCTTTCTTTTGCAACTTGTGTGATGGTAAAGTGGACATAGACGCAGGTGGGTCACATGTAAGATATACATTTTTTTACTTTGTGACAAGGAATTTTACAGTCCATCTGCATTGATTTACGTTTAACAATATCAAGGATCATAAGAGATAGTGTAAAAAAACAACAACATATTTGCATTCATGAGCAAATGGGCATTTTTGGTCTCTTAAGTCTCTTGTTCAAACCTTAAGCCCATCTTTGCCTTTGTGTGTCACATCCATACATATAATATTACATCAGAAACCAAAAAATAATAGCACATTAAAAAAAAAAAAACAAGGTCACATTACAAAAACAGAACAAAAACAAAAATCGCTAAAAACAAAACAAGTCACATGACAACAGTTAAGGGCTGAAGACCTTTGACCTACTTATCTGATTTTTAGGGTTTACAGTGATTTAAATCTCACTATCAGGTTATTTCTGAATGAAGGTTTTTTTTAAATCCCGCTTTGCTTGAACCTGCGGCTTGTTGCACCGCAGCTCCCCCCTTCCCCAAACTCCGCACCTCCACCCTCTTTCCTCTCTCCACCTCCCATTCCTCCTCCTCCTCGTTCCACTCTGCTGTCTCTTTAGCGCTGCAGGTTGAATCCATTGCCCCTATTTCCTGTCACATGGCGTGGAAATAGGATCCCTGGTTTCTACTATCTGCTCTCGTCTCCGCGGTGTCAGCGTTGTGCTGCGGCTGAAGTACCTGCCGTGACGCTCAGACACTTTTTGTCTTGAAGCGACTCTTGTCTAGACTCCTGCCAGCCAAGCAAGCCGGTCGCCAGCGTGCGCATCAGGCTGTACTTCACCTGAGAGGAAGAGCCGCTTCAGACTTTTTAACTCGCACCATGGACTCCTGGAGCGCCACCTCTGCGCTTTTCCTGGCTGGCTTTATTACATCGGCGGCTTTTCGTCATTTCGACAGCGGTAAGTGGAGCTGTCCCGCTCTCCTTTTGGGCCAGATGAAATGCGACAAAGTTGTGCTCTACGCGCCGGTGAAGCTGCAGTCTAAAAGAAATGACACACATCATAACGCGTGAAGATAATGGTTTTAAATCAGAATCAGCAGCTGGTTGACTTCATCCAGCTGAAACTGGATGGAGTGTTTGGTTAAGATGTTTACAAGTTGAAGTGAAAGCACGAAGGAAGATCAGCTGAGATAAAGTTGGAAGGTGAATGTGACTGATCTGATGGGACGCTTCGATGATCACTTGTCCCCATACACCTCAGTCAGTCCTATTAAACTAGCGCACATTAATCTAAACACACTACATATATGTGTGTGTTAAGTGGCATTAAAATGATCACTTCAGTTTGAATCAATCAGACAAGGATTTTGACATAAAACGTCATCTTTTACGCACATTTTCCTGCGACATCCTGGCGTGTTTACCTCCTCTCCTTGAACAACTTCAAAGCAATCTGTAGCTTTTCTCATTTTTAACGATGGAAACAGAATTTTTCTACTTTCCATAATGACACCGACACAGCCCGCACAGCGCTGCTGGCTTTTGTTAATCTCACTGAACCATCCAGACATCGGTCAGTCCCGAAGTGAACCTCAGTCATCTGATGTTATCCATTTAATTCGCCACCGAGCCCAAATTAATACGCAGGAGAAGGGCAAAAAATAATAAAAAAAAAAATAGGCAGAAAAATTGTTTGCGTCTGTGCGCAGAGCTTCAAAGTCCCCTGCCGGATCCTCCCGGAGTGCGTTTTGTTTTTAATGTGAATATCTAATAATGATGACCGCACAAACCGCGCTCCTCTTTGCTGTAATTTGCGCCGCGTTTCATGTCGGAGCAGCAAATCCTCGTGCTTTCCTTTTTAATTTTTTTGTCTCTTAATTATAGCCTTGGATTTCAAATTAGAGGGTCCACCATCTGGGCCAGTGCGTAAGTGCTCCCATGTGTACCTATGTATTAACAAAGTATTTAAAGCAATGGTATTCCCCTCATAACACTACGAAGGGGGGAAAGAGAGAAAAAAACCCAGTTCATGTTTAGTTTAAGTCAGCTGTGCCACATTTGCTGTACAGTAAAACAATAATTCACTAGATGTGAAATAAATCAGGGTAAGTGCAGGTTATGGCTGTATTATAGAGAGTTAATATGTTTAGTCTGGACAAATAAAGTGTCTAAGTGGATGTAAATATAAAAAGTTAAAGGATGAAGCACATATGCTGCTTTATTTGATCAAAAATCCAGTCAAGCAGAATTGGTTAAATATGAGTGGATTTTCTACTTTGAGGAACAAGACAAGCACGATAATCTGTTACAAGAACCCACAGAACATCTGTGATCTTACTGAGACCAAAAGGTTAGAGCCTCTATTCATTTATTAGAAATTCTTCAGCAGGTGGTGATTTCTCTTTGACTCCTCCAGCTGAGACGTGCATCATCTTATCAGCGCTAGCCAGCTGCTCTTGCTTTCGTGAAAGTGCATCTAAAACGATTACGCCGGAGAGATTCCAGTGTCCCGGCAGACTGCAGAATTGCATCAAGCAGAAGTCTAATAAATGTTTTTCACCAGAAGGGAGAAACATCACTGAGTTTGTGCTGCGGCCACACAAGCGGAAAAGCACACCCACACGCACACAGACGCATACGTTTATCCAAGGCTTTGCAGCAGCATGATTGTAGCAGTGGGGCACTAAATTACTTTTATACCACCTACAGGTCCTTGCAAAGATATTCCTACCTTTTGAACTTTTGTGTGCTTTTTTTTTTGGGTCAAGTTATAAGCACAAGCTTCAATTTATGGAGATTTGGTGTGCTAGACCAAAGCAAAGTACCACATAATTGTAAGGTGGAAGGACAAATGATGAACAGCAGACAGACCAGAGGCAAAGTTGTGGTGAAGATTAAAGTAGCATTAATCTATACAACAATATACCAACCTGTAAACATTACTGTTTAAGCCATCATTTGAAAATCTAAAAAAAATTCAGATGCAAAGAGAGGACTGACCAGAAGCAGCCACATCAGGGCCGGTCCAAGCCTTTTTGGGGCCCTCAGCAGATTTTCATTTGGGGCCCCCTAAGCTACTCTGTGTGACATGCCTACTATCATTAGCATTGTTTGTAATTAATGTGCATCATGATGGTGTTGTTATGGCTGCTGATTTTAACCTCACAGGAGGAGCAAAGAAAGAAAAAGAAATATTTGGATTTTGAAAAACGGTGTGTTGTCTTATTTTAACTATTTAAAAGTAACATCAGCTGATAAACACTACATTTACAGTAAACAAATGTTGTGATATCTTATGTTTCCCCCAAGAGTGGGAGCAGCCATCAGCAGGAAGGAGAATGGGCAAACATGTCAGTTTCTAAATATGCAAAGCTGAGAAATGCTCTGAAATAACTCAGTCAGCTGAAAGCAACTTTACGTCACAGTTATCAGAGTTTCACTCTAAACCTTAGATCCTTCTCCATCCACCTGACTGTCATGAACCAATTTGTCTTGGTCTATCACATGAAATCCTAATAGCATACCTGTGGTTGCAATGCGACAAAACATGAAAATCTTTAATTGCTTGAATACTTTTGCAAGGAATTTCATAATAACACAAAAACATCTGTAAATCTCATTCTCCCAATATAACACAGTGACCTGTTCCCAGAAGCTTCATAAAGAAAATCCCACATGATCTCGGGTCAGAACGATCCTTGCGGTTGCTGTCTTGGCGACTCGTTTGGGCCGTTCGCACCAAATGTACACATGAGGGGAAGCCGATTCCTGTCAGAGCTGTCAGGATGAGCCATAATTGAGTTGCTCTCTAAGCCGGTAATGATGCGGCTCATGATGTTGGTTGCCTGAACAAGCCCAAGCTGGTTAATCAGAAGAGATTTATTTTGCTCTTGATGTTTCCCTGTAACCATGACTGGTCTTGCTCGGGGTTAACAGTCGAGGTCAGTGGTGAAACAGAGATTATGTGTGTGTCTAAGTCTTATGTGTGTGAGAAAATATGCATGATCTTATAGTAATTGAAAATGTG
>NW_006799959.1:2746678-2856013 GCF_000485575.1 Poecilia formosa
ATTGAGGTCCTATATTAACAAAAAATCTATTGAATTTATTGACGACACTTTTCAAATCAGTAATGTTCTGTTCGTTATCTATAAAATAGTCTGGATAGTTGTTATTGTTAGATTTTCTAATAACTCTATTTAAAATATTCCATGTTTCCTTAATGTTGTTTTCTGTCTCAGTATGTAAAGCCGAGCCAGTAATTCCCTAACTTTAAATTTATGATAGCACCTGTCTGTTATCACAGATCAAAATGTTTCAACATAAACTGTTCCAGCAAGCATGGGAATTCCCATCAAATCCAGCTCCAGAATCCCCCCAGATCATCAACAACTTTGTTCTCGCCATTAAAGATAAAGCCCCGCAATCCTCAGCAACCATTACTCTTAATGATCTGCTTAACCAGCAGCGTTACGCCACAACTCAACAGCAAGAAGAAAGACAACTTCAAAAGGTGCACACTCCTCCATGCTTGGTTTTTTGTTTTCCAGCAGTTTTTCTCCCTATCAGCCGCTGTGCAACTTGTACGATGCACAGATATGATAACGGAAAACTGTCTCTGCAGTTTCTCTTTGAACTGTCCGTTTGTGGTTGTGTGTGTTGACACGCATGAAGTCTGGAAGCAAGTGACACAGGACATAGACACTGAATGTACACAGAGTACATATCTTTGAAATGAAACCATATCAGTTGAAACATGCCCAGACTCACCTGTCTTATTAACTCCTCTTAAGATATCTGTGTTCTTATTACGATGATGTCTATTAACTAGCTTATGCAATGTTCTCTTCTTTATTACAAATGCTGATGTGGTGGCGTAATGATTTTGCGTTCACGGTTGTTTATCCAGACGTTCTCCGTCAGGAGAGTCTCCTGCGCTCAGGTTTGTATCTACTTTGCCCTCATGCTCAGTTCCCTGAGGCAGAGCTTGTTTACTGTCTAGACAAGTTTGCTTGTGGTATCCTCTGTTTTTTTTCCTTTTCCTGCCGTTTTTGTGTGTGTCTATCTGCTCGTGAACTTGTGATTAATATCTCAGGAGCGTTGAAGATCTTTGTACATTTTTCCCGCCTCATTATGAATTCTTACTGCTGCTCTTCATTGTTTGCTCTCTGCGGATCAGAACGAGGTCAAAGATCTTATAAGTAGTCAGACCTCTGCCCTTACTAAGCTTAGTGAGAAGATCCAAACTTTGTGGATTTCTGAGCTTTATGATTTTATGAAAAACTCTTAACATTTTTGTATTCTTGGCACAGCTTCAAATTGTCACCAAATTTAAAAACTCTTTCACTTTGACTACAAACCTTATTGACTGAGCACACAATGGTCAATTTTTAGATATTCCTATCAATTGTTTAGTACAACCAGCCAATAAAATAGCAGCATCTAGACATGGAGAAGAAGAAATTCAAAGGGAAAAATGATAAAAACATAAAGGATATTTAAATGATTTTAAATGTACCCTACACATTTATATTTGTATCTTATTAAAAGTAACATATCAAAAAATATTCATATCCTTTTCAACATTCAGTTTAAAAACTATTTATGTTTCGCTTATAGAGTCCAGTTGATCACTCTAGTCCTCATTCCCTGAACACATTCTCAGTTAAAATAAAATCAGCACTCGTGGCAAAATGGAAAGAAGCATGCATTACTTTGAACCTAAATCTGCCAGGATTATGCATAATTTTGGACTTTATTAGATTAGTGTGCAATATTGTGTAGTCATATAATTACCTAAATTTTTCATTTTTCCATTTATGCAATATAAAGTCAAAGCTTTGTTAATTTTGTTTTTCTACATGACTAGGTGCTTTTGCTGGAAAATTATGTTTTCCTCATATAAAAGCATCTCAGGACTCTAAAATGCTCAAGAAAATGGATGGAATTTCCAAGACCAGACATTATTAACTTAAAACACTTCCACCCCTTATAAACAATTGATTCAAAGAGAGTTTTTTTATTGCTAGGTTTATTAAATCAGTGTAAAACTCAATTATTCATCTCAAGGACTGGAAATGATCAAACAACAAACAAACAGAAAGACAAGAAGGTTAGTACAGATGGAAACCAGGTGGGCGCAACAGAAGTTTTCCGTTATGTTAAAACAGAAATAAAAAATGCATTCTGAGTTTGTCACACTATAGACAGATGTGCTCTTGCTCAACCAGCCAAAAACTAAACGACAAAATAATTCAAAATAATAAAATCAGGTTTTAGTATAATAAAACAATTATCTATCTCCTCTCGCAGATCCTCATGAAAACATCGCTGACTGAGAGATCTAAGCCTGGTCTTAATAAACTGCATGTGAAATCAGAACAATGCATTGGACTCATTGGAGAGATTAAATAACTGGGTCATCCACAAGCTGCAAATCTTTGCAAAAGTATTCATACTTTTTCAACATTTTCACATTTTTTGACTTTATATCCATATAAGACTATATTTGAAAAGTGACTGACCCAATTTATCCCTAAACAAAGTCCAGTTGACCTATTTAATTCAGATGTTATCTAGCAAGTCCGTCTGTGTGTAATTTACTCTCAGAATAAAAAATCATGTTATTTGAAAATTAGGGAACAAATAGCATTATGAAGAAAAATGTCCCAAGCTTTGTGCAGTAAATCATCGGAAAATAGAAAAAGTGTGACACTGTATTTATTTTTCATTAAAATCTAGGCAGAAAATCTAGAAGTCATAATACAATAAATTATGACTTCAAGGGTATTTTGGAAGATACTCAGAAGAGTGTTATCTAAGATTGTTTATTAGAAACATAATGAATAAAAAAAGAAGCAAAATTTCAAAGCAAACATTAAAAGAAATAAATTCAGAAAGCAAGAAGAACTGTTGATCAAAACCACGTTGGACGATAAGAAGATATTCTTTGTTTTTGGGAGCAGAATCGCAAAAACTGCTCACTTTTTGTGTAGTACTCTAGTTTATGGCAGCTGGTTCCAGATAGATCTGCAACACAACACTTTGTTTTCTTCAACTCATAATCTTATGATCTTGTTGGTACGGAAATGTTCCACTTCCTGTGTTTAATTTTGCTTTGATTTGAATAGAAAGAGATCCATCTTGCTTTTCTCATTAAGTGCGAGAGGATTACACAGACCCCACAGTTTCATTCATCTTGTTTCCAGTCACAACTGCGAGTCAAACATGAATGCATTTCAGCGGTAACTGCTAAAAAGATTGCTCTATGTATGATTTGGAACTCAAACTTGTATCCATTTGTTCTTGTTTACTGTGGTTTTAAACTGGGTTCATGGATTATGTTTGCTGTAGATTTGTGACACCATAAAACTGTGTTCTTGTCTCACTCTGCCACGGAGTGATTATTTGCTGACATTAAATATGACGTCAAGGCTCTTGTCATCTTCTTTGTGTTGAAGTCTTGTAAACAACGTCGCCCTTCCAAGCCAAGTGTTCTCGAAAGTGTGTTTTTCATCAGCAGTTTACATTACATGCATGGTGGATTGTGGTTCTCTTACTGCTTCCCTTCGGTGGACAAAATGAAAAGAAACGCTGATCTCAGGATGTTTTCCTGGTTCTTTGGGTTTGACGTGGAAGAAAAGAGGCAACAGTGTAAAGACAAGTCTGGCCTCAGTCTAATTCAAAAAAACTAAAACCTTGGCCTTGTCTGTGTTAAAAAAAGAGCGTTTGAATTGAGGTTGACTGAGCGTAGAAACCACTTTCTGTTATACTTTGAAGCGCCTATAATAACCCTGAGGAGAGCATGCATCACTTCCAAATGTAAAGAAACACTGCAATCTTTTATGGGTTCTTTTTGCCCCGTGTGTCAATCGGGTCAATGTCATTGCCCAAGCAGATGTTTTAAATGCTCGTTTACCGTTCTGTGACTCAGATGTGCTGTCGCAGTCGGACCACAACAAAGTTCCATCACAGGATGATTCTCACAAGCTGCTGTAGTGGCTGCGGACGTCACGGCGGTAATCACTGACACCCTTCTGGCTTTCAGCTACATCTTTGATGGATTCATCCAAACAAGATCCACTGTATTTCTTTTTTGTTTTTATTTTGTGCAGTAAATCTGTCACAAAAGGTCAGCCGGTTCTTCATGTTAACCGTTCACAGATTTGGAATACAATGCGCTCTCGCAAATTATCTCTGAATCACAGCCATACAGTCACCAACATCAGTCACATTGTCTCCGGTTCACTTTGCATTTAAAATCTGGTGGGTTGGTTACGCACCCCAAACCATGAGTGATTCACAAAATTCTAAAAAGTCATCAAAAATTATGACAAGTCAAAGAAATGTTGGGGAAGAGTAAAGCACTTCTGGCTTATTCTCATGGAAATCAACTTCCTCTTTATGTCGAACTTGATCAGCGAGTTCTCCAGACCCTCTGAAGATATTTTAATATCGACTGTCAACGTTATCAGAAACCATGTGTTCAGCAAGTCCTGCAAAGACCTGAAGCAGGACCTAAAGTATGCAACGCCTGGTACAAACTGGCTCCTAAACAACAAAAAACCCAATTAAAGCCTCATTCTTTGCAAAGTTCTTTACTTGTTTATAAAACATTTGTCAATCACTTTACGCTATGTGTCCTGATAGACTAAAGTGACCTAAAAAGAAGCAAACAGAACTACCGGCAATAACCAAAATTAGTAAAACCATTATCCAGAAAGTTATTTAGCCTTCAATTCCTGTGATTTTTTTAAATCTCGCTTTTTGGAAGAAAAATATAAAGGAGTGAGAATTGACTTAGTCACAGGACTGCATGTTTGCCGTAGCTTCTTTTGTTTCAGGAAATATTATCTTCTTGTAAACGAGGGGCTGAATTAACTGACCAGATGCTTAATACTTAAGCAGATCATAGGAACGCATAGAACTCTTTGCGGGTGAGAACAGAGGTTTGTAGTTGATTGAATGTCTAATTCAAACCTGATGTAGTAATAAAACTCATGGGGATCATCCCCACCTGTTAGCCACTAAAACAGCTGGTTGCTACGGAAACTAAATGCAGCTTGGCAGACAGTCCTTACTGCTGACCAAGGAGTTTCACAAATTTCTTTGGCTATCCTTTGTGGTTATCCAGCCACACGGGGCGACTGTGGCTGTGTGGGTAGTAGTCATCTTGCGATCAGAAGGTTGTAGGTTCAATTCCTAGCATGCTTCAATGTGCCTTTGGGTAAGACACTTTACCCCAAAAATTGCCTACTTGGCAATTTTTACTGTATAAACCTATATTAGGTTTATACAGTACTTCTTCATGCTGTTCAGAAAATTGTTGTTCCTGTAAATTCATAGAAAATTACATTTCTATGTGTAATTCAATATTTCTGTTGTGGAACATAGATTGTGTTAAATCCAATTAATTACATTTAATAACAGTCCTGTGCTTTTTCTTTTGTACTGCCGTTTCTTCTTTAAATAAACCTTAAACCAACTGCATCAGTCAATTTGACATGATTTTCTTAAGTGGGATTGATTACTTATGCAGAAACCAAGCTGTGGTTTATAAGAAATAGTATACTTTAGGTTTGGTTTTTGGGTTTCCTATAAACCTTGGAGGCTTCGCTGTGTTTGCACTTTGTGACTGATGAATAAGTTGAGAGTAGCACGAACAGCTAGAGGCTAAAATGAAGGCCACTTTGCTGTCTAAGAACAATTCAAATTTTTAAACACATCCGTCTGGTTGTCATTTCTTCTTGTTGTGAAATGTTGCTCCATTTATAGAGAGAGGTGAATCAGAGGAATCAAAGTGGATTTGTTCACATTTGGTTCCTCAAGACCATAGAATTTGCTTCTCTCATCATTATGTACATGTTGGATTTGCACATTTATTTTGGTTTGTTCCACATTATCCTCGTTTACTATAACAATTACTGACTCATCACCTTACACTCTAAATTCTCAAATGGAAGAATTTTACTGAAACTAAAAGTGTTTTTAGTCCTTCTAGTGTGGTAGACTCGATTTAATTGGTGACCAAAAGTGCAACATTTGTTACATTTTTCAACTAGTGCAGTTTGCTTCTCGCTGCACTGTGTAAAACGATCGAACCTTTTGAAAAGCCTGTTCCACCCCTTGCCTGTGTTGGCGCTGCACCAATAACTAATGAAGGAAATGACAGGAAAACCTCAGAAGAAGACACTTCCGTCTTCACAAAATATAAATAGAGTGGCGTCGCAGGTTACTTTGCGGGAACTAAGAGTCCTTTCCTTGAATTTAGAAGGTATTTTCTAACAAATTATACTACTAATATTTAAAGGTTACTTTAAGAGAACTTACAGTATTGTTTTCTCTCTTAGAACTTATAGGCACTTTTCTGAAACTTTCAATGTACTTTCTACAGAAGTAACAGCTTACTTTACTGGAGCTTAAGGTTATTTTATTAAAACTTGTTGTTTCAGGTTGCTTACCTCAAACTTGTAGCATGCTATTCTGGGACCCACTTGTAACTTTTTTTTGTAACTTATTCAATTATTTCCTTGAACTTACAGGTTGCTCTTCTGGGACATGCGGGTTACTTTCAAACAACCTACAAGGTACTTTCCTTGAAGTTTTTCATCATAACGTAGAGCTTACCTTTGTGAGGTTTATGGTGAGGTAACTTTTAACCTGGCATTTTCCCTACATGTTCTAAGTTGCTTTGAGGACAAAGTGAGCTTTTAAGGTTGTACTTAAAGGGAAATAACCTGTAAATTGCAGGAAAGTATTTTCTAAGTTCTGGATGTGTTGCACCCAAAACACACAGACAAACACAAAAACCCCAAAGTGTTTTTAGAAAAGCACTGTCATTTGGCAGAGTTGGGCAGTCACTCGTTACATTTAGTCAGCTACATTATTTGAGTAACCCTTTGGAAAAAAATACTTTTAGGAATATTTTTACTGTGCTGTACTTTTTGCTTTTACTTGAGTAATTTTATTATAAAGAATTGCTTCTCTTACTTGAGTAAAATCTGTAACTTTGTAACTTCACTGAATGAAGAGCAAACATGTTTTAACCCAAAAATCAGCAGACACAGACACCTGCAGTTTTTGTTAAAATGTAATAAGTCAAAAAAGATTTGTCTGATTTTATTCCTTAATTATGGTATTTATATGAATTATTTCCATTTTGGCCCTTAAAATAAAAGACATAAAAGTCATATAGCCACATGTCTTTTACGTTTTGGTCCATTTGGTCATGTAATTTTTAAATATTATCTAATTTATGTTTGAATGTTACTTGAGTAGACTTTTTACCAAATGCTTTTTTACTCTTACTTGAGTAATTTCTTGACCGACTACTTTTTTTACTTTTACTTAAGTAAAAAGATGTTGAAGTAGTGTTATTCTTACTTAAGTACAAATTTTGGGTTCTCTATCTTAGTTTCACTGGTTCGGTCCATCTCTGTTGGTTGGACACATTTTTCGAAGTTGAGCAGATAAGACGGATCCACCACCAGTTAAATTAGTGTGTTAATTTAACTGGAAATCTTAATTTAACTGAAAAAATTAATTTTAAGCGTTCATTGTTTATAGAAAAATTGTAAGACGCCTTTTGATGAGCATAAAAAAATTGTCCAATCCGCCTCTCTCCTTCTGCATCTGTTTAAATGTTCCCTATTTTTAATCTTTTACAGAGGATAAAGCTGAACGATGTTACAATAAACATTCCAGAGGGAGTCACCCACCCATAATTAGAGACTCAGGAGGCTGAGTAAGATAGATGACTGCAGTGTGTGTCAGTGGAGGTGGAGGGGGTCGTGCCGTTCCAGAGGCTGCTGGTTAAATGCAGGTGGCTGGGTGTACGCGTCAGCTTTTATCTCAGCTTTGAACACAGGTAAGCTCAGGGGCCTGCACAGGTGTGTGTGTGTGTGTGCGTACGGGCTGAAAGTTCAGAGATGGTGGCGGCGGTTATGGTAGAAAAAGGACCAGAGGCAGCGATTTGTCAAGGTGAGCAGAGTTTGCTGGGGTCACCGAGAGACACAGTGGTGGCTATTGTGTTGGTTATGAAACCACAAATGATCTGCATCATATAGACACTGATGTGGCCGTTCGGAGGGTGAACAGACTTCAAACAGCAAGCAGATGCTCTGGTTGAGTAATCGCTTTGACTCACTATGTTTCCCCATAGGAGAAGACACAAGAACTTCTGAGTCATTGTGTCTGCCAAGGTGTTATGGTTTTAATTAATGTAATGAGACAAGTGATTATTTTGGCAAAGGAGAAAATTATCCTGGAATCACACAGGGACTTAGGATTCATTTCAAAGACAGAGAGGAAATCACAACCCTTTCTCTCTCCACATATCTGCCAAAAGGAGAGAAACTCAAATGTTTTTTTTCTTTGAGTGAAAAATCACAGCCCCCTTTTTTCATTACGGTAGTGTTAAAAACAGCATCTGTCACCAGCTGAAAATTGAGATTTTCACATGAAGCTTAGAGGACAAACAGTTTTGCCACCAGCATTTGCTGCCCCATTGCATTTTAAACAGTCTGACTTTGCTCAGATGTGGTATTTTACCACAAGTTTCTAACGGTAGTTGCTGAAATTTTGGCCCATTCCTCCTGACAGAACCAGTGTAACTGAGTCAGGTTTATAGGCTGCCTTGCTCACACACACATGCACAATTTTTTCATGAGAATGAGATTAGGGCTTTGTGGTAGGCATTTATAAACGTGACTTTGTTGTTCCTGGGCCTATTTGTAACTAAGTAGATGGTATGCTTCAAGTCATTGTCCAATTGTAAAACCCAATTGGATAAAACTGAACTTTCTATGTATTATCTTGAGATGTTGCTTCTCTGTTTCCATGTACTTCACTCATGATGCCATCTATTCCACATCATGATGCTGCCACCCTGTACTCCACTTTGTATTCTCAAGTTATATTCCCATGCCATTAAAATTAGTAAAAAGTTGGAGCAAATTATCAAGACACCTTCAGGCATCATAAAACTCATTGGAGCCCTTCCTTTCCCTGACATAACTACTGGATCACATATTTGGGTAAAAAAACAGAAGACTTACTGTGTTATAAAATCATGAATGCAAAATTTTGTTGTGGCTAACAAAAAGCACGTTCTTTCATTTCAAATCCTCTGATTATAAGCATGAAGATGCTTGAGTAGAAGATTTTACGAACACTAAAAGGATTCAAATCAGATCCAAATCACATGTTCTGTCATGATTAAAGCAGCTAAAAATCTGTTATGGCCTTTAGTTGTCTGTGCTTTTGATAAAAATATTGTTTTATCTTTGTTATCTTAATGCTTTTTGTTGTCATGGCTATCTATTTGTTTATAATAACATCATTGAGTCTTTTGGCTGTGTATTCAGAATATATTTGTCACTGGTCAAACCGTTTAGACCCAAAACCCCTCCAAACATGATGTAATATTACAGATCACAGATAATTAAAACATAATGAATATCCACAGATAAAAAGAAACACATCAAACTCACCACTGCTCTTTATATGCTGCCAAGATGAGTTCTTTCTGGCAGCCATAAAGCCGTCACCAGAGCATCAAAAAGTGTGGTTATTGTTAACCTCAGTGGAGTTTTTGAGAATAAGAGAGATAACCTCTGAAGACTGACTGTAAATGTAAAATTAGTGCAAAACAGTGTCACTGTTTGTGCATTTCTGGAGGTCACCTGATAGTCATTTTTATTGTGTGAGGCCTGCAGTGTAACCAGCCTGCTAACATAAATATCTGTCTTGAAAGTGATAAACATCAGACCAGCCCAAGTTGTCAGTGGTCAAGAAGAGCAGCAGGAACACAGACTGCTTAATATTCACTAAACCAGGGACAGGAAAAATAGCAAGCCAACTTTAAAACTAACAAACGGCTTAGAGAATGATCATGCATCCATTGGCACATTAAAAAATAGATTGCATGACAGTAAACGTCATTACAAGCAACATAAAAATGTGACATTATTACAGGAGTGTTCAAAAAAAGACATAGTGGCTTTCTGTTTAAATTTCAGAGTTGTGAGGCTTAAATAAATATGAGAGATTTGTCTCAAGCTTTTTTCATGGTCAGTGTGACATTTATTCAGTACAGTTCATCTACAAGTAGATCTGTGTAGGGAGGGTATAAAATATGAATTCACTGGATCAAAAACTAATACTTTGTAGAAATTCTTTCTGATTCAATTTCACAATTTAGAAAATAGGGAAAATGTGAGACCACAATGACAAAAAAACGACATGGTTTTCCAAAACTGATGAAGGAAATACAAGACTGAAACAAGTCTGACAAGAGGCCAATAGTAACACTGAAACATCTGATGCAATATCCAACAAGTACTCGTCGTGCTCGTTATGTGACAACAATCTCCTGTTTTCTTTATAGGTTTTTTGCTGAAGTGGATTAAAACCGTTCCAAATACAACATGTTTGGACTGTTAGAAAGCAAAAGATAAAGAGGGGTTTTAGCTTTCAAAGCCACATGGAGTCCAAATCAATAAAAGAATGGCTTTCAGTGAGATAAATCAAAGTTTTGGAATGGCCTATCCAAAGTCGAAACCTAAATCCAATGTACAAGGAGGAGCTGAAAGAAGACTATTGACAAGAGATGTTCACAGTCTGATAGACTTGAAAAATTTTGGAACGGCAAAAGAGCTAAATATTTCCAAGTCAAGATGTCGGATGCTGATAGACAAATCCAGAAATTGAATTTAAAGCTGGTTTAACAAAGTTATCAGTTTAACTTTGTGCATAGTTATATAACCGGACTGCTTTTGATTTTTGTAATGTTGCCTTTATCATAATCTTTTTGTTTTTCTCCATAAAAATGTTATACTTAACAGAGATTTGTAAACTTTTTCCATCCATTGTCGTGTGAAATGGATGGACAAACCTCAAGTATGTTTAGGTTCTGGTCCAAATGTGTCATAAGCCACGCCTCCTTTTAATGCTCATTGATTGGTCAGTCTGTGTGGGAGTTGTTTTGATTCATTCAGTTTAAAATGCAAACTGTCTGATGGGACATAAACAGAATTGTAAAAATGATTCATAATGAAGTCTTTTTGCTGTCCATCTTATCATATGTACTTTTTTTCAGTTTGCCAATGAATTGTTAGTTTTTTTGTGCTCTACAATGCTACAAACATATCTAGAAAGAGACAATAATTCTACCTTTAAGATAATTAAAAAAAAACATAGAATTAAATTTTCAGGCTGCACACTTGTTATTACCAGAGAGAATAAGGACACATTATGGGACACATTCTTGGCTTCTGAATTTGTGAAGTCTAAGCTTCTGGGTTAACCTATTAGCCACACATGCAGAGCCTCTCATTAGAAGAACAAGTATCTGAATACCCAGATACTTTCTGAATCATCCTGGCTGTAAATTCCCAACATAACCTTCAGCCTTAACCTTGCATATCACAGCAGGGAGGACTCACTAATAGAATTAAATTGCACACACCCTGCAAAGAAATACGTGCATGTGAAAGAAATGTTGCATCTTATTTATTCACCTTAAGTAAAGCTGCCAAACTGTCAGAGTCGGAATGCTATGTGTTGAAGTGCCAAGGTTTATCTGGAGAGAGAAAAAAGAAAAGAAGAAAATTACGTTAACTTCGGCGGACCACAAGGAATGTGGCCAAGCAGCATGTACAGACAAGCACAAAGAGTGAACACACACACACACATACACACACACGCATGCACGCACGCACGCACACACACACAGGGAAAGAAAGAAAACGAGTCAAAGTAGACAAAGGAAGCCTATCATCCTGCAAAGCATTTTCAAATGGACACACAGTAGTTTACATTCATTCTGGCCCACAGTCTCCTCTTTGTGACGACAGACCCATTTACACACGCTAAATCCCTCCCGTAAGTAGAGAATACAGCAGCAGAAGAAGAACTCAGCTCCATATTTAAGTCCAAGAATAAATTAAATAATAATAAACAGCACGATTACAATAGGCCTTCGCAGCGCTTAGCTGCTCGGGCCTAAAAATCAGACCGGTCAAAGAAACACATTTGCGATTATTTTCTTTGTTGCTTTTTGTCTAAAAATTGTCCATTTTATTGTTGGCTCTGGAATACACTAATTTGCTTATTCACCTACATCTTTTCTGTGTGAGGCAACCAGATTTTCAGATAATATCTTCTGAGGTTTTAAAAACTTTGGGTTAAAACACCTAAGCAAGGTGAGTAAAACCCAGGCCCACAGCATTATAGATCCTCTTACATTCCTGACAGTTAACATTAGGTTTACATGCTGCCGGCCCATAGATCTAATCAGCCCTTATAGTATTGTTTGCTCTAGTGTCATAACAGCATGTCTTGGAGATTTTTTTTAACCCCACTTGTCCTCCTCACTGTGCGTCATGGCAAATTAAACTTGAGTTCTTGTGCAGCCTTGCTAGTCAGTTACTGTCACAGGCAGGTAGAATAAATTTGGAAATAAAGTTGCAAAGTATTCAACAATAAAATGTAAGAAAATGGCAGGTGGCAGGATAGCAAAACTGTAAAATGTGCATTGCAACAGTAGGATCTGACAAGGACAGAATAATTACCTGCAGCTTAAATTCAAAGAAAGGTGATTGATTGCCTGGACAATTACAGTGATGTATCACAGCTGTTAAGGAAGCAGAGTGGGGGTATCAATCCAAAATATTGATAATATTGATTGATGTTAGCGTGGTTATGTTGATACTTTAGTTTCAGATTCCATCTTGAAATTTTAGTTCATTTTTGTATTGCAGTTTCTCAACTCTATCTCAGTTTTGATTTGCTCTCAAATAACTATTATTTGCATTTAGTTTATTTAGGAGAAATGCACATGAACCATGTTAACATGTTATTTAATTTTGTACTCAACTCTAACTTTGTCAAATTGTGTCTGAGGTTTGAACAGAATAATTCAAAGGAAAAAGCAAAAAACACCTAAAGGTCAGAAGTTTAAATAAAACTGTACTTATCAAAAACAAAATATGTTTTTTCTGTACCTTCACAAGAAACTCAGTTACTGAAGAAGATGAGTCCATTTCCCTTAAATGGAGAGTAAACAAACCTTTTACCAGCAACTGTCAGAGCATTCTGATTAATATTTCATCAACCACTATCAATGTAAATTTGCAAAAATAAGATAAAACTGCGACTGTCCACACAGCCCAGGGTTTATTCTGGCAAATCATTGACTTGTTTTATTATTTGTGGCACTGTTTTTAACTGCGAACCCAAAAATCTCTGTTATGTTTCTATCAGCTGCTTGGCAGCAGTGGGCGTCCAGCCGCGCCCGCCGGTGCATCTGAAAAGGCCATCTGGACAATGGCCTGACTGATGCACACCGGACATGTGCAAAGCAAGCCCACCCGATGGCGCACACTGAATGACGTGGTTAAAACCACCAGGGAACACAAGGTGGAAAAAAAAACCAAACAGAGAAACGCAGGGATTGTTGGAACAATGAACACAACAAACAGAACACAGACAAAACTAAACCTAATGTTACAGAACTTTGTATTTATTTATCTGGCTGTATCTAACTCCAGGAACCCATGATGCAGCATGTTTAGTGAATTTGATCTGTGATTTTTTCCTAGATGTAAAGTTTATTAGTTTTTTTGTGGTTGGTTTAAGAATTTATATTTTCTTTAACAAAACACTTGTTTTGTATTTAAAGCTTGACTACCAACTAACTCATCTCTGCTCTCCTTCACAGAAATGCTGTCTTTTTATACATTACAACCTTATTCATACATTCATCATTCATGCACACCATACTCTGCTGATTTAATGGACTTTCACACTTCCTAATTTCACACTTCCTTCTTAATTTGGACTAAATGAACTAATTGTATAGCGCTTGCACACATCGTGCGTCTTGCTTTTTGTTGTGACCTTTGAGTCAGGTCATAACATTTTTTCGTAGAGGAAATGTGACACCATAATTACAGCTGCACCTTCATCTTTCAGAGATTGAGGGGATGAACTAAAGAGATGGATTCGATTTCATCTGCTGGCATATTTAGCTACTGTTTCAACTCCTCTAATACAGCCGAAGAACTTACAAATAAAATTGTTTTAAACTTGAGCTATTGACTTCTATGTTTTTAAATTGCTGAGAGCACATATAGAAACTAAGATAACTGGAACCACTCACTTGCTGCCAATCAGAATATGATCTACCTGCCATTTTTGAAATCTAAAATACCTCCTGATCAGCTCTCAGCTGTTGTTGTTGATCCTTTTTTTGAAGACTTTTGGATATAGTCGTGTTAGTTGTGTGTGGATACAGTAGATTTGGACAGCTTAAATAAAGTCGTGCATACATTGCATAATAATTTTCTTTTTTCATTGCCGATGGAATAAATAATGCATACCCAGAGTGACAACTAACTGTTATGCAGCAGTGACATTTTAGAAATGTTGGACAACTTGGGAATCATCTTTGCAAACTGCCAAGTAAATACTGCCTCAGTTTAAGAAACATCGTCTCTTCAAGACAGTCTTTCAGATCAGTAAAAGGAAAGCTTTCAGCAGCCAGCATACCTCAAGGCCATGCACTTACATTTCTCAAAAGGGCACACGTCAGGCTGGATTACTTTCCCATTGCGCCTCATTTCAACCAGCTTGGTTTTGGCAAAATAAATGTTGAGGCCTTTTATTTATTTATTTATTTATTTATTTATTTTTTTCACTCTCCAGGATTGGTGAGATCATCACTGGGAGTCTATTTTTGGGATATGTGGCTGCTTTTGGCTTGGAAAAGCTCATTCACAGCGCTGGGCGGTGCTTGTTTGAAACACCAGAGGGCGCTGTTTCCCCCACAGATCAGATTCAGTGCATGGGAAAGAAAAGAAAACAAAAAGCAGACATGCTTGAAAGAAAAGACACATAGGGGTTATTATTATTTATTATTTATAATTATATTTTATGTTACTAGTTAAAAAGGTGCAACTGAAACTGAGACCGCTTTTGAATTATAGTCTTTAAAGTATAAGATCAACATTTCACTGAACAGGAGTAGACAATATGTTTTATGATTAGTGGATTCTTTGATTAGTAGCAGGAACAAACAAGTCATTATCTCCCAAAGAAATGCCAGTATGTTTCCTGTTTTGTCCTCATCTGGTATTTTTCCTTCTAATCTGTTTTGCTGGTGCTGCAGTGAAAGAATCATGTGCAAATTCTTCACATACATTCCCCTTTTTCATTTCTGTGTCTTTTAAAAAGCGTTGCTTAGGTGCTTTAGCCGACTGTCTGAGCAGCGACTGTATATCTGACACAGCAGGGGTTTCCACATATAATGGACCTTGATTAGTTTGAGTCCTCACCAAGACTCAAAGCTTGTGAGAGAAATGTATTTATTATTATTATTATTATTCTCCACTATGACCTGTATTTGCTGCTTTGATTTGAAGGTGTGACACTTTTTTGGATACACCTCTTCGATTGCTGGTTAACCCAAACAGCCAAAATCAGCCAACTTAGTGCATTTAGATGTCTAGTCTTCTTGCAAATATTCCGTCTGAAACTGGAAGAAATGGGATTTGAACATAGCACTGTTTAAACCCCCCTAGACTGATCTGAAGATTTCAGATAGTGTTGATCTACTGAATTTTCACACAAAAACATTTGTGAGCTTTACAGAAAACGGTCTGAAAAAGAGAAAGTATCCAGCTGAGTGAACGAAAAATGCATTGCTGACATCAGAGACCGGAGGAGAATGGAAAAACGGGTGGAAGACGATAAAAATGTAATGGTAGCTCAACTTACAATGCTTTACGGCCAAGATATGTTAAATGCTGTATCTGAGAGTAACAACAAATGAAGCGTAAGGTAAGCCATAGCAGTAAACCTTAGGTTATTTTGGATCCCTTAGTAGTACCTCTAAAACCACAGCATACCCGTCCACCTTTTAGGACACCTGTACCCAACTTCTTCAAGTTATACCAGAGCTCAGATCAACTCAAATTGGTCTCCTTTTATTATTTTTTTAGTTATAAATTCTTTCTTTTGCAACTTGTGTGATGGTAAAGTGGACATAGACGCAGGTGGGTCACATGTAAGATATACATTTTTTTACTTTGTGACAAGGAATTTTACAGTCCATCTGCATTGATTTACGTTTAACAATATCAAGGATCATAAGAGATAGTGTAAAAAAACAACAACATATTTGCATTCATGAGCAAATGGGCATTTTTGGTCTCTTAAGTCTCTTGTTCAAACCTTAAGCCCATCTTTGCCTTTGTGTGTCACATCCATACATATAATATTACATCAGAAACCAAAAAATAATAGCACATTAAAAAAAAAAAAACAAGGTCACATTACAAAAACAGAACAAAAACAAAAATCGCTAAAAACAAAACAAGTCACATGACAACAGTTAAGGGCTGAAGACCTTTGACCTACTTATCTGATTTTTAGGGTTTACAGTGATTTAAATCTCACTATCAGGTTATTTCTGAATGAAGGTTTTTTTTAAATCCCGCTTTGCTTGAACCTGCGGCTTGTTGCACCGCAGCTCCCCCCTTCCCCAAACTCCGCACCTCCACCCTCTTTCCTCTCTCCACCTCCCATTCCTCCTCCTCCTCGTTCCACTCTGCTGTCTCTTTAGCGCTGCAGGTTGAATCCATTGCCCCTATTTCCTGTCACATGGCGTGGAAATAGGATCCCTGGTTTCTACTATCTGCTCTCGTCTCCGCGGTGTCAGCGTTGTGCTGCGGCTGAAGTACCTGCCGTGACGCTCAGACACTTTTTGTCTTGAAGCGACTCTTGTCTAGACTCCTGCCAGCCAAGCAAGCCGGTCGCCAGCGTGCGCATCAGGCTGTACTTCACCTGAGAGGAAGAGCCGCTTCAGACTTTTTAACTCGCACCATGGACTCCTGGAGCGCCACCTCTGCGCTTTTCCTGGCTGGCTTTATTACATCGGCGGCTTTTCGTCATTTCGACAGCGGTAAGTGGAGCTGTCCCGCTCTCCTTTTGGGCCAGATGAAATGCGACAAAGTTGTGCTCTACGCGCCGGTGAAGCTGCAGTCTAAAAGAAATGACACACATCATAACGCGTGAAGATAATGGTTTTAAATCAGAATCAGCAGCTGGTTGACTTCATCCAGCTGAAACTGGATGGAGTGTTTGGTTAAGATGTTTACAAGTTGAAGTGAAAGCACGAAGGAAGATCAGCTGAGATAAAGTTGGAAGGTGAATGTGACTGATCTGATGGGACGCTTCGATGATCACTTGTCCCCATACACCTCAGTCAGCCCTATTAAACTAGCGCACATTAATCTAAACACACTACATATATGTGTGTGTTAAGTGGCATTAAAATGATCACTTCAGTTTGAATCAATCAGACAAGGATTTTGACATAAAACTTCATCTTTTACGCACATTTTCCTGCGACATCCTGGCGTGTTTACCTCCTCTCCTTGAACAACTTCAAAGCAATCTGTAGCTTTTCTCATTTTTAACGATGGAAACAGAATTTTTCTACTTTCCATAATGACACCGACACAGCCCGCACAGCGCTGCTGGCTTTTGTTAATCTCACTGAACCATCCAGACATCGGTCAGTCCCGAAGTGAACCTCAGTCATCTGATGTTATCCATTTAATTCGCCACCGAGCCCAAATTAATACGCAGGAGAAGGGCAAAAAATAATAAAAAAAAAAATAGGCAGAAAAATTGTTTGCGTCTGTGCGCAGAGCTTCAAAGTCCCCTGCCGGATCCTCCCGGAGTGCGTTTTGTTTTTAATGTGAATATCTAATAATGATGACCGCACAAACCGCGCTCCTCTTTGCTGTAATTTGCGCCGCGTTTCATGTCGGAGCAGCAAATCCTCGTGCTTTCCTTTTTAATTTTTTTGTCTCTTAATTATAGCCTTGGATTTCAAATTAGAGGGTCCACCATCTGGGCCAGTGCGTAAGTGCTCCCATGTGTACCTATGTATTAACAAAGTATTTAAAGCAATGGTATTCCCCTCATAACACTACGAAGGGGGGAAAGAGAGAAAAAAACCCAGTTCATGTTTAGTTTAAGTCAGCTGTGCCACATTTGCTGTACAGTAAAACAATAATTCACTAGATGTGAAATAAATCAGGGTAAGTGCAGGTTATGGCTGTATTATAGAGAGTTAATATGTTTAGTCTGGACAAATAAAGTGTCTAAGTGGATGTAAATATAAAAAGTTAAAGGATGAAGCACATATGCTGCTTTATTTGATCAAAAATCCAGTCAAGCAGAATTGGTTAAATATGAGTGGATTTTCTACTTTGAGGAACAAGACAAGCACGATAATCTGTTACAAGAACCCACAGAACATCTGTGATCTTACTGAGACCAAAAGGTTAGAGCCTCTATTCATTTATTAGAAATTCTTCAGCAGGTGGTGATTTCTCTTTGACTCCTCCAGCTGAGACGTGCATCATCTTATCAGCGCTAGCCAGCTGCTCTTGCTTTCGTGAAAGTGCATCTAAAACGATTACGCCGGAGAGATTCCAGTGTCCCGGCAGACTGCAGAATTGCATCAAGCAGAAGTCTAATAAATGTTTTTCACCAGAAGGGAGAAACATCACTGAGTTTGTGCTGCGGCCACACAAGCGGAAAAGCACACCCACACGCACACAGACGCATACGTTTATCCAAGGCTTTGCAGCAGCATGATTGTAGCAGTGGGGCACTAAATTACTTTTATACCACCTACAGGTCCTTGCAAAGATATTCCTACCTTTTGAACTTTTGTGTGCTTTTTTTTTTGGGTCAAGTTATAAGCACAAGCTTCAATTTATGGAGATTTGGTGTGCTAGACCAAAGCAAAGTACCACATAATTGTAAGGTGGAAGGACAAATGATGAACAGCAGACAGACCAGAGGCAAAGTTGTGGTGAAGATTAAAGTAGCATTAATCTATACAACAATATACCAACCTGTAAACATTACTGTTTAAGCCATCATTTGAAAATCTAAAAAAAATTCAGATGCAAAGAGAGGACTGACCAGAAGCAGCCACATCGGGGCCGGTCCAAGCCTTTTTGGGGCCCTCAGCAGATTTTCATTTGGGGCCCCCTAAGCTACTCTGTGTGACATGCCTACTATCATTAGCATTGTTTGTAATTAATGTGCATCATGATGGTGTTGTTATGGCTGCTGATTTTAACCTCACAGGAGGAGCAAAGAAAGAAAAATATTTGGATTTTGAAAAACGGTGTGTCGTCTTATTTTAACTATTTAAAAGTAACATCAGCTGATAAACACTACATTTACAGTAAACAAATGTTGTGATATCTTATGTTTCCCCCAAGAGTGGGAGCAGCCATCAGCAGGAAGGAGAATGGGCAAACATGTCAGTTTCTAAATCTGCAAAGCTGAGAAATGCTCTGAAATAACTCAGTCAGCTGAAAGCAACTTTACGTCACAGTTATCAGAGTTTCACTCTAAACCTTAGATCCTTCTCCATCCACCTGACTGTCATGAACCAATTTGTCTTGGTCTATCACATGAAATCCTAATAGCATACCTGTGGTTGCAATGCGACAAAACATGAAAATCTTTAATTGCTTGAATACTTTTGCAAGGAATTTCATAATAACACAAAAACATCTGTAAATCTCATTCTCCCAATATAACACAGTGACCTGTTCCCAGAAGCTTCATAAAGAAAATCCCACATGATCTCGGGTCAGAACGATCCTTGCGGTTGCTGTCTTGGCGACTCGTTTGGGCCGTTCGCACCAAATGTACACATGAGGGGAAGCCGATTCCTGTCAGAGCTGTCAGGATGAGCCATAATTGAGTTGCTCTCTAAGCCGGTAATGATGCGGCTCATGATGTTGGTTGCCTGAACAAGCCCAAGCTGGTTAATCAGAAGAGATTTATTTTGCTCTTGATGTTTCCCTGTAACCATGACTGGTCTTGCTCGGGGTTAACAGTCGAGGTCAGTGGTGAAACAGAGATTATGTGTGTGTCTAAGTCTTATGTGTGTGAGAAAATATGCATGATCTTATAGTAATTGAAAATGTGACAGCTTTTTTTTTTTTTTTTGATGAAGCAAATGCGATGTGTTCCACGTTACTGTGCAGAGCTGAGCAAAACGTTGTCCTGTTTCTACTTGCTGCCGCTGGGAGTTCTCGAACGTTTTGGTAAATCAACTTCATGTGCTTTCTTGCTGACTGTTTGATGAAAGGATTCGTATGAATTACCAGCATTGCAAGAGTTTGCATACACTTATTTCAAAATCAATGTTTTGATGTGTTCAAGCATTCTGTCTTTGAAGCAGCATAAGAGACTATTTCAGTTGCTTTTAATCAGACTTTAAGGCATTTAAATCTTTGACAATATTATGCTTGAAATTTTCCTTCAAGGTTTTTGCTACATTCTTACAGACTATTTCTGAGAATCGAAATCGAAATTGAAAGCAGGTGTTGCATAGATCCTTAAGATCATGTGGCAGAAATTAAAAGCACAGTTTATATTCTTTTCATGCTTTTTGTACCTATAAATACAAGCAAGCTTTCACAAAGCAGCTATATGCACCTTTTGTCTTCACTGATTCTCCAGGCTATAAAGAGAGGATGTCAGCTTAGAGTTTCTTTCTGTTAGTCAGTTTCCTGGTTCAGTCTGGGCAGTTTAATACGACTGCAGTCCGAGCTTTCAGGAAGGTCATTCCTGAAGCTTGTTAGCCTGATTTATCTGTTCTTTAATCAGTGTTAATGTTTGTTTGGGATTATTTTTCTGTTGTAGGAAACAAGTTTCAACCATTTGACTCAAACTGTTTGCAAACAATCCAGAAACCACTAAAGCTCAGGAATGTAATCCTTCCAATGTCTATACCATCACAGGGCAACTCAGGGACACACACTAACACTTAAGGGCAATTTAGAGAAACCAATTAACCTAACAGTCATGTATTTGGATGGTGGAAGGAAGTACCCAGACAGAACCCATACATGCACAGGGACTCCATGCAGAAACACACCAGGTCGGGATTTGAACCCAGAATCTCTGCTGCAAGGCAGCAGTGCAGCCATGCAGTCCTAAAAATGTCATAAACTGCAAAATGCTGGAACATCAGTGTCACTTTTCTCGAAGTAGCAAGTTCTTTCTTATCAACATGAATTGAGAAAACTTGACATCTTCAAGTTTGACTGGAATTGCAGTTTCCCACCGAGACAAACCCAATTCCTTTTGGAAAGAAATCATACGGAGACATGAGACAAAAACAAACAACAACAGTTATATATTTGGGAGAATCCAGAACGGTGGTGGTAGCATTACCTTGTGAGGCTGTTTCTGGTGCATTGTAGAAATCAGGATGGAATATTGAAAAAACATAAATAACCACCAAATCAGATCTTGGCACACAAGAAGTTAGTAATACTTTAAGACACAAGATAGTTTTTATGACATACAGTCAGTTTTTTAAATAAGACCAACTTTAAACTCAAATTATCTGAATTGAAATGGACTTCTGCCTCCTGGAACTAATTTTCTTCTGCACACTAAGGTCGAGAATGGCTGCGGCTAGCGGAAAAGCCAGCCTGCCGTACTATCCTTAGCTTTGCCTTGCCAGTTGGCTCCATGTCTTGGAACTTCATGCATGTTGTGTCTCCCTTGTTTTTTTTTTATTTTTTTTTGTCTCATTTTCTGGTGGAAGAAGAGCTGCTCACTTCCAGGGCCTTCAAAGAGGTGGAATGTGTAGAAAAGTGCAAAGTGCCACATCACCCAAACAAAGCTGTCGCCTAATGCAGCCATAAATCTCTGCATTAACAATATCATGGCGTATTTTTAGTGACATGTTGGAACACGGGCTAAAGAAAATGTGCTTAGAAAGCCTTGGAACAGGGAAGCTTGTGGCGCCTGTGATGCAAAAACTGACGTCAGTGGTGCTGGTGCTATAAAAAATTATGTGAAGAGCCTTAAACTTTTATTGTTTCATTAATATTTCACCACACAATGCTTGTAGCGATGTTTATAGTGAGGAATAGTGCTCCACTATGTTAAAAATGACTGTGTGTGTGAGTGTGGTGCATGTTTTAAAGGGTCTGAACAAAATATTTTAATTTCCTTTATTTTTATTAGGTGAAAAATGTTGAAAATGTGCATTTTCAAGATATAAATCACATGTCTGGAAGAATTAAATTAGCATTCAGAGGGCTAAATGGGATCAAAACCATGCTGTTGTCTTTTTTCTTTTTTTTTCTGTGTTGAAAACAATTGACAATGATACCGATACTCTTCTGGATACGCCAACTTCACATTATAATTTTTGTGAGAATAAAATGTGTTATATTGCAAAATACAAATCTAAATTGGCCCATTTTTATTCTTGGGAGAGGTTATTTGTAATAAATCCAAATGTGTGGTTTGGGAAACATCAGACCATGCAGTGTTTTTCCTCAGTTTCTTGTTCAGCTGCTGTGACCTTCTGCTGCCATCAGAGGTAGTGACAGATGTACCTAATAAAGTGGCAAGTAAGTTTATATGCAAGTTTAAAGTTTTTATAAATTGCCAGGCCATCTTTCTGAAGCACTGGGTGCAAAACTTACTTTCCAGATATGATGAATCTGATGATATTGCAGTTCTGTCAGTCAAATCAATCAAACTCTAGATCTGTGATTAATAACGATGTGAACTACGTTTTATTTAACTATTTTAAACTACGTTTAAACTAACTACGATTAAATGCTGAACTTTTGAAAGCATAGATGGAAATGTGAAAATGTACATTTTCAAAAATGTTTAAGTGGCCTATTGTCTCAATCCAAACCTCTCAGTTTTCCAGGTTTTTACGTTCAGGAAGGTTTAAAATAAATCATTTTGATTCAAACATAATTTGAAATCTATAAACTGGCCTTTAGTTTAAAATAGGTAATGCAGTCAATCTGCACTGTGTAATATTACTGTGTTAGACTTTTAAGATTAATCACATAAAGTGCTAACGTTGACAGCCCTAAATTGTCAGGTCTTTAAAAAAAATTGCTTTTCTTTTTTTTTCATACAAATCGTTTAACTTCATGTAAGTTTTTATCTTGACTCTGATTTGAAGTGAAGTTTTCAGTGAGGTTCAGATGTCGAGCAGCTGAAACCGTCTGGAGGCTGTGACCCTTCAGTGTTCCTGCTCAAGATTTTAGGAGTGTCAAGAGGTCTCACATTCTCCTTCCCTTTCTGCACCATTCACACACACACACACACATTGAACAGCACACACACCATTTTATGCCTGTGACTGGGCCCATAACTCTCCTTCATATACCCATTCAGCATTTCTCTATCGACACAATCCTTTTCCTCAACTTGTAAAAGCAGCTGATACAGTTCAGTTTATGGTCTGTCTCTTTTGACCTTTTCGACCTCTGAGACAGACGGATCCTTGTTAGTGTGCACACGAAGGATGGATACTATGACTCGTCTGCCTCAGAAACATAATAACAGACCTTCTTCAGGCTGTGGAAGAAACACAAGCTTGTGTTGGCGGAGGTGATCGTGACGGAGCGTCAGTCTCCGAAGAGACAGCGGGTTTTTAAAGACTTTAACATAAGGGATTTAGTGTGTTGGTAAGCTCTCTGAGCTCTGGATGGGGGGTGTCAGTGGGCATTCTGGGAAGAAGATGCATTGGGTCTGGGTCTCAGATGTGGGCGCTGTGGTCCCTGGAGCTTTTCCGGTTTGTAGAGGGAGACGGAAACCTCTCCTGGTGAGCTTCTGTGCAGCAGACAGTCCTCCAGACAAACTGCTCTCATTGCAGGCGCATTGTAGGCGCTGTAGTTTAGTGAGCTGCTATTAGACATTCCTTCTTGGATGCAACATTTGGTATAAAATTATTGTGCCGATTACATTTGGGCATTTATTGTGATGAGTGTCTTATCATAAGATTTTGGCTTATTGTTGTTATCTGGGTTTTGCACACATAACTGACTCTTGGGTTTACTTAAAGTAAAATACCGAATGAATATTAGTTGTGTGGAAAAAAAAATCATCTGTTGATGGCAGAGGTCAGAGCAAGCAAATGGGGTCCAGTCTGATTTCAGCAAGGGGTACCTAATACCCCTATTAATGAGTCATTTAGAGAATAAACAGACTTTTCTCTTAAAAGCCGGAAAGGACAAGTTAAAAAAAAGACTGAATATTATGAACTGTTATTACTCCCTGTTTGTGAAGATAAGTTGTTGATTTACCAGCTCGATCTATGTTGGGTTTATGAATTCAGGCAGATTTTTTTGACTGAGATCCTAAAGGTGCAGTTCAGGCTTTTTGCTCAGCATGAAGGCAGTTTGCCGTTCCTCTTTTCAGCTTCACTACTTCTTCTTCGAGGCTAGACGCAGGGATACAATCTCTGCTTTTGTGTATGCTCTTTTTATACCACTCTGGGAAAAAGATGGCAGCAAAGTGGAAGAATCTATTTTAAGTGGAAGACAGCGAGTGCATCTGATAGTTGTCTGCAGCTAATAGGAAACTGGATTGCTTCTTCTGCAGCAACATTTATGGAGGCAACAGCAGGAATTTAATTGTTCCATAGGTTCTTCACTATACTGAGCAAATATGATTATCTTATATAATTTGTTTTGGTGGACTAAATGGATACTGAAATTGTATTATTGCCAAATAGGCATCTTATGTGCAGCCCACTCAAGGTCAAGCATGTGGGAGAACCCAATTAAGTTCTTTCTGTGGGTCCTAAATGGATGACTAATGGGAAATGTATGCATAGGCTCAGAAGGGGCAATATGGACATCTGTGGGGTCCACTTAGCACACATTTCAGGCCTGCATCAAATCCACATGTGCAATATTGAACATATATAAAACCCACAAACATTCCCATATGGCCCCTTCTTTTGAGCCCATGTTTCACCCCCACAAGCCCCACAGCAAAATATTTGCTACGTTGCCTAATAATTCCTATAAAATAAATGTCATTGAAACATTTTGTCTGGCACAAAGAAGAACTACGACTGTTGCATGAAATTAAAGCAAAACATGATTTGCAAAATACATTTCACAGGTACCCATTTTTCACCTGGTTACATGCAAATGTGATTCAACCTCAATCAAACAGATCTACCAGGTATACAGTGCAAATTTGAGCCAAATGTTTTCCCGTACGTATGCAATGCATTGTGGGACGCAGTAGAGTACAACAAACTAATGGTGGTGTGTCTTTTCTGTGAAACGTGAAGCCATATTCAACTCCTTTGATAATTTTGCATGAAATAGTAGCGAGATGAACACACCATCTGCTTCCCATATTTACAGTTGGTTCTCCCACATAAACAGACCAAACGTTCCCACGGTCACTTGGAGTTTTATCTGTGTGAAAAGAAACCAAACCACCCGAAAACGTTACAAGTTAACAGACAGATTCATCAACTGACTTGGACCAAAGTAAACAAACTAACGGCGTGAAAACGCCCTGAGCGACTATCAAGGACTCTAAGGAAGAAAATCAGCTCCAACCTTGCGAAAGAAATTAATAAATAAAATTTAGCTAAAACTTGATAAATTTAAGCTAACATCTATTATGTTATACAAGAACAGATCAATTTATTTTAAGGATGTAGGTTTTTTTATCTCAACGTTTTTTCTCAGTGTTTTTTTTATTTTATTTTGAAAAGCATACACAGCTCTGGGAAATATGAAACGCCCACTGCACTGAACCCCATTGAAAACCTCATGGTTATTCCACCAAATATTGATTTCTGAACTCTTCCTGAGTTAAAAAGAGATGAAACATTATTATTATTATTATTATTATTATTATTGTTGTTGTTGTTTCTAAATGAATATGAAATTGAGGCCTGAAAATACTGTATCTTTTTTGTTAGCTTGACCATTTCTCATTTTCTGCAGTATTCACACAAATACTCAATTTTTGCTTTTAATTTTGGAGACATGTTGTCATAAAATAAAAGAACAATGTTCATCTGACTCAAACATATACCCACAAAGAGTAAAATCAGGTAAACTGATCACTTTAAGTGGTCTTTTAATTTTTCCAGAGCTGTATTTGATGTAATTTGTGATTAGCATGTGTAAGATGGATGCATTTCATTTGGAGCTTCTGACATTAACGTTTTATCTTTTAAGATACATTTTTCTCCATGAATAACTTCCAGCATGTGATGTCCAGAATCACCTCCAGGTTTGGCCTTAGTCTTCTTATTTTGGAACATGACACTAAAACTATTTGGATGAAAGGATTCCAGGCTTATTAGGACAAAACCCAACTTCTCCAGCTGCAGCGGAAACTTTGCGAGTCCCTTGTCTTTCATTCAAGGGCACGCAAAAGTGTCTGCATTAATCAGCGGGCAGAACAATCGTCTGGGCACACATGGTTGCTTTTGCTGTCCTTTTTCTGTCATCACTCAGCACGACGATGAGTTCTCTGACAAATGGGTTAATCTCCCTAAAACTCGTGCAGCTCTCGCTGAAGGCTCCTTTTAAAGTCTTGGAGGTTAACACGCAGATCCAGCCTGCTCGTCCCACTTGTTTTCACAGCAAACTCACTCAGTATGTCTGCTCTTTGTGTCACGTCCGTGCATAATGAGTCGCACTCTAGCCCATATGGAGCCCCCATAAATCTTCAGTGGAATGTCCTGAGAAGTTGACTTCAGTGAGACAACAAAGGACACTAAGAAAACCAGACGACACACGAGGACTTTATCTGAAACCGGGATTGTTATCTGAATACAAAAATGCTAATCAGCTGTCTGTCTGTCATTGTAGGTTGATATCTTAGTGGTTTTAAAAAAATAATAAGTCAGAGTTTACATATAAAGTGTACATGGAGAAATTCAGATATCTGATAAATTAAATAAATTGGTGTACTTGCTTATGCCGTTACTACCAATATAAGACTTGAAAATGGACTATTCAGATGCAGCTGGACTTTTAAGCTTGGACGAAGCTGTCGTCTCATTTGCTGAGTAAAATATCCATGTCTTTGCAGCTCATCCTCTGAACATCATCACATGCATTACATATGTAAATCTTTAAAACTGAAACAAGAGAGTCAGACAGCAGCTCCCTAAAGTTACAGAGTGATGACAGATGGAAAGACAGGCAAATTTACGCTCAGTGAGAAGCCACTCATCCAGATTAGAAAGGCTAAAACAGAAGCAAACAAAGAGGATTATTTTTCTTTTTCCACTTTTCATCACGCCTGACACCCAGCAGGCCTTGGCTTGTGAAGACAGGCCAGAAGTTCTGAAGAACCCTCTTATTTTACTTTGTCTAAAGTTGAGTCTGGATCAAGCTAGAGTCTTGACGAGCAGAGGGAAAAACCCTTCACGGTTTGAACTGTGTCCGTCTGTGTCATACGTCAGCCCGTTTACTTCCTGTTGACCTCTGGGTGTTGCCCCGTCAAGGGTCAGGTTGTGGGCAACGCCCTGGTTTTCCCATGCCAAGGGACTGGACCGCCCTAAAAAAAAGAAAAAGAAACCACCAACCACTAAGACACAGAAACAGACCCAGTTATTATAAACACAATCATGCTCATTATGGTGCCACTGTGATTCTCATCCTGTCGTGTTCAAAGGGCTTACGTTCCTTTGATTGAAGTACCTCTCTCTTTCTGTGTTTCCCCTCTCTTGATTCTTTTTTTGAACTTCCGCTGAGGGCAGCCCCTCATTTTTTTTGTGCAAATCACCACCTGCTCAGGCGGTTCATCGGGTGAACCACGATGCAAAGCAGTAAGGCGAATTTCAGCTTCAGGATTTAAGACTGTGATGGTGGTGCCTGGGTGTCCCCAATGCCTTCTTCCCCCTCAGAAGTTCACATAAACTGATCTTAAGCATGAATATAAAATGAATCTTTATGAAGAATTTGAAAGTTTTTTTTCTATGGTGGAATGATGAAACAAACTGGATTGCGTCTAGAAGATTATATATATTTCATATGTTCTGCAAATCATATAGACACGCCTCCACTAATATTTTGGTAAAGGGGTTGCATAATGATTGCTGACAAAAATGGTATAGTTAATTTAAAACTGTTTTCCTGGTCAAATATTCAGCAGAAATGTTGCCAGAAGCCTTTTGATGACTTAGAAATTTGTGATTTTATTGGCGACTTTCTATGAAACGTCTATCCAAACACTAGTGGAGGCATTTAGTTGAGCACCTTGTGTTGATAAAAGAAAACTCGCAACAAATGTAAACTTCTCTGAATTTTTTTTATAGGGGCAGTGTTGTGTAAATTTGACTTTTTTGAGTTTTACATAATGTTCTAAACATTATTGCCTCATCAAAAAACACACCTGGAGTGTTGCTTTGATTCTTTAATGCATATTTAATATGGGTATCTGCTGAGCATATTATACAAACTACTTTTCAGTGCAAAATTCCTTAAAACAGTGTTAAAAGCTTATGAAGGAGTGTTGTGATGACATACTGAAGAGCAGGAGCTTCTAAAAGAGACAGAGCCCAAATTTCAAGGTACCACATTGCAAAGTCAAATTTCTTATGACATATTTGATGCATACAGCACTTTTACACAATAGTTACTTGATTGTGCTATGAAATGGGACTATGTGCATGGAAAAACTAAATACTGCCCCTTTAAATAAATCATAAAAAGCCCCAAACTAGAGTGGCATCGATGCTGATGATCCGTATGTAAACCTGTGACCAGCCGTGAACATACCAAGGCGTGACATATGTGATGGAAAAGTACAGAGGGTCCAAGTAGAAAGTGTTTAACTTTGGTCCCTGATCCACAGAGGCGGTCCAGCCAGACAGCGTGGAATTAAACTGTCAGACTGCTGCAGGCTGTACACAACTGTCAGGCTTGAAAGAGATAAACAATGCTTAGGTGGGAGAGGGCAATTCATGTGGTCACAACACCGGTTTGTGTGGTTTTTGCAGCTCTAAGGTCAGACAGTGTTTTGTTGAATCCATTGCTTTATACATCCGGTGCTTACCACAACTCTCTACAATCCAAAGTGTCCAGATTTCTGCTCTTCCGTGCTGCATCCAAGTTGCTTCTCTTTTTCCATCTGAATACTGATATGCATAACTTGTGTTTCTGTGGCCTCTTCATGCACACTGACATTTGCATGAGGAGACCCACTCCAGTCCGTGCCAAATGACATTCTCTTCGTCGGTTTCGCTGGTGCTCCCTGCAGCGGTCTGAGTCTATCAGCTGAAAATGCACTCCAGGGTGAGAGGGTAAATCAAATACTCAGAGAGCTAAAATGAAGTAGCATGAAGACTAATCTTCTTCCCTGGATGCTATTAAGTCTAAAACAAATGCTTGTTTTTATTATCAAAACTCAATTTAAATCCCAGTCAATGGAATTTTAAGCAAGGTTTGCTGCCTCACGGGAGGAAGCGGCTCATGCATGAAAACATCGCACAAAAAAAATAAAAACAGCTTTCTGTACAACAAAATTAAGCATTACTATCCTGTAAAACCGCTTAAAGGCTGATGTATTATTTTTTTCCAAGTAAAACCAAACCAGAAAACAATTAGAAGTTGTTTGGTTTTGTTTTGATTCAGGCTCTGAATCATTGTGAATCTTTTTTGTCTTTCTGATCACATTACTGATAAAGCTTTGGAGGCGGTACGATCAGTGATTGGTTGAGTGAGTGTGTTCGTAAACAGTTTGAAGTTACAAAGCAACCAAGTATTTTTGTCATCTCACTTTCAGTTTGGACTTTTTCATGTTCAAAAACAATGAGATTAAATCTCCCAAACCGACAGAGGGCCCCTGAAAGTGTTTACATTTTTAGACAGAACGTAGATCTCTAAAAATTGTCTTAAGTTTGCCTATGAAAACTGACTTCTAAAATGGTCTCTGCCAGTCTTAGTGAGGTAAATTTAAAAAAGATGGATGAATTTAAAGAAATGTTTAAAATATTCAAATAAATGGGAGATGTCCTAGTCGTAAACATATTATTTTTATTGTAGTTATTTAGCTTCCCTATTCAGCTGATTGAGCCAGCATTTTGTTTCTAGTCTTATTTTGAAGTAAGACAGGAAGTAGTTCTTGAAATCAACAGAAAACATTAGCAGGTTAGCAGTTTGTCACAAACATTGGTAAATTTAGCCTCTTCTTCTGCACTAAAGGCTGTTTGACAGTTTTCAGGAAATCTGTATTGCATATTTTCACTTTTAGTTCAACATCAACTATTTTTGGGAATGTTTGAGATTCATATTTTGAGCTAAGAAGCAAAAACAGACGTAAGCTGCCCTGTTTTGTTCACAAAACACATGGCTACTTAACCAGTAAATAATCATCCACCACTTAAAATAGTTTCTCTGTAGCTATTCCAGGTACATTTCAGGTACCTAGAATAGAATATCAAATGAAATATAAATCATTTTAGTTAAAGGCCGTAGTTGCAAATGATTCCTACTTCTGTTTTCTAAGTAATCTAGACTTCATTTCCTCTCTCGTTTAGATCAAAACTCAACTTAATTAGCAGATGAAGGAATTTTCCAAGGTTTGAGGCCCCAAAGGAGGAAACAGCTAGCATATAAAAACACTGCACAAACTATAGCCTTCTGTAGAAGATAATTAAGTTTTGCTTTGCCATAAAAGTCCTCACTGTCGATGCTTTCTCCAAAGGAAAACTGAGGAAGAACTGGAAGCTGGTTTGATGTGTTTAGCATTAGCCCAAGAATTGTCCTCGCATCCTGTTTCTCTTTCTGATCAAATTATTGATAAATGCTTTGAAAGTAGTATTTTTTCTTTGATTCAACGCGTTCCAAAGATTTTACCAGTAATTGGTTGAGTGGTTTAGTAAACATTCCCAATGAAGATGAAGTTTCAAAGCAACCAATAATTTTGTGCTGTAGCTTTTAGTTTGGACTGTTGAGGATCAAAACCAAAGAACATAACAGGAGAATATTGAATTGCTACTGTGTGAAGCATGACCCATCTGTCGAACTTTACTTTCTTTTTATACAAGCGTTTTATTTGGGCAGGAGCCCACTGAAACTGCAGCGGAGAAAGTCATCCACTTTAAATAAATGGAGAGTAATCTGCTGTTCGGCTCCAGGGTTTGCATCCAGCTGCAACAGCTTGTGGCTGAAGAGGCAAATTGTCGCCTTTCCTGCTTGTTGAAACGCCCGCAGATGGGGCTGAGCGGTTGGACACGGCAAAGTGGACAGAGCAAACATTTGGACAAGTGAAGGAGGCAGGCCTGGCGAAGTGGACAGCAAACGGAGGAACAAAGCCAGCAATGGACAGAGCAAAGAGGCCGTGACAGGGAAAGGCTTGGTGCATCAGGGAACACAGAACACGTTTCCCTGAGGTCTTTCTTTCAAGAATATGCAAATAAACATCCATTAAGTCGAGCTGTGATGCTTTGGCAGCAGTAAAATGAGGATAGAGAGGGCACAGGAACATTTCAGTCGGTCATTTCCAGAAACAGCTATTGTCCCTGAAGTTGCGGAGCCTGTCATATCCTATTGAACACGAGGCACTTTGAAAGAAACCTTAAGTCAAAGGGATGTAACCCAAGTCGTAAAGGGGCCCTGATTTAGTTGTCTGTCCTGTGTCTAAGGTGAGTGCGGCTCTCGCAGGTGAACACAAAGTGGGCCGTCTCTGCCACAGCCTATGTGGCACCAACCCATGGTCCACGCCGACCCGAACGTTGGTCACACTCGGCCGATGCCATGAAATAGAATCTACCAGCCCTGAATGGATCCCCCCCACCCTCCGCTCGTAATCGATCCCAGTGAGATGCCCCCTGTGTTTTAGCACAACCATCTGGTTCCCAGTTCTGCTGCTCTTCCCAGAGCCGCACAAACCACGATGAAAAACGATCGCCGTCCCAGTCGGGATCGGGAACCAGAGACAGGGCTTTTTAAAAGGGGGTCTTCTGTTAAACACTGCGGTCCCCTCTTCAGCAGCTTATTGTGCTGCTAGGATTGTGTTTGCAGAATTGCTCTCAGTTGCGGTTTATCTGACAACCTTTTGTTGTTTCATGCATTAGCAGTGGTGCTCTGACCAGGTCAGGGAGTATGGGTTACATAAGGAAAAAATTGGGAGATTGTTCTAAAATCAACAAGAATTAGCCCAAAAAATAACTTAACTGATGTGCTGTAGATTTTCTTCATCATGTATCTGAGTTTAAAGAGGAGAAAAATCAATGTAAACATGCCAAAGAGCGAAATTAAACAGGCCAGTGCCTCCATCTATAGTTTATAACGATAGACGAAACAAACCCACTGGGGCCCTTTCCCCCCGTGTTTACCACTCTCTCCAAACAAAAACGCTGGAGAGTCATTGAACGCAGATGGGTGCATGTTTGCGCTCCACACATGGAGTCTGTTTATCTGTCAATGCAAACAAGAAGTAAAAGTTGCTGAAACCTCTGGATTTGATACGCATTAGAACCGCTTTTTGTTGATGTCCACCACCCCTGTGCAAACTCCCATATTCGGTGTATCGTCAGTGATTCACGGAGCATAAATGACTTCCCGTGTTTTAGTTACGCTTAAACACAACATGCAGGCTTAAGCCTCAGCTGGGTGATCAGCTTAGACCCAATTTCCAGTAAGCAAATGAGAGCGGTTAATGAGGAAAGGATTTAAAGCTGTGACTGAGGTTTAGAATTGTAAGTTTGGTTTATCGCTCGACTTTGGTGCATCGCTTTACCCACTTTGATGTTAACCTTTACCTTTTCAACTCCACTTTCATCGAGTAACCTGTGTTACCCAGAGTTTAATCATCCCAAATGGGAGGAAACTACATTTATACCTGCTAAATTTAAAACATCCTTTCTTTACTTTGCCTTTTCTTTAACATATGTGAGCATTTGAATTGTTTCTAAAGGATTTGATCTCCACTCTCTTTAAAATCTGATCTACTAGTCGGGTATCTGTGTACATAACACTGATGTAAGTCCACCGCAATCCAGAGATGATTTACAAGAAGCTGTCAGATCTCGTAAAAATTGCTTTAAAGAACATTTACAACTTTTCATGAAGTGAACTCTTCTTATAACAGATGAGTCATTAGGAAACAGCTCAAACTTGATTTTATTTATTCTAAGTATTTGTATAGAAATATAAGATGTCTACAATTTTGAACATATGTAAGATATCAGATAGATAGATAAGAGTCAAAGACACATTATTCTTATTTATTAGATGAAAAAGTTACAATTTTACTGTTTTGCTATAAAGTAGTTAGTCGTTAAATTCTTGAATCGTTTCAGATTCTTAACACAAACTTTAATGTATTTTATAAGAATTTTATTTAAAAGACCAACTTAAAGTAGCTTATAATTGTGAAGTTGAAGTGAAATGTTTTATAAGTTGTTTACATTCTGGTTCCCTGAATCTGTACATTGTAGAACTAACTTTGCACCTCCAGAGACTAACACTTCTGCAGAGTCTTGTTTGCGGAATGGCATGCTTTAAATGTGAGATATTTTGAACATGCATTTAAATCTCTCTGCTGCAGCAGAGCTAATTCAACTGGCTTTACTGTCTCAGCTTGATACAGAGTTCTGCAGAGATCTTAGTTCAAACCGTTTGTTTGATTTATGTGTGCAACGTATCAAACATGCAGGACACCTGTGCTTGAGTGTTGGCTTTGGATAGCACTGATTTAGGGAGTCTATGAACAGGAGTTTTCAAGTCTTCCCACGGATTTTTATTGGGGATTTAGATATGGGCTTTAACTGGACCTTTCTAACACATGAACAGCCCATTGTAGCTCAAACTAGTGTTGTGTTGCTGGAAAGTAGAAATCTCTGCTGACTGGCATTTCAGCCCCTGCTGGAGAAAAGCATTCCCTCAGCATGATGCAGCCATTACCAGGATTCATGGTGTGGATGGCGTTTTCCTGGTGATTCTGGGCTGCTGCTCTGATTGATATAACTAACTGTAACTGTGCTATATGTCTTTTTGTTTCAGTACATTCTTTTCATATTTTCAGTTGTATAAAAGCATGAAAATAAATCATGTTTCTTCCACTTGGCAGTTATATGTTGATCTACTACCTGAAATCCCAATAAAATACAATAAAATGTGAAAAAAAATTCAAAGTGGTATGTTTATCTTTCAATGTTGACAGATAAACATTGATAAACAGCTCCATTGTGCTCTAACTCATTAAATATTTATTAGTCATTATAATAAGTTGCTGTTAATGGTAAAAAAGTACAAAAGAAACTACCTCCGTATCCTCTTTGAAAATTTACAGCATCTTAAACAGAGTAGTTTCTCATTCTCCTTTGCTGCTACTGATTTACTCGTTTTCCAAATTAAATTTTGGTGTAATGTTTGTCTGCTGGCATGAAAAATCTCCACAACAGGAAATGACTGATTAAACCAGTATGCAGCAAAATATAAAAAAGCAGCAAATGACTCAAAGCTGGTTAGTTCTTACAAAAAGAGGAAAACAAGATGAAGAACAAGGCACAATGAAAGGATAGAGCAGTTTACTGGGATAATGGTCATTATTTTCAAAGAGCAGAGGGGAAAAGAAAAAAAAAGATCATATCCTTAAAATGTTTGGTGCTGCTTTGAAGAGGCTGCTGGTTCTCTTATCGAATGTCACGCTTTTGCTATGGTTCAATATAGGGAAAGATAAGCCATCTGTTTTAATAACTGTGTCTGTTAAAGTAAACAGCAGAGTTAACTGTGCTTTGATTGTGCCACGGTGTGGGACTTTTAGATTGTTTTCATTTCATTTTAGCATTAACAGGCTCAGTCACATCCATTCTGCTCCTCAGAACCTGAACTCCTTATTTACCTCATCTTTCCTGGACCCTGTAATCACACTGGCACACGCCGCATGGTTGGTGGCTGGGCGGTGAAGAGGGGTCTGTGTGGTTCCACACACAGCTCCCCCTGCAAGAGGACTCACAGAACTACACCTCAAACTACAGCATGTATAATTTACATTCCCCAGATGCCGGTGAACCTGAACACAAACAGGATGATAAAAAACAGGTGTGTTTGGTGGCGAACCCTTCCCTTGATCATTAGGTGTTCTGTTCGGCGCAGCTCCAGGCTCAACGTGAGGGGCAAAGGGGCAAAAATTATGTGACCACCACCATGTCTGAATGCGTGGTTATGTGAATAATATACAGTATTTTATATGTGTTTTACCACCAGATTGTCCAGTAGACTGCGTTTGATTGGGGAGCAAAATGGCACATATATTAAATTTCCGGCTGGTGCGGTTTGCTTTCACTCTGCACTGTTGAACAAACTAAACCCTTTGAAAAACCTGTTCCCCTCCTTGCCTGTGGTGGCGCTCTACCAAAAACTACTGAAGGAAACGACATGAAAACCTCAGAAGAAAACATGACCAGAACTTCCTTCTTTACAAAGTACAAACAAAATGAAGTAGCATGAGAGTTTAGGGGTTGTAGGATTTATTTTTTGTTTTGTTTTGTCTTTGGTAAAAGACAACTAATCATTTTTCCTGCTAGTGTTGGAAACGTGTCTTTCTTTTGGTTGTATTTACCCAGAATTCCTTTTGCTATTGTCCACTTCCTGCTGCTTGTGTAGCAGGGGTTCCCCTGTTTTGCACACTATGTGTTTGTAAATGAATCATGATTGCATGTAACTTTAACCAGTTAAACTTACACTGCACACTGGACTCATCAGCTCTTCCAAATGAATCAGATAAATGTTTTTATCTCCTCCACTTATTTACAGTTGTCACCTCTTGAATCCATTTATTCTCCAGTACAACTGATTAAATAAACAATGCAATGCGACTGATGTAATTTCAAGCAAATCACATTGTTCTCCATGGACAGCTTCAGTAATTTATTATTAACTGTGAAACAATTTGTATTAAATGTGGAATCTGTAAATGATCAATCTAAAACCGGATGTTAGTGGCATAAATTCTGCTTAATTCCTCATACGGTTTTGGCCTGGCTCTAGTCGGAATTTTTTTAAATTACAGAGCGAACCGTGCCGGATGCAGTGTTTACATGATGGAGCCACAAATTGATTATTGCTTTTACGAAACCAGCGTTTGTGAAGCGAGGGGTGAGGAAACTGACAGACATGTGAGCTCTCACACTCACACACCCTCAATGGGCCATATCAGTGCAACGATGAGTGGTGAGAATGGCATCGCGGCGGTGGTGGCGGTGGCGGCATTGGCCTTACCAGCAGGGAAACAAAGGAAGCCAGTGTTGCATGTGTGTGTGACCTTCCTTCCCTCCACATCGGATCCGTCTTAAAATACTGCGGCTTGTGCGCTGGTGAAAATTGCTCCCTTTCATTCTTACTGTGGGCACGTTTGTAGGCAACTATGGGAGTTTAAAGGGGGAAAAAGAAGGAATGAGCTGGAATGATGTGGGTAGGAGTCAATATTAATGCGTGTTTTGTCATTGCTTGTGTTTATCTAAGAATCTGACATTGTAAGCTAACGGGGCGATCATCTTACCGTCCACCTACAACAACACACAAGTATTTTTGGTCTGGTTTCTATTGTAAATATCTTTATACTCTTGAAATGAGGCAAAACTAACTAACAAGTAAATTTTAAGCAAGATATCGGAGTCAATAATTCCTCAGTATTGATGAAAAAGAACAAGTTTTCACATGTTACAAGCGAACCTGGTACTTTTTCATCAAAATTATGGAATTATTAACTAAAAACAAGCCCCTTTATCTTACTTGTAAGTTAGTTTTCAAGTGTATTAAGATATCTACTCTAGAAATTAGATCAAAAATACTTAGTAAGATTTTGTGCTTTGGCAGCAAAACAGAAGAAAGAAGAGTGACCTTGAAATGCCCTCGTAGGAAGGCCATTTGGAGGAGTGGGCCATCATGACTTGTATCATGATTCGTAGCTCGTGCGGTTATGAAAGGATGCCTACAATGAGGAACCCATATGTGTATGTGTTATTTTCCCTGCAGAAGACATGCATTAGCAGGACATGGTTTTGCTCTCCTAGGCATTGCTTCACTTGCTTGTTTGCTGTGGAAGGGCCCCAGCGCAGCTGCGCCACAGAGCTCCTCTGGAATGAGATCTGTCCCTTGAAGCTCAGACCCCTGGCGTTGGGGTCTGTGTTGTTGATAATTTTACAAGTCTGGGCTTCGTTACCCCTGTCGATAATATACGGGGAAATGTGAAATAAAGTGTTCACTTCAGCGGAGCTGTGTACAAGAGGGAGAAAATTAAAGCCTGGGTTAACAATCTGCGGTGTCATAAAACCCGTCTTTGTCCCACCCTGACTCCCTCTGTGTTTCCCTTCTCTCCGTTTTCTTCTTTCTTCCATCTCGCTCCATTTCCCGCCTCCTTCCATCATTCTGTCTTTCACAATCCGCACTGTTCTCTAACTGGCTGTTGGGTTTATGATGGATGGATCCCAGATGCTCAAATCAGGGCACCTTGAAAACTTCTGAGCTGAAAGGCTTCAAGTCATCTCAGTGATTTTTTTTTTCTTTTTGCCTCATCTGGGGATGCGAAGCTTAACCGTTTCATAACTATGAAGGAGGGAAGTAGTCGTGGCTATGGATGCCTGCCAGAAAGTTTTTAAAGGGGATGCTGATAATCTAAACCAAAAGCGGTGACTGAATTTTTTGTTTTTTTCTTAGTTGTTAGATACTTATAGAAGGCAAGGAATAAGTTTGCTTTTAAATAAAGGGGCACTATGAAGCAGGGATGCACTGAGCCACTTTTTCGTTTCCGATACTGATACAGATATCTCAGGTTTAGAATTGGCCGATACAAATCCAATACAGAAAAACAGCTGAGTTGTCTGAAAACATTTATTTTTTTAAAGCATGAACATCAATGTACTGAATTACACATTTATGTGATAACTCTGCACCAGTACTGCATACTTAAATACACCAAAGGCTTGGTCAAACATTGGTAACGACTTTAATTTGGTAAGTCAGTGTAATTAGCAGTACAACAGCCAATGTAAAATAAATAATAAAGAGACTAACAACAGGTGGCCCACCTGGGACAAACAAGTAAAAACTGCAACAAATTTTCTTTAAAAGTGAAATTAGAAAACCTAAGTAGAATGTAAAACACATAATAAAGCAGGGTTTCGCTCAGACCACAAAGTATAGAATTAGACTGAATAGATCTGCCTTTTTGGATTGGGCACATTGTCACTGATCTGGTTTGGATTGTTTTCAATATCGGGACGATACAGATATTAATATCAGATCGTTGCATCTCTAGTGTTAAGTCAAGCAAAGTTTCTTTGTATAGCACATTTCAGCAGGCAGTTCAAAGTTCTTTATTCCATATTTGGAATTGATCAATGTTTTAGGCATTAATAGTCAGGTGGGTTTATAACCTTAATTTAAAGAAATTCAGCCTTTTGTCTTTGAAGTTTTCTGGAAGTTTGTTCCAGATTTTATGAGCAATACAGAAACTTTACCTAAGCATGGATAAATAAATTAATCACCTAAAATATACTCACCTTTCATATATAGATCTATTTAATAAACAAAACAGTTCAAACAAAGTTATTTATTGTGATTTGGCACTCTTCACTCTCCGTAGCTCTGTCCATACAGGTTGCATGATGGAAATTTTTGGGGGTTTTTTTAAACTGTCTTTTTCAGACTTCAGTATATCTTGATGCTAGTAACAAACCCATGCATAAATGACACTATTTTTGCCCCTGTGAATAACAGAAGCCAGACGAACCCAATTTGTTTATTGTTCATACTCTAGAAGATATTTTTACAGCTCAGAGGCACATCTGTCACTTTAGCAGATTTTTCACTCAGCAAAAAGCTTCATTCTACTGAAATACTTGTAATTCCTTCCCTTCCTTCATTCTAATTTATTGCGTGACATCAGATCTGCATATGGCATTGTCTGCTCAGCAGAAATAACCAACCTTACTCCGTACAGTCGCAGCGTTTCTGAGGCTGCACAGGTCTTTGTTTGCTCTGAGTGTCGGAGCTGGTTTAGAGCAGTGGCATGCGTTACAGGAGATTTATCTTTCTGTTTATTCAACCTTTTGCTCTATGTCATCTGGATGTGTGTGCACGGGGAACAAAGAAACCCTTTTTGCATTTCCATTTTTATTGAATCTCTTCACAAAGAAGCAGGAACAACACCACAAAGTCACAAGATAGAAAAAGTGCTGAAGCTTTGAAGTTTGGAAGCATGACCTCTTTTTTTTTTTTTGCTTGTGTTGTGTGCTACTCAACGAGATGCCACAAATAGATAAAGCGACACGTCACCTCATCCACCCTCATGTCAGGTTGGTCAGTGGGTGCCTAGTGTCAACATTGTGCCAGCAGCTTTTTCTCTGAAGCGTGTCAGCAAGTTTTCTGATGCCCTTTTTGTCCTTTGTCAGAACCTGTAATCCATCAGTTACTGAATTACTGCCAAGGAAAACCTTAAATCGTCCCTCCTCGTTACAGAGCCTGCACCTAACCTCACTCTGTGTTTTGTCTGATACCATTTTGGTGACTCCAGGAAATCCTGTTTTATTTATTTTATAAAATCATTTAAGATCCAACTGTGGGGGAAGTGAAAATCCTGAAAAAAAAAGAAAAAAAAAAAAAAAAGTTTTACACTCTATTTTTGTTAAGCGCAACTTCAAACAGAGGGGACTTCGGCTGTGGTTTCAACCCACCACCAGCTCCAGCAGATTAAGCTCTTTCCATTACCGAGCCAAATAATAGGGGCTGCGCAAAAACGAGATGGGGCCGCGTTTTATAGGTGCTACCCTGCAACTCTGGCAAGGAGCAGTGTGGGTCTGTGGCCGCTGTGGCGGTGAACTCACAGGGTGGTGCAGCAGAGGGTTTTCTGCAGGAAGAATTGCGGTGATGAAGGCTATTTTTGGGGCCTCAGTGAAGTCTCGGTTTATTTTGGGCGACAACAAATGCGACAAAAGAGGAAAATGAAAAGAACTTTGATATTTCATCACCTGGATTTCAGGAACTGAAGAGCCTCTGACGACTCTTTTTGTCTTTGCACTTTCATTGACCTTCTTTCAGAGGATGCTTTTAAAAGAATGCTGGACGGATAGGGGGTAGATGGGAGAATGTGGGGGCCATTAACTGCAGAATTCCTCCCTCCTCTCTCTGAAGCAACATCCACACTGCAAAAACACAAAATCCTACCAAGTTGGTTTCTACAGCAAATATCTTAATACTCTTGAAATAAGAAAAAAAAAATGCAAATAATATTTCAGCAAGATGTAGGGACTGTGTGTTAAAGTCGCAGTATGTAACTTTTGTAAATAATATGTTTTTAAATATTTGTTAAAACTTGACACCATGTCCTCACAGATTGTAATGAGACAGATAATCTGTGAAAATATCCTCAACCTCCTCGCTGAGCAATTATTGTCGTCTGAAGAAATGCAACGCTCCCAACCAAAAACAACCCATCAGAGCCAGGAGGAAGGGCTTAATGCTGTCACTCAAACTCATGTATGCACTGCTAAATATGCTAATAGCGGTGAAACAACTCACTGTCATTTATCTGCCACCATCGGTGGCTATGCTAACTAGCCACAGTAGCCAATATGATCTGCTGTGGTAGAAGACAGGAGGTGGGGCTTAGATGTGGCTAAGACCCGCCTCCTGGCTCTGATTGGTTGTTTCTAGTTAGCACTAGGAGAAGGCAGAGAAGCTCTTTTTTTTCCACCAATCATCTGTCTCATAACATACGGTTACGACACAGTGGCAGTTTCAATAAATACGTAAAAAAATAAAAGAAATTTAATAAAAGTTACATACTTAATTTAATATTGATAAAAAGTACTAGTTCCAGTGGTAGATTATTTCACTTATAACAAGAGATTTTTTCCAGTTTTGTAAGTGAAATAATCTGTACGTTTTCATCGATATTAAGGAATTATTGACCTAAAGCAAGCTCCTACTGCTTCCTAAAATGGTACTTGTAAGTTAGTTTTGTCTTATTTTAAGAATACTAAGATACTTGCTCAGGAAACTAGCCCAATTTGGTAAGAGATTGTGTTTTTGCAGTGCAACATCATTAAATTATGCCCCGCTGAACATGCAAATATCTGTGAAACGTGGATAATAAATGTTAAGCTGTACGCTGCCATCCTCTGAGGTCTGATGTGGTTTTGGTGTGGAAACGGATACTGCTCAAGGGGAAAGGGGAACCAGACTTGTGCTGCAGCCAGCTGTGTGTGCCCCCCTCCATCACACACACACACACACCCCCCCACACACACACACACACACACCCTCCTCTTTGCTCTTAAAGGAACTCTGTAACCTGCTCGCATCTGGCCTGGTTTGGCCTGGCCCTGGCCTCTGTTCTTACTTCGCTGACATTAATGAGCACCACGACAGTAATAGCTACCAGCGCACCGCGGAGAGGAAGCAGATTATTGTGTACGAGTAATCTGCTACTCTTGTCAACTGTGTTTGTATGCTTTGGAAGGTTTGCAAAAACCCCATGAGTGCAGCTCTGTTTTTTTTTTTTTTTTTACTGTCGCTGCTTGTTCAAATATGTTTTTGTCCGAGCTTACGCTCATTTTGTGTAATTTTATTAGAGTGGAAATATCGCTCGTGCACAAAGCCTGTTTGCTGTCCCTAAAGCCCAAAGCATATAATAAAGATGGAAGGGAGCTCTTTATGTCAGCCCTCTGTGAGAGAGGAAGCAGTTGTCTGTAATTATCGCTGCTTTTCATTCCTCGTAGCTAACACAACAGATAAGCGCTCTGGCACTTATCTGACCTGACAACGTGTTTAACAGAAACAGTTTGTTTGTTAACTTGTTTATTTCCTGAGATCACATGAACTGAAGCCAAGCCCCCATTCTCCTTCCATCTCACCCGTTTTCTTTTTTTCTTGTTTTTTTTTTTGGAGAATCATTTTGAAGTTGCAATATGGAAGTCATTAGCTGCAAATCCCAGCAAATATAATAACAGGGCGATTAGCTGTCTTCCAGCGATCCTCTGCATGTTTTTCTTGTTTTTCTCATTGCTGGGGCGGTGCTGGAGTTTCTGAGCGCCGGGCTCGGTCGAGGGCGAGTCCTCTTCTTTCCCTTCCTAGATTTTTTTTTTCTATTTCTAGATTTGCGCGTATTTTATTGGAGGATTTTATTCCCCCGATTCTCTCCCCCATGTGTTTCATGCGGTCGAGGTTCTGTTTCCCATCTTGGCCTGCGATGAAACCACAAGAAAGCCAAGACCCATGTGACGAGAGCCCAACAGTTGCTTGGTGACAAGGGAGAGGGGAGCGATGGGGGCGCGGGGCGTGTTCTCAGGGGAGTTGAGCGTAAAGTGGTCACAGTCCAATCGGCGGATGATCTCTTCATTTCTCCAGGTCGTAGATAAACTGCTTCGCTCAAAGGTAAAGCGGAGCGTTTCTCTTTAGCTTGATAGATGTGCGGCTATCCGCAGGGATTTTAAATAGTCTATTCATCTTTACGATGACCTCACTTATCTCTCGGTTCTTCTGGAGCTGCCACTTCCCATTCCCACCACAAGCAACCACACATTTTTTTTAACGGTGGCAAAAACTCTGCAATATTCGCCGTCTAATCCGGGAAGCCCAGCTTGGCCGCAAACCGGCAGAGGGATTGCCAGCTGCAACCGCTTCCAGACTGGCCATGCTCCTTCCTGAAACTCAGGAGGAAAGTTTCCTGAAGCAGGAGAAAGGAAGGGAGACATTAAAAGTGTCAATCATCTTATTCTTATGGATTCATCGCATCGATCAGCTGAGTTCAGTACCTGCTCTCTTTGAAGAGAAGGTATTTGAAGAGCATGAGCTCATTTAGGAAGCAACCGGCCGCCCTTTCCTTGTGGCATCGTCTTTGACTCGGGAAGTCATGATTGCTTTCAGGGAGTAGTTACTCATTATTGTGCTTGTGCCGGTGCCAGCCTCTTAGTGGGAGTGTTTCCCCGTCTTTTCGCTCTGCTGTCCTGGCTGCCAGGATCCAGAACAAAATGTAAATATAGTATGAAATCCTCATACGCTGTGCCTTGCAAAAGGTTTTATGCCCTTCGAGCTGTTATCCATTTTACAACCACAAACTTCACGACGTTTCATGTTGATATTTTGTGACAGACCAACAGTGTAGTACATTCTTGTGAATTGGAGAGAAAATTATGTACTTTTACCTGTTTTTTTTAATATAAAATATAAATATGACAAAATTCCATACAACAATTTCCTTTAGAAGTTACCTAATTAGTAAGTACGGTCCAGTGGCACTCTCAATATTAATTCAGATCTGTGAAGACCCAACAGGATCTTCATGAAGTCCAACGAATGCATTGCACAAGAAAATTTGGTGGATGTTAAAGAGGAATTAGATAAAAGAAAGTGTCAATAACTTTTTAAAGATTGTAAAAGACTTGAATCTGGAACAAAGGTTCACCTTTCAATATAGGAATGAACCTGAACATACAGAAAAAGCAACTATGAAACAATTTAGAGTAGGACTGGAATGATTGTGATTAATCGTTTATTGAATGGAATATTCCATTTTATATCTGATTAATTTCAGAATAATCAATAGAATAATTATTTGTTAATAGCGGCCAAAGGATAGCTCAAAGCATCTTCATTGGTTAAACAGACCTAGTCAAAGTCCAGAGCTAACATCCATTTGAGAATTGAAAATCAAAGTTCCTTGACCTCTCCATCCAATTTGACTGAGCTATTTTGCGAAGAACAAAAAGTAGAAATGTCCACCTTTAGCTGTGACAAGATGGTAGAGACCAAAAGGTTGCAGATGTAATTGAATCCCTTTGAATACAACAGGTATTCAAAGGGATTCAATTACTTCCAATTATGCAGAAATTTTGTTGGTCTATTATAAAATTCCAATAAAATCAACAGTATTTTGTGTTTGTAACATGACAAAAAGGGAAAAAGTTCACTAGCTGTGTATCTTCTGACAGTGTTGTGTTATTTTACAGCATATAATGCACTATAGTTTCAGTTACCATCACAGCTGAACTGATCATATTACAGCTGTTACATATCATCATATCACAACATGGTGTTATCTTCAAAATCTTCAATATGGACGTGTTCAGTTCCATCTGCTTACAGGTGCGTCTATTCAGATTTGAGAAGTGTCCATTATTATTATGGCTTGTATGTCCTCTGGGCGTGGGCCTGATTATAACCACCATCCCTCTTATATGTCCCTTATGTCCGCGTTGGAGGGCGTGACTTCAGTTGCTTCTTCGTTAAGTTGTTTTTGTAGCTTTATGGAGTCATGTTCTCCGCCAGCCAATCTCAGGTGGATTTATGATCTGATAGAGGATATCCTTGCATGTCAGGACAACATTAATTTGCGCACAGAGAGATGGGAGACACTTACCAACAATGGAGAGACATCATAATTGCAGAAACTTGACACCCCAGAGCTCCTCCACTCCAGCCGAGCTCCTGTCAGGCAGACGATGGATGGTTGACGAGCTCGGCGGAGCAACACGGCCAAAGCAACTTTAATTAAAAGCAACTCTGGCTGTCGCACTGAGAATAGTTGGGACTCCTGACTTGCAGTGAAGTGAAGTGTTAGAAGTACTTTGGCAGTTCATGCAAGAAGCCGGAATGCATGTTTGAGTGCAAGCTAGCCACTGTTAATAACACACAGGATTTATATAGCTTAAAAAGTGAAGTTACACCTTTGATTGTGTCTTTGAAGTAACACAAAGCAACTGCTCAATGAAGTCATGTTTCACTCAACACAGATCTTTGAAACACTCAAAGTATGTGGCTTTTATTTTGTTTAATTTACTTGTAGTTCTGGTTGTGGGTAAAGTCTTTGTTTTGCTTTCTCAGCAGTTACCTGGCTTGTCTTCATTTTTCATTACCTCTTCCTTCTTCCTTCTGTTTTAATGTTGCGTGTTTCCATTATTTACACTTGGACTCACCTGTCGGTTGTCAGTCATCCGAATAATCACAGCACCTGTCCTTCCCTGACTCTGCCAAAAATGTCATTGGCAGTTTGATTTTTTTCTATGGAGGTCCCGACTGTCATTCAGAGACATTTCTGTGATGGTGTTTGGCCCCATACATGCTTTCTTATCTTGTTTCGGACCACCATACACACATACACACACACGCACGCACACACACACACACACACACACACATGTTTGTTTTGCTATCTTTGTGGGGACTTTCCATTGATTTCCATTCATTTCTACTCATTTCTACAGCCTAAACCTTACCTTTACCCTTTTCCTAACCCTAACCATCACATACCTAACCNGGTTTCCCCTCATGGGGACCAGGCTCAGGTCCCCACGAGGAGCGACTGGTCCCCACAACGTAGCATATGTCAGGAAAATCGTCCCCACAAGGTATTACAAACAAACGCACACACACACACACACACACACAAACACACACACACACACACGCCGTCACATACATACGCGCACACAAAGCAAGTTTCTAATAATGTTTTCTAACCAGTTGTCAAGTTTAGAGAGTAATAATTTTTTTCACATTGCACCTAAAAGTTTGGATAGTTTCTTTCTTACTATAACAAGTACATTTATCTTTGTAAGTTGCATTTTCTTCAAATGAATTGTTTCTGGTATTGGGATTTGTTTGATGATTTGTAACTTTTAAGCAGGATAAGTGAGTAAAAACAAAAAGTGAATACTTTATTGTGCTGTATAGTTGTGATACTGATCATCAGGTTTTTGTTTCTCTTAGTTTGTTCTTGGCTGTGATAAGTTAGTTCAGTCTCTATCAGACTGCACATTGAACACAAAAATATCTTGGATTAAAGTAAATGTTTTTTCTGTACTACACCTTAAAGAAAGGAAAAAAGCAGGAGCATCAGAATGAACCCTGGAACAGAAAGTCTCTCAGCTGTGCAGGGTTCCCCAAAGAAAAATGTTTGTTTCTGCACTGAAAGGCTGGGATGCGGAAGCTTGAGAGGAGATAAATGTTGAAGCAGAACAGACGATAAGACACAAGAGAGGAAGTTCTGAAACCTTGAAAGAGAATGATAGAGAACGATGGATCACAGCTGGCTTACCAAGGGGAATAATGACTGTCATATTGCAATGCATTAGCTCATACTCGGTCCAAACAGCTTGACTTGATAAAAAGAGGACGGTTATTGGCTAACCACATACATAGCAACAAGACCCTTGGAGACGAGCCAGACAAGCAAGTATCCTTCTTTCATTCTTAATGTTTGATTGACAGACACTGAGGGTAATTGGTGTTATAATAGAACCAAGAACAGCGTGCTTCTTTGATTCCAGCAGTAATAGCAAGCACATTCAGTTGTCTGAATACATTTTGCTCTGTATTTTCAGCAACTTTTGTTTACAACTGTGACAAAGTCTTTACTTGTTGGCACGATCAGTGATCTACATTCATGGAAATTATTAGAGAAATTCAACTTCCTCCTCTTTTCAACCATCTGGGCATTTTTGTCGTTCTATATTCTTAATACTAAAGTATTGATATATGTGAATATATTATCTGCATGCCACATTTTAGGGACACCTGTCCAACTGTTTGTCAGCATAAATTGCAATTGACTAAATCAGATGGCGGCAATTCATGCATGTAGTCTTTTTCTCAGCCTGCTGAAATTCAAGTCGACCACGAGAAAGAGAAAGAGAAAGAGAAAGAAATGACATTTTAGTGATAGCAGGATTGTTGGTCCCCAATGGTCTGCTCTGAGGGTTTCAGAAATTGCTGAAACAATCATGTCTGGTTTATAGTGAAAAGTCAGAAAAAGCAAAAATATCCAGGGATCTGCAGTGGATTGGAAAAATAAAACGCCTTCTTGATGTCAGAGATTCCAAAGGCAAAAGGTCCAATAATTGCAATGTGTGTCTAATAAAATGACATGTGAGTTCATACACCAAAAAACAACACAGCCTTTTTTATATATATAATTCAGAATTAAACAATAACATTTACTTAAAAAGAAGATATAATCCAAATGTTTTTTTATAGCACCATGCTTTAAATATACTTTTTTTAAACATTTGTTGGCTAAATAACATACTGTCACAATTCATTCAGTCATGTTTTTTCTTCCTGTTTGCAGACAATAACACCAAAATCTTTTCAGTAAATATTCTCTTTTCCTGTGGATCATTGTAAAATGCAGGACAAAATATCCCAAAATCTTGAATTTTAAATATTGTAACTTATGTGCCAACATTTATACATGATCTTATTATTTGAATTGTCATTTGATGAGGAAATCACTCCAAATCTTACATTTTTTACTGACTAACCTAATACTATCTTCACATCGATGAAACATGACTTTACATTTTTACCTTGCCAAATAATTCCTAATTACTAAATGAATACGTTTTTGTGTATGATTTTCCTCTTTCAAATAAAAAAAATAAAAACATGTCTTGCCTCAGATGTGAGGAATGTATCATTTTTTGTGATTTGTAATGATTATTTACTCTAGGGAACAAATATTTAACTGAATCACCTCTCAGAATATTAGTGTAAACTTTGAGCCCTAACTTAATTTCAAAACTCTCATTTCTCTTGATAAATATTATGATATATTGAAAACTTCATGATATTTTCTCCCTGTAAACTACTAAACCTCGCTGTCTACCTGACCCTGTCTTCTCTCTCTTGTTGTCGTTGGTTTCTTAGGTGTTAGACGCCTCTGTCATTCATACCAATTATCAGCACCTGCACCCTGAGTAATCATAACATTTTTAATATTTTCTGTTTTAATGTCATCAAAAGAGGAATGTGGTTTTCCTTTTACCAGTTTTAAGTGTTGTAAGAGGAACCCTGTGGGCTCGCAGCGCGCGGTGATAGCTCATCAACTCTCCATCAGGCTTTGTTTATTTGAATTCCTGTTTTTCAGGGAAGAGAAGCCTTCCACCAATCATTGTTTTTCTTTGGAAATCCACATATGGTTGTTATATTCTTCTAAATTCAAGCCATACTTGCGCTTGCTGTATAGCTCTGTGGCTTTCGCCCCATCTCACTCTATGTTGGTATTAATTGAAACAGGGCTTTTATTGGTTTTGCTCTCATATTTTTGGCTGGAGTTTAAACGTAGTAGATCTGTGCACTAATAAGACCATTTACAATCATTCCAGACACATTAAAATGTTTTAAAAGCACAAATGTTATCGTACAGAATGCAGATATTCCCAGTAAAGACATTTTTTTTAAATCTTGAAAGATGTGTGATCTCTTATGCCAGACATGTGATTTTGATGTTATTTTATTTGTCCCTCTTTTTTCTCCTTTCATTTCAAATTTTCTCTTCTCTTTTAGAGTGTTACACTGCCAACGGACAGGACTACAGGGGCTTCCAGAACCAAACCAGCCTGCATGGAGGGAAACCCTGCCTGTTCTGGAATGAGACCTTCCAGCACCCTTACAACACCCTCAAATATCCCAATGGAGAAGGAGGTCTGGGAAGCCACAACTACTGCAGGTTAGTGTATCGTAAAAATTAAGTTTCACTCATGAATCCAAAAAAATAAATAAATAAATGAAAAAATTAGCTGCTAACAACCTGTTAGCATCTAGTTCTTCTAATCTTCATGATGGAGTCTCTGCAATCCAACCAGCTGCTAACCAGGACCAGATTTATTAAAAAATGAAAAAGTTAACTTTAAGGTTTGGCCCTTTCTGGAAACACAATAGATTAAAATAGAAAGAATGAACAAAATGAGAGCAGACTTTACTGATTAAACAATCACAAGTTTTACAACATTAATCAGATCAAGGAGTGCATCTGTGAAGGCCGGTCTTTGTGTTTGGTGATTCCTTGATGCAGAGTTGTGCAAACATTTTAGGAAGCCTCCAGAAGTTAAACATTTACTCAGGAAATGAACCACAGATTTGAAGAAGTCTGAAAACTACATGAAAAACATATTTTGGCGATGCGAGTATGCTTTTTTTTATTCTTTCAAATCTCATTAATCACTTCATAACCCGCCTTAGATTCATGTCGTGGCTCCATCAGAGGAATGTCTGACATGGTTAGTTAAGATTAAAATTTAAGGCTGATGCCAGCAGTTGGCAAAGGGAACAAAACACCCCAAAATTGGAAACAGGAAGGAAAGGAGTAGATTTCCTGCCTTCAAAGGTAACAAAACATTTTCTGTTGCACCATAAAATGCCGACGTATTAGCTCAAACATTTAACTTGACCCTCTCAGAAGTTGTCATTTCATGTTGAAGAGACAACAGTGAGGCAGTTCTGACCGAACCTGTGTTTTACAGAAAGACCCATTTAGCTGCTCCTTCTTTGACTTGAGGATGTTTGACTTGAACAAACATCCTCTTTGTCTGCTTCTTCTGCACATCTTTTATCTTTATTCCAACTTTTTTCTCTTCCCTTCTGCATTTCCTCCTTTATCTTTTTATTTCATCATCTCCCTGTTTTTTTTTCTTTTGTTCAAGATAGTTTTAAATTATTTCAAACAATCTGCTCTCCAAGATGTCCAGATTCTCTGACAACCAAGTGCTTGACATTCTGAATAATTTAGAGCCTGTTTTTTTCTTTTTTAATCATTTTTCAAAGTGTTTTTTCTTCCCAGAGGGCCTGCGCAGATATTCTGCTTCTGAATATTTTAAAGACAGCGTTTAGCCCTGCTGTAATAAACGTGCCAAAACCGAGCGGAGTTTGTGTAAGCAAATCTCCGTCGCCGCAATGTGAATGGTCTGCAGTGGCTGTGGGTGTCCAGAAAGCCATTTCAGTTCATCGGTCACACTTCCAACAGCAGCTGTCAGCACTACAAGCATAAATGTCAAAGTTGTGCGTTTTCCTGGGGGCTGGAGGGGGCCACGGCGTTTTGTGAGTCATCTGAAAATAACGGAGACGTCCAGAACGGTGGCCTGGTCCTGATTGCCAGGCTCGTGGAAACAGAACAAACCTTCCAGAACTGTTCTGGCTGTAGACGTATAATGCGGCCGTGCTTTGAAGTGGAGTAAGGCAAATTTGTTTTCACTTGGACAGGATGGGATTGTGGAAGATTTATGAGTTGGATTTAGGCGGAGTATGGAGGTAAGCATTCCCTGAACATTAGGAGCTCGTTATGTCCAGAAAGTACATTTTCATTGTTTGGATTTGGCTGCTGTCTTGGCCTCTCGTACAGTCGGCAGCTTTGGCAGCTTACCGACATCTCACATTTTTGCCCACCCCACCCCAGAATCAATGACTTCTCTTTCCACGGGGCTGAAGCTGGAGCTAGTCTCACATTTTTCCTGCACAACCAAAGCGGACACTTCATTGTAAGTAAATGAGGGTTGGCATGTGCGGCATGTCTGCACAAGGTCAAGTGTTTGTCCATTCCTGCACCCACGTACATGCGCTGCTTGATAAGAAGAGTTCACCAGAAGATGTGTTGTATTCGATTTGCTTGATCAGAGAAAGCTTGGCCGTGAGGTGAACTTCTGCAGTCTTGTCTCGTACCTCGTCATCCAATTTGGATTGCAAATGGCCTGATTTGCATGAGGCACAGACTGCAATTCAAATCAATTCATATTTCTTTAAAACCCCTGGAACCTTCAAAGTCTTTCACATCTTTCCACATGATTTGTGTCTCTTCCTGACCTGAGGTTCAGGTTGATCTTGAGCTCCACAATAGAAGGGAATGCAAAACCAATAGGAGACAGGTAGCAGAGGGAACCACGATGGAGGGATAGTTTTAGCTTCCCTTGTTCGAAGGCCAGTTGAAAATTAAAAGATGAAAGCTTAGATAACGTGTAGCTTAGTTCAGGGACAATTTGTACAGATGCAACAATTGTAGTGTTGAACCTTTTGACTAGCCAACAGCACTTTAAGTCAATTCTGAATATTTTCAAGTTGTTCTTGTTCATGAAAAATATTATCTCCCCTGTGGATTTAGTTAAAACATATTTAGATATCTCTTCGAAATGAGAAACACATGAACACTGCAAAAACAGAAGTATTTCTGTCTAATTTATGGTGCAAATATCTTAGTAAACTTGAAATAAAACAAGTGGACTAAGTGGAACAAGTACTAGTTTCACCGGCAGATTATTTCACTTGTAACGCTTTAAGTGTCTTGTTACGAGTGAAATAATCTATCAATACAAATAATACTTCAGTTATTATGGAATTGTTGATTTAAGACAAGCTCCATTATCTTGCTAAAAAGTTACTTGTAAGTTAGTTTTATCTTATTTTATGTGATATTTGCACTAGAAACTAGGCTAAAATACTTTGTGCAATTTTGTGCTTTTGCAGTGTAAATATAAAAACCTGAGAGCTCACAGCTTGTAATTGAATTGATGTTCTCTTCCAATTTCTGGAAAAAGCAATCCAAATCATCCTGGCTCTGCATAAGAACTAATTACCCTCTCAAATTAAAACTCCCATTAAGCATTTGTGATAACAGACCATGAGAGTTTTCATCACTTTCAGGATTTCTTTCCTCTCTGATGTTTGAGTTTTCACCTGGCTAGACTCTGGTTAACCAGGAAAATCATCGGATTTTAAATAATCAGCAACCTCTGCATATTTAATCATTATGAGTCGCAACTTTAACACACAGCTCTGATATCAGAGGCTGGAAATCTCCACAAAAATGGAGTCATTAAAATCTAATAATAAATGGTAGTGAAAACTGGTTAGAGATGTTGCATTATTTTCCTTTAAAGACACGAATGGAAACCCGGAGGAAGAAGTTAAAAGTTCTCATATAAATATATATATTTACTAATAATTAATATAGTTGAAGAAAGTTCTCATTTTAAATCATGAGAATGACGAAGTACTGTTTCTTTATTCTAAAAGCACGTCTTTGACCTTTTCGTCACATTTCCTAAAAGTATCCCACAAATCAAAGTTCTGATTTATGTTCCCTTTAACATTCAGCCCAACCTCGTGTCCCTGCAGCCTGATATTGGACTCTCCTACCGGTGCATTAGTTGGCGCGTGTGAAGCGCACGACGGTTCAGTAAGAGGCTGAATAGCTTTGTCTGCCATTTGACCGCTATTTATATGCAGGTGTGTGTTCTGCAGAATTTATGAGTGCTCACCGTGGCTTCTAATGCTTTTCCCTTACATGGATTAGATAATGGAAATGCCAGAGTGAATAGTGTTCCCCAAGTTGATTGTAAGTGAGTCTCCATGATGCGGGGCTCATGCCTGAGGTCAGGCGGCTGCAAACGTGATGTTCACTGATTTTATGACCGTATTGTAAAACGAGTACTTTTTGAAATTAACTGTCAAGGAGTTACTTATTTTTTTTGTTAAACTCAGATTTCTGTATTAAAATATTTCCTTACTGTTCTGATGTAATATTCTAATCTTAAATGTGTTTTCATTAGCTGTGAAGAAATCAGAACATCATTATAATTAACAGAAGAAAAGACTTTAAAGCATCAGACTCTGTGTAATAAATCTATGTAATGTGTTGACTTAGTGAATTGATTTACTGGAATAAATTAACATTTCAATAACATTCGATATTGAATATGGCTGCCTTTATGTACTGCTTTCTGTTATAATTTGACTATATCACCTCTGTACAATGTGCTGTAGGTTACCATGGCGACAAAACCACACTTAAAGTGTTTCTCTAAATTATAAAACTACACATAAAATCCCACGCTTTATGCATCTGCCCTTGATTGTCATCGCTGGCATATCTTTAAGTGAATAATGGTCCAGCATCATTGAAACGGTTTCATAATAGCATAACTGAATCTCATGCTATGCTCTTCAGATGAAGGTTGACTCACCTCGGATTGCCAAATGCTTGGAATGACTCCAGCTGCAGAACAGTCCAACCTATTTTGTCATTAATTTGGCTAACAATTGTTTGGCCACTTGAGGGAACTCATAAACATTGCATAGAGCATTAAATAGTAAATAAATAAAAAATACACACATAACAGCATTCCTTTAACTACATTATATGTTTTAGATTCAACAGTAAAATTGACACATAGGTTTGACAGAAGCATAAGCAATTTTTTAACCTGAAAAAAATATTATCTTTAATAATTGACTCTCTTTATTTTGCCTGAAGTGAGCAAAATTACATATAAATCATCTTGACTAAATTAAATTATGCATTAAACTACAAAACGTGTGTTAAGATAACACCATGCAACGCTTAGGAAAGTCAGAGTTATACTAGGATTATTACTAACACAAACTTTAGACATATGAATCAATTTGAAACAAATTTAGAGTTGTGTTATTTGTGTACATGATGAGTTTTTGTGATTCCAGTCAACAAATCATTTCATTTCAGTTTGTCTACATTATGAAATTTAGTATTATAGTTATATCAGGCTGCTTTTTGGAAAGTATGATTAAGTAAATGAACCTCAGATTAAATCAAAAGCAAAATTTGAAAAATAAGGTAAAGTGAGATACAGCATCAAATCAACTTCTGTTTATTTCAAATTAAGCCAATTTATTTGGTCCCAATTTAATCTTAGTTATAGTCCTGCATGTTAAAGTTGCTTTGCTGCTGCCTTTGTTGCTTATATTTTGAAATTAATTAAATAAAGGATACGCTGACCAAGGAAATCTAATGCTAGACCTTTTATTTTTATGTTTTTTTCTTGAAACTAGACTTTAAGCAAGAATATTGCATCTTCAGCTGGGCAGCAAAGGGATTCCAGAAGTACAAAGGAAAATGAAAGATGGATAACTGGCCAACAATCAGTCCTTACCTAAATCCCTGTGGACAGCCTCGCAAAGAGCTGCAGTCAGCTATTACAAAATCGACTCAGCTCCAGCACACAACAATGAAACAGTTGCAGAAACTATCAGCAGACAAATAAGAAAAGGCTAAAATAATTTCAGTGTTCAGAGATCAAATGTTTTCATATTCATATTTATCAACAATGAATGTTAAGCAAACATATACAATGCATAATTTATTATTTAAATTACTTTGACTTTCTTTGCATTTTGAACCAAACCCCTGCTCTTATCAGCTCACTTCCTATAAAATAGCTGCTTTCTGTAGTTAGAACACAAGATGGCTGCCACAGAGGACACACCCACCAGGTAGCAAACATTTCAGCAGTACACCTGCATACAACAATTAAGCCCATGCTCTGGAACTAATGTAGAAAAGATGGAGAAGAACTTCTTAACAAACGCTATGACTGACTTGTTGCTAACAGGACAGCAAAGAGACGCAGAGAAACACAGAAGCACTATACGAGGAGAACCGTATTTCCCAAATTAAAAGTTGCTCCAGCGTATAAATCACATTCAGTTAAAAGATACGTCGTGAAGAGGAAAAAACATTTGTCGCATTTAGAAATTGTCTAACGTGAAGGATCTTGGTTCATGTTGATAATGTGGTTTGGTGACACATGTTCACCTGCTTTTCAACAAACACAAGGAGATGAACGATTTTGACTTGGATGTCAGAAATGGCTGCGCTCCGCCGGTGAACTGCACAGCAGAGTCGATCAGAGCGGAAACACATGCAGTGTAATCTGGAGAAATAATCAGGAGGTGGTTTCAATTTCTGAAGCAGTAACACCAAGCAGGCATGCCTGCAAAGTCATTCATATTCATCTCCTTGGCAACTACTAAGGCATGGCGACGTTACTGCACCTTTCACTGTATTTCCTACTGTAAAGAGAACCAAGCAGAGTCCCCAAGTGGAGTTTGTCAATGACTAGGTCTGGGTAACAAAAACAATAGCTCTGAACTGTGAGTACAGTTGGATATTTCCAGAGATTTGCACTTAAAGGAATCATGATTGCTGGTTCTAACTACCCTGAACATCTGTCTGTGTATGCTGTCTTAATCCATCACAGACCAGTCATATTTGCTTTTTCTGTAGTATTTTTGTAATAGGATCTGATGTTTGATTAGTCAAGGACAGTAACTCGTAGCATTCTAACATGACTTTGAGTTCAGCATGTTGTCGTGGTGCAGAAATTCACCAGCAGGCGGCAGGAAGCCCTCCCCAGTTATACGTTTCCTCCACGTTGACAGCATCAGAGAGCAGTTTGCATGCTACATCATCCAAGTCAATTAAAGAGTCTTCTCTCATGCAGTAAATTACCAGACTCTGATCTGCTTTTGACCTCAAATCCCTATCCAGACAAGCCTCTCATCACTACTTTGCAATCAGCATTTCTCCTCCCACCAATCCTGCAAAATGAGGGAGGTAGAGCTTTCATCTCCCTTTTCCATGTCTGCTAGTAAAACTAAACAAAAGTCAACCTAGAATCTCACTAAATGTTTGTTTTGTGAACATTTTATTGCATGTTATGACCGGTCTTTCCACAACTAGCATGATGTTAAAGATTTTTCTGGATTTTTATATCTAACTTCACGGCGCCAGGCGTTTTTTAAAACTGATCATAAATTTTTGAGTGAAGGAAAACATGTGAGCAGCGGCCAGCTCAGAACGGCTGTTTTTCCGGTGGTGCTCTGATGGACACCGGTCCTGCTTTCAAGTGTGCGGCTTGGGAGAGCCTATGAGGGACTGTGGGTATAATTGGCTGTGTACCGAAATGTGTGGCTCACTCTGAGCAAAATGACTCAATCATCGTAATTGTGCCAATTAAGAGTCTAAACATATTCAGTGCTCTTCCTCCAGGTATAGGAGTGTTTCAACAAGTTCTGCTGATCAGAGCCAAAGCAGCCCTTAACTGACATACAGCAAAGGGAATGTTACTCCCCCAAAAATCCCTCACACGGGGACAAACACACAGTTCTTCTAGGATAACATCTTTTCTCTTTACTGCAGGGGAAAATGGAAACATATCCATCAATCTAAGTCTGCTTTTATCTCCGAATCAGACATTGTTGGTATTTTAAGTTTTCTTAGGCCTCGTGCAAACAAACACACAAATAATACACAATGTGGCAGATGCACAAAGCTGTAAGCAGGGGCTAAATGTTTGAAGATATGAGTTTGCACGTGCTTTCTTATTCTAAAATTGGACATTAAAAGTAGATCTGCTCTGAAAATGGTTTTCCCAAGCGAACCAGGTCGAGTTTTCCCACATTCAAATAAGTTGTGGATACATTTAATGAAAACTCCAAACACATTTACATGTATTCATGTAAACGACAGCCAGGGCTGTCTTCAAAAGGGAAACTGTTGGTGTGATGCAAATTGTTTTGGGGAAAAAAAAGGACGTGAATATATGTGGTAATACTGCAGCAAAGGGAGAAAAGCAACACCATTCGTTGCAAAAAAACCCCAAAAACATCAGTGAACTGATCCTCTTTTAGGGACGCCTGATGTTTTTGACTACACTTCTCTGTATTCTTGTAAATGATCTAATAAGGTTTAAAAATAATTTTGTCATCTTATGTGCAGAATTTGTTAAATGGACTACAAATAAATTACCTTTGCAATGAACATCTGAACATATCTTATTATGAGATGAGGTAATATAAGATAAAACTTTGTTAGCCCCAACAGGGAATTTTAAGAATTGTATAATACTGTGTACGTGGTTGGGACTGTTGCACTGAGTGTGACTGGAAACTGTGCTGTACAGCATCAGTCGAGGGGAAGATTTGGTAAGAAATATGGATCATAAAGCCCCACTCTTTTTAATATTACAATATAAATATCAGATCTGCCATATTCTTCTGAGTTTGTGAATTAATTTTCTAAGATCTCAGAATCTCATCTGTCACTGTTAGTAATTAATTTAAAGAAAGAAACAAAACAAACAAAAAAAACAAAACAAGAGAACATGTTTTTTTTACCCATCATGAAATTGGTTGATTTACATAAAACAAAAACATATTCCTCTGATGGAAATCAATACGATTTTTGAAATCCCAACCCCAGGGAAATAGCAAAATTGAAAGCAGAAATCAAACGAAAAAACTAACAAAAACAGTTTGATTGGGGTTCAGTGACAAAGGAATGCAAATGGATACATTGTTTTTGTGGTTAAAAAGGCATTTATGAGACTTCAATAAAAAGTAAATAATTAAAAGCTAAAATTCATCCCAAAACACTCTTGCTAGCCAAAGTTAATCCCATTTGTTAAAAAGGAGGGAAAGTCCAAAAAGAAAAAGCAAAGCAAGGAAAATGTGGGATTTCCAGGCTGGATTTGGTGGGTTGTTTTGCTTCTTCATGTGTTTAGTGCGATGTAGCTCATAAATCCTGCACAGAAATAAAGCAAATGGGGGAAAACATTTCCTAACAGAAACTTCTCAGCTGACTGGCAGTGTGCAGCAGCAGGCAGGGAAAGAGCACCACTGCATTAATCCATGCTGCATACAGGATCTCGGATCTCATTTCACTGGAAGGAGTTTGACATGTGGGAGCAAAATGTAAAAAAGAAGAAGAAAAAAAACCCAATACTGAAGCAATGATTAAACTAACTTTTTCAAACTTTACCATACCTTGAAATGACAAATCCACCCACTCCTCTTTCGGCTGTATGATTGTGTGATAGATCTAGAAAAAGGCTCCAGGTTGAAGAACCCGCTAAATTAATCATATATCAAAGAAGCTGGTGAATCACACATGAAGTGGGTGGTCTGCTGAGGATTTTTCTTTTTCAGATTCAAATGCTTAATTTATGTCTGCCTCCTTCTGGGGGATTAAGAAACCACATTAAACTGCATAATTGGCTTTTATGCATTCTTTGGATTCATATTTCAAAAATGATTATACTGTGTTGACAGGTGTTAAAAAAAGAGGAGGCGAGCCATATAAAGCATAGGTTTGTAATACAGCGACTTTTTATTATTGTTTGGCCCAGTTTTGGCTGTTTAAAGAGCAGCCTGGAGCCAAACAAACAGGTCTCCTCTTCCCATTTAGTGAGGCAACAAATAGATCCCAGCACATGATATGACAAAATCAAGCTTGTGAATGTTAAAGAAGAAAAAGTTGGGGGATGAGCTACTGTGGAGAGGCTTCAATGGAAGCAGCGATGATTAGATTCTCAGAGCAAAATGTCTTGCAAAACAACTTCAGTGTTCATTCAGAGCATAAAAAAGGAGAAGATACTCCGGATAGTGTTTTTTATTGGAAAAGAAAAGAAATGGAAACGCCCTTCACAACTTTGCACAGAAAAAAAGTGAAACAGGATAGCGCAGCACTGCAGGGCTTTTTCAAAATGCTACAATGAGCTGTGTCATGAGAGAAAAGGTTTGTGGCGTTCAGTCAGGGCTAAAAAAAGTCACTTTAGAAGCCTGTTTTTAAGCAAGCAGTGTACTTTTACAGTCTGCAGTTAATCCCAAAAAGGAGGTTTAAGAGCTGAAACGGCATTAAGATGAGCTTCCAGTTCACAGCATGGCTGCCTTTACTTCATTTCCCAGCATTCTGAAATTGCCACAAGGGTTCTGGTTTGCAGAACTGGTTTACCCTGGAGATGTTGAGCCTCCCGTCCCATCCCACTCCTCATGGCTTTTATAAGAAAACTGAAAAGGAAAAGCACCAAGGGGCCTTTCTGGGTTATTATGATGGGTTAAAAGTGCCTTGATGAGTTTCAAAAGAGGCTGCAGACTCGGACAAAAGCTTGGCCCCATCACCCCTTTCTCTCTTTTTTTGGGTCTCTGTCTGTCTGGCCCAGAACAAAGAGCCTTCCCTCTGACCTCCAGAAGACTGTTTAGTCTGGACTTGACTGGCATGGCTGAGCCTCCAGAGTTTAAGGAAAGAAGCTGAGCAGACAAGTGCCAACAGATGAAACCCATAGTGATTGACATGGGAAATAATCACCCTAGAAACACTGTTGAGTATTCAACTCTAAATGGAGTTTTTGTCTTTATAAAGTTAGTTTTGCAACAGTACGTCCATGTGATAACCTATTCCCTCTCCTCTGTTTTATCTTTCTTTCTGTTTTTTCTACCCTAATTATTTCCCAGACCTACTTCTAATTAGTTAATGCTCTACCGCATGTCATTTCACCTCAGTAAAAACACAGCGGATCCACTAAGATGTTTTTTGGTGAACCTTTGTGAACATTCAGCTTCATGGAGCCACAGGGACTGTTTTCCATCTGAAAATGGAGAGAGCATGGCTCAACTAAAACCTAAGCCTGTCAATGTTAACACAGACTGTTTAATGTATTATATATAACAAAGGTTAATCGCATGACTTACTTTGACTTAAAAAGATTCTTCCTCGGAGGATTACACGGTTCACAGCAGCGTGGTCTTATACTGCGGTCAGCAAAGTGAAGCCGCAGTACCGAGTGAAAAGATGAGAGAGGATAGTCAGACTGGTGAGCTCAGGGGCAAATTTCAGCAAAAACAAAAAAATGCCACTGGTAACTCTGGAGGAGCAACTCAGGTAGAAAAATTATTTGTGTACCAATCAAATCTTGTAAAGGTGGAAAGAGGCACACAGGTAATTTTAAATAAATACTTTTTAGACGGAAAGAGTTGATGGGATGAAAATCTTTTATAGGCTGTTAATACTGGAAAGTGTGGAGAAGGATTACTTTGAAGCAGGACAACAACCCAAAACATAATCATTTATGTGTTAGAGCGGCCCAGTCTAATACCAACCCTAAATCCAAATGAAAATTGGTGGCAAGCTTTGGAAGTTGTTGCTGCTTCTCACCTTTTAGAGTTTCATTTGTAAGCTGTTTTGGAAACCATGTGTCCATTTATAATTGTGCTCTAATACGTGTTGCTCTGTCACATAAAACCCTAATAGAATAGTTGCTGGATGGAAACTGAAAGCTGAAGAGAAATGAAAATGTTTTCAGGGCTCTGATTGTTCTAAACAGCTCCAGGTCAACCTTTTGTATAAAAAGAAACTTCTACATCACAGCAAGCATCTGCACAGACTTAATGTTGCATAGCTATATTATTTTATACTTGTGAGCAAGTAATGACCTTTTTATTAGCAGTTAATCTGCATCATAAATTCCTGGCTGATGCCTCACCTTTGGTGGGAACTTACTGTTCAAATTTTTCAAAGTGAAAAACTTCAGTTTATCACCTGTTTCATTTTCATACTCATTATTTTATGAAAAAGAAGCAAAGAAGAGCTCTAAATGTGTCTGTTTATTTGTACACCAGCTTATTTGTGCTTTTTCTCTTTCCCTCTATGGCTGCAGGAATCCTGATGGGGACGTCCAGCCTTGGTGCTACATCGCCGATCACGAAGACGTTTCATACTGGAAATATTGTGACATCCCTTCGTGCCAGAGTAAGAAGCTGCCACTCTTCTCTCTCTCTCTCTCTCGTCTGCCCTCAGGGACGTACAGTGGACATGCAGACCGGCCGTTTTTTATCACTGAGCTCATCTTCCCACCTGCCATGCATAGCTTCGTGGTCTGCAGTGGTTGTGCGCAGCTATTATCATCGAAAAAATGTCTCTAATTGCCTCCCATCGCCCCTCCTGCTGCCTTGTCTGGGCTTGCTTTTAATTTAATGCAAATTGTCAGTTCCAGCTTGTGTTTGTATGCGTCCCAAATGGTTGAGCAGAAACTGGACGTCTTTCTTATGTTGGCTTCTGAATGCTATTAATGGACAGAACTTCTTCCAGAACTAAAAAGTCCAGTTGCCTTAACACAGGATTGTAATAACCCGACCCAGAATCCACATGGACACGTGTTTGTCAGCACTGATAGATTTTGCCTTTGGCTTCGTAGCTTGTTTTGACATGCTTCTTGTTTCCTGCCAGTTTGTGGATGCAGTTGTGTGTTTAGTTCGCATTATGTGGGTGTGAGACTTTCTCCGTCCAGTAAATCTCAGATTAATATGTGTGATGGACTGCTTGTACTCGGAGATTTTGTGGCTCCAAGAGACTTAGCACTTTTGACACAAACACACACAGAGCAGGCTGTCTTTAATACCTGCACTTTCTTTCCTTTCACCTTTTTAATCGCTCCTGTTGAAATAGAAGACTTGGATGGATCCTCCTATTGTGCTTTTAATGTCAAAGATCACAATTCTTGCATGGCAGGTTTCAGATACTGCAGGTGTTTGCATTTGGTTAAGCTTTTATTTAAGGCTTTGTTACAATTGATATACATTTTCTAGTGAAGTGCAATGAAAAAAAATTTTTTTTTTGCTTTAGTCACACTTTAATGTTTCTGATTAAGAAAAAAAAACAAAAAAGAAAAAACAAATATAATCTGGTAAATTTCAAAAAGTTGTTTTTAAATAATGTCATTTGTTAAGGGGGAAAAAAATCAACCCAAATCGACGTAATACCCCTTTACTCCACATTAGCTTAATTTTTAGGTTCAGTTTTACAAATCATTTCCAGGTCTAATTTCTGCTTTCCAATAGTAGGGAGAAATAGAAAATAAATGTTATTTACTGTCCTACTGGAAATCCAGGTGGACATGAATTAAATTACAGGGGGAAAAAAAGAAGAACAAGAGTCTGAACAGCAAGGGCAAATTTACAACTTATTAAAGTTATACTGTATATTTCATTCAGATCCTGGAGAATGTTCATTTCTTCAAAGATGAATGGGTAAAAATCCCTCCATATAAAACTTAAAAGATGTTTAAAGGCAGTTCATGAGCCTCAAGTGTGTCACAACCAATTATTATGTAATGAAATTCTCATTCAAAAACTGATTTGAAAGGTTATTTTGTGCCTGATACCAAAAACTATGAGCAGATCTGAACCATTAAGTGTGACAAAAATGTAGTAACCAGTAAGGAGGCAAAATACTTTCTAAAGGTAGTGTATATAGTGACATAAAAGTCCTAAGCTGATTAAATCAGATCAGGGTTGTTGTATTATTTTTAGTTAATATGAGCTGTTGAACAAAAACAAAGCATAACTCTTCAGTTCATCTGAAATAAATATTTATCCGTTCTTTCCCAGCACAAACAATATCCCATCTTAAGTTTCATGCAAAAAGCTTCTTTTTATAATTTATTCCTTGGTCTTCATTTCCCTTCTCTTTGTTTTTATCTTCTTTGCTTCCATTAATAATTTTCCTGTTAAGTTATACATTCAATATTTTACATGCGGTTCTTGAGTTTGTGCTGTTTTTTCACAGCATGTAGCTTCTGAGATTATTGTTACAAAGTGCTCAGTTTTCCATCTAGTCAGTTTTATTTAAACTACATATTTCATCTGTAAATTATAAGCTAAATACATTTTTTAAATCAGGCGTTTGTTTAAATGGGAGACTTGTCTCTTTTGTCTCAGTTTATTAATCAGAGTTAACTTAATGCTTGCTTTTTTTATATCTGCCAAGTGTGCCTTATAGTTATTAAATCAGCGAGAATGAAAGCATGAAAAAATGTGACTGTTGTAGAGCAAGCTCCAATATTTTTGTTCTCTACAGCCTAAACACACACTACTTCATTTTACTGACAACTCTGAAATGCATTCTCGTAAATGTAAAACTGCATCCGTATTGTCCACGCCTCAGATCAGCTGAAATGCCCTCAGGGCCTCCTATCTGCCTCCAAAGGGATAAGTGACTGCAACTGGGATATTGCAGAATGCTGCAAACTTCCATATTGTTACAAGATTATACAAAAATATTACTTAAAAATGAAAGCCCCACAAAAAAGTGACTGTGAATACTTGAAGAAACACTAAAACATCTGGTTGGTAACTAAAGATACGAGGTGATGAAGTAAAAGCTAACATGCTGCAGCTTTATGAATAAAAACAAGGATCGTAGATCACAAAGCAAACCACAACCACAAAATAAGACAAATTACACAAATAAGTATGACAGAGAAACATTTTTTTAAATAATTAGCAGACAAAGAAGGTGATATTTGGTTATAATTTTATATTTTATTGAAATAACGTCTTTAAACATAAAAGTGTCATCACTGCATCATGCATTTAAAGAAAATTAGGCCGGGGCCTGTTTAGTCATTCATGCATTTCAAGTACAATAAGCAGGAGCATAGAAACAATTCTGGGTTTGACATGTATGAGCTTGAGGTGAACTGATGAACAGCGGTAATAATTTGAAAACACCAAGACGAGACTCTTCTGGTACCAGTGGGACTGAAAAACGTCTCTCAGACCCTCCAGCGATCCCACTATTATCATGTCTGAGCTGCATACGTGACTCCGGTTTGCTGTTTGAATGGCTCAGGCCCATTAGGGCCATCCAGTGCTGCCTGTTGGCTAAATGGCCTCTTTGTGTCTGAAGGGTGAATTTGTCCAGGGTACATTTTGAGTCATTATGTGTACATGTGTTTTCTACTGGAATATGAGTGGCTTTTTTTCACAAGACTGTGTATTTTGTTCAGTGTGCTAGATAGCAAACCTTTTAAGTGTCCGTTAAGGTCAAAGTTGAAAGAGCAAACCTGGGTTTCAAATTCACAAAGCCACAGATCCATTGAGCTGGTGCGCAGATTCATTTATTTGTCTAGAATGTAAATCACCACAGTTAGCACTTAGGCCAAGCATTTTAGCTCTTATTTATTTGTTTATAAATACAAATACTACAAAAACCACATATAAACATGTGAGAGACATAGGCTACAACTTGGAGCCAAAATAAGTAAAAGTTCTAGCAGGTTAAGATGTAAAATTACTTGATTTTAACTGATAACTTTACATTCTGGTCAGAAATTAGACTGACATCTCTCATTACAGAAAAAAATATCAAGTAAAAATACCAGAAAGCATAATAAAAAAAACATCAAAGGCTGATTTAAAAAGTTTATTCTTAATAATATTTTTACTCCTGCCTTTATTGCTGCAAATATGTCTGTAATGTTACCCAAAACAGTGCATTTATGAGGTCAAAAATAATATTTTCGAATAATAACAACAGTTTTCTCATTCAGATGCTCACTAGCAAATTAGCAGATGAAACAAGATGTAATTTAATAAAATTTTATATGTCATTGACATTGATTTCAGGCGAAACTGGTTTCATGCTCACAAGGTGCCTGGGGACATAATGAAGGGCACAGTTCAGAAAATACGGCACTCAACCGACAGAATCTTGCAACACAATCTGTTGCACCAACATGCAGAGTTTTTTGGCACGGAAGGCCTTCCATTAATCCATAGCTGACTGACTGAGCTGAATGACAAAAGTGAAAAGTAGAAATGTTGGATTAGGTCTAAAGAAATAGAAATGTAAATAGTTTTTCACACAATTCTGGAAATGGTTAAGTTGTTCTTCCTCATGGCATTCCTTCACTTCATTGAGGTTCCTTAGGCTTTTAGTTCTGCAGAGCTGCCTTTCAAAGAGGTTGAGAACTTTGAGTAGGCCATTGCAAAGCCTATCTTTTGTCGTATAAATATTTTGTTGTAGATTTGCTGCGTCAATTGGAATAATTGACCCAACTTTTGGCCGAGTTTCAGCTGTCTGACAGACGGCCTCGTGTTTTAATCTAGAATATTTAGTTAAACAAATAAGATCCTGGTCCACTCAATAACTGCGAGGTGCTGAGGTCCCGTTGCTGCAAAACAAGTCCAAAATATGTTTTTGCTAATGTGCTTGTTTGGTTTTCTCCAAACAATGGGGCTGTGCATAACAGCCAAACATTTCAGCTGATCAAAGGAGGCTTTCTTGAGGTTTTGTGAGTCATTCAGACGCAGCTTTTCTGAAGTTCTAGATCAGCAGACTCCTGCTTTTACTGGAGGAAAACACACTTGTTGATGATCACTTAGTAATTATTGACATTTACAGGCATCTTTTCAACCGCAAAATGTTTGCTGTGTCTGCTCTCTGTGTTGATAGAGTCAATAATAGGGTTGCAACTAAAACATGTCTTGTCATAAGAGACAATGGAACTAAAATGTTTTCATCAATTTCAAAAAATTACTGACTTATTATCATTTCTCCTACTTCTTGCTGAAAAGTTACCTGTAAGCTACTTTCATCTTATTTTAAGGAGTGAGATATTTGCATTAGAAACGAGACCAATATTACTTGGTAAGATTTTGTGTTTTTGCAGTGTGCTGTGAGACTCGGCTCAACACAGCAAATGTTCCACTAGCATGTAAAATGCAAGTTCATAACAACTGGAATATATCAGCCAACAATTATCGCTGCCCTGAAGTACTTTGTGATATGAATATTGCACACGCTGTTATTGTGATGACCATATATTTACAGTATATTATGCAGCCGTACGGGACAGTTTTGTTTGTCCTAAACATGTTCCTGTGTCTTGCGAAATAGCTACACTTTCTGAGTGAAACTTTGCCCATATCAAATGGTGTTTGACATGCCACTCCTGTTCTATCTGAGCTCTTTCATAAGAACATGAGCAGAGGTTTGCTGTGAGCGCTGCATCCACAATCTTACCCAGCAGAGATGGTTTCTCCCTGCAGGGAGCTTTCAGACACGATTGCTTTGTCTCTTCTTTTGTGAAACCACAATCGCCACGTGGTGCCGCACCTTCTGGCGCTTCTTGTTCTCAATCTGCTTAATTTAACAGCTTTGGCTGCCAAGCAAAAGAACTTGATGATCTTTCAGTGTCAATGTTCCCTGTCAGCGGCTGGCAAGTAGAGCCGGAAAAAAGAAAATCCTTTTGGATGCCAAAGGAAAAGGCAACAATAATCTTTGTTTTCATTTCGTCTGGCTTTTGTTTTGTCTCTGCCTTCGTTTTGTCTACTATTTTGCTGATGTTTGATGTTGCGTGGTTTGTAGATCATCGCCACTTACTGTGGCACCTGCACTGCCTGCCAAAAGTTCATTTTCTGTCCAGCTGGGTTTCCTGTCAGTGGGTGTCATGCCACCCTGGTTACACTGAGAGTAAATCGAGGGGATAGTCATATGTAGCCAGAAGCACATGGGGGCCCATTGAAACAGGTTAAACTAGACCCAGATGCAGAACTGCTGCTATTATAGCTCCACTGTGCAAATAATGATTCTGTGCTGATTCAGTTCGCCTATTTAAATTAAAGATATTTATTTATACTGCTTGGCATTCTTCTTGGCATTTTTTCAATGCAGATTGCACTGAAAAAATACTGTCAGCTGAAAGCTGGAGGTATTTTTAGTGCAGGAATAGAAACAGGAAAAAGTGACACATAATCAAATTGTGTTAAAAATTGAATTGGTGACTTTTTTTAAAAATGCAGAACTACAGATTGTAGTTGTCCCACTGAGGTACACTGGGACAAATTTATCACAATTTTGAAATAAGGGAGCAGGAGGAGTGAAGTCTGATTCAGAAAAGATTTACACACATGAGGTGTCTTTAATGTTTATTTCTCTTAACCTGCTAATGAAAACACAACATTTAAAATTATAATATCATATCAGACCAATAAGGAATTCTTTTGGAAAACACAACGGTGGCCTTACTGAAAATTATGATTAAAACTGCTTCACAGTTGTTATTTTTCAAAGGTACCTTTAATCTGACAAATAAGAAGGAATGTGTATTTAATATATTGAATAAGACTGTAGTTTAGTTGCAAAAAAAAAAGCCCAATTGGAAAGCAAACCGCATAAAAAAATAAATAAATAAAGTCAGCTTTTGGTGAGGATCAAACAAGCAGACCAAAGGATTTCCCTTTTCTGTTCCCCACAAGTTCAAACCATCAAATGCACCACCAGACATTTTTATTGTTTGTTTTTTTTTTTTTTTTTTTGAATGCAGGTCATGCATAACTGATCAGGTTTGCTCCGCTGAAGCTCCTCCTTAGCATCTTCACGTGACATCTCTCTCCAGCAGACACAAAAAAAAGGAATATGAAAATTTTCCAATCCTCTCACACACAACTCGCTGTTAAAGCCACCCTTTGTGGATAACATCAAGCACGATTCTGCTGCATGCCTCTGTCTCTGTGCTGTGATGTTCTGGAATACTTGTTTTTGAGACAGTCTGATGATGTGTTTTCCCCGCAGCGCTCCACGCTGGAAAGGCATTCTGTTTTGGTGTGGCTCTTCTTAGCTGACATGCATTAACAATATGCCCTAACTGAATCCGACTGACAAAGTGAAACTCTCAGGGTGAAGTCCTCAAGCGTCTGCCAAGACAACGCAGCTTTGATCTCCACATTGGGAGTTCATCTGTCAACAGCAAATAACCAGGAAAAACTTGTTATGCCGCAGAGCCTTTTCTTAACTACAGAGATGTGTAGCAGCTGTGAATGTTTCTAATGTGTCAAACAAAAAAGTGTTTTTCTAAGTAAAAAGGCAGTGGAAGACAAACTGCTTGTCACTCCACTGTAAAGATGCTCATAAATGGTAATTCCTGCAATAATAAACCCTGTGTAAACTCTCGAGCTGCCAGTTTCACACACAACTTTAATTACATATATTTTAAAGAATGAGTCGCTGTTTTTTGTTGCTTTTTTGTATCATACATTGTGAATGTGGCTGACATTACCTGCCGTGATAGGTAATGAGTCTTATTATAAAAACGCCACAGCTCCCACCTGTTTCGGGTTATTTTAAGATGCGTCTTTGTTACAGAGCTGTCAGAGAGTTTGCATCTGAACATTTAACTACCAGGTCGCAGCGCTGCAAGAAGGTTCCACTTTTGTCTTTATGGACAATCAGAAGGAAAGGCTGATTAACCATCTGTCACCATGTAACAAAAGACTTAACCCTGGCAACATTGCATCCATCTGGTGAGGCAGTCGCACCTTGAACACATTAAAACCAAGTAATGTGTTAGGACGGGGCGGGCCTCTTTTTTACTGCAGAACCTTCAGAAAAGTATGCAGTGATGAGATGTTGCTTAATTAAGACGGATTTATGGTGCTGCTACAAGGTCTTTTGAAGTTGAGGTGACACCTGAGTAACATGTGAAGGACTCATGAGTGCCACCAGGTGTTTTCTTCACGTACATGCTGTGTGTCCACCAAGGGTTTTTACAAGACCAAGACTGTCTTGAACTTTCTGACCCCGACTGCAGTAAACGTCTGTCCTTTCTGAAGAAGTACAAGCTGATAAAGTTTGAGGAAATGGAAGCGATGTTTGTGGTACAGATGTTGTTTCTTTTTAAGTAAATAGATTGAAGACTAAAAAAGCCTTTGAAGAAAGACCGTAAAAAGAATGACTAGCTGTTTCTTTCTTTCTTTAATTTCTGACTGTTTGATCTGCAAATTAGGTTACATGTAAAAAAGTCTTTAAACAAGTTTCTGTGTGCTTAAGTTTGCATGTTCTCCTGGTTAATGTGTGTTTTCTATGGGTGCTCTGGTTTCTTCTTCCAGTCCAAAAATCATGTTTATTGGAAACTTAATAGTGCTACATAAATTGATGCAAGTCAATTTAACACCCTGAATCTGCCTCAGACTATCCAATTATCACAAATTTAGCTAATTTTTAAAAATATTGAAATGTATTTATATGTTAAATCAAATAATTTCTGCCTATCTTAGCATCTTTATCAGAAGTTTTGACACTTCTGAATAGAGGAGCTTAAAACGGTTAAATTTAGAGCGGATGCCACTGGTGTGGGCTGTTTATAACCCTGTCATACTATTATGCATCTGACTTTTGTTTCCATGCCGTCAGATGACATGATGCCAAAGGGAAAAAAATGCATCATAATGCTTCTTACGCACTACCATACACAATATAATCACCACAGAAAGCAAACTACCACTGATTTTTATTTTTTATTTTTTTTTTGGACATGGAGAAAACTCAAATATTATAAAAATCACAAAAAATTAACGGTACATATTCTTTTCTGCTACACTATGAAAACAGTTTACTAAAATGGGGATCCAGGATAATTGAAACTGAAAGCAAAACTTGTGGCGTCTCTTCTGGTCTGATTAACTTCACTAACATGGGCACATGCCCAGGGCGGCAACAGAATGAGGGGAACGACCAGCAATTAAATGAAACAACAGGAAAATGAATAAATAAATGGCACTTTTTAATTTTTCTACATAGAATGTTTTGCATGTTTTTGCATGCATGGCAGCATACAAAACAGTAACATCAACTTTAGTAGAAAACAATTAGTGCATTTATTGATTTTTTTTTGTAGAAGTGAAAATGAGCTCTTTCTAAATATCTTGATGAAACTTTATATCGGTGTCTGTGTTGTTACTTCCAAATACCTGTAAAGCAAAACTTTGCAGTAGGAATCCAGTTGGAGGGAAACAGTTTTAATAAACCTAAATTAGTAATTAATTGCCTTAAGAAGAAAAGGGTGAATTAAAACAAGACAACATGTTTTTGAAGCAAAGTCGCTCATGTGGTTTGGAAATTAAACCCAGACTGAAGCTGAGATTCGGCTCTGCCTCGTGGCGGTTGACCTTGTGATGCTTTCGGGTTTCTGTGATTGCATAATTTATCTCACTCTTTATTGTTTTTAGAGACGGAATATTTTCCCTAGGTGGTCTGATGCCAGCTGTCACCACAAGCAGAACTTTTGCCTGCACTCTGAAGCAGGTTCAGACACCACTGTGTAGAGAACGGGGTGTGTGCTTGAATTCATTTTCTGCTCCAGATACAACAGTGTCAATACAGTCAGATATCCAGATTATGAGACAGCAAATCCTTTGGCACATTGGGTTAATTCTGGTTGTTAAAAGGCTCCTATAAATAAAGTATATTTTTTCCAATGTTGAATTGCGGTCAGTCATGCAAGCTGATGTTTTGGCTGAAGAAGGTTGCTGTTCTTTTCCACTCATATTGGTAATGGAGGAAAAATTAAAATTGGGACTTTTAGGAGACAAAGATGGATTTATTACTGGCAACTTTAGCAAATCAGGAAACCCTGGCTGGCTTATCATGTGGCTCCCTTTGGCGGAAGAGTTCAGAAAGGGTCCTAACTGTAAATAAACACTTATCATGAGGATACCAACTGTGTAATTTGTTTCTAGCCTCTAAAAAACAAATTACTTTTCCAAATGTGTACATAAGCACATTTTTCAACATACAGCTTGTTTAGTTTTACAATTATTACCAATTTGCTTAGTGGGAGCCTCTCTGTTGGTCGGCACATATTGTAAATATAAGTGGTTAGATATTTACATAGTGAAGAAATAAAGGCAATTTGCTGAAATGGTCAAGGTGTGGTGAGAGACAGAAAGCCCTAAACACTTATCGACTTTTAAGAAATTATGATCAGAATTATTGAAAACACTGATATTGTTTTAATTAGGGTTATACAGCTTTCTGCCAGAGTGACACTCTACAAGAGATTGGAACGAGTAAAAAAAAGGTGGTTAATTCCCAAATAAGTTTTCTTGTTGCGTATTTGCATGTCAACTCGTGAGAAGAGTTCTGCTCTGTAAACACTGGCCTGTAGGAGGTTGTTTCTGTGTGCTGGAGCCGCCTGCTAATACTAAAGTTACAGGTTATGACATGGCACTAAATTAAAGGGCAGCTATGTTAGGGTTTTTAAGGTGTCTGGTCCAAATATGACCGTCTGTAGTTCAAAATCCTAAATGATTTCACTGGTTAGGGTTTACCTTATACTTCAGTGAGCTTTCTACATAGAATAGAGATTCTTTAAAATGTTATTTGAGATGTTGAAAGGCTTTTTTCTGTTGTTGAAAATAGACGCAGTATTTTCTAAAGTGTTCTTTGGTATACAGGCCTCCTTACAATGAAACAAGTGTGAAAATCCCAAGAAATCTGTCTTGTTTATTTGACTTTAATTGACCAAAGATCAGCACAGAAATGATTCAACAGGCAAAATGTCAACCATCTTCCTGGACCATCTCATTCCCCAAATGCAAATCTTGCAGAAAAACCTGTGGAGTAACTTGAAGTGAAGAATATAGGAGTCAATACAACATTATGTGAAAAGGAATGGTTTGATCTCTCTGTATATTCGCTTCAAAACTGTGAAAAGTTGTAAGAGAATCCTGGCAAGGTTAGTGTTGGGTTGTAAAGATTTAAATTACAATAAAAAGATGAATTTATTTTATGGGTTTTCCCAATATCTTCACCAGGAGTGCCAAAAAGTAGTTGTACTATTATTTGTAAGGAAGCAAAAAGTGGATTTTAAAGCCTTGAACACACTCTGTGGTATCTAATCTTTTCAAAGACGAAATAGTGCTGTGAAGAAACCTTTTACTCAGAAAAATCCTCCAGAAACAACCAGGAGGGCACCACGGAGATTTCCCCCCTCGTCTGGCTTCTGATTCTTTAGACGAAATCATTCGGGCCATTAGGGAATTAGAGGTATTGATCATGAGGGCAGCGGGTTTCGTAGAATGTTTGCTAATGAGAACAAGTAGACTGGCAATTGTTTTGTGCTTACCTTCAGAAAGAGGAGGAGACTGACAGCAGGTCAAGCACTCAGGGTTCATAAACGACGGCTAATGGCCAAAAGAACATCAACATTGCTTCAGGTGAATGCGAAACTTATCATTGAAATCTTAAAAGTTGTTATTTTATCTATTACCTGTATGTGATCTTTTGTTTTTTACATTTAATTAAAACAATGTAGTCAGTCTAAGCTGTTTATTTTGGTTATTTTGTCAATAGAAAGGTACTTAGAGTGAAAGAAAGACATTTTATTTCAAACATTTAGCTTAAAAGACTTTTTCTGCTTTTACATTTAAGACATTGACAAGTACAAAGAAACAAAACGATTGATTCTTCCTAGTAAATGGAACATTTTTATCATCTGCCAGGCTGCTAAATTTAAACTACCGCTGTCATGGATGAGTTGGAAACTCAGCAACTTGAAATTAATCTCAAATACTTTCTGTAGCTCGGTTGGCCTTCCTGGGTCTCTGTTGAAACAGATTTGTTGGTCCTGAACTATGAAGCTAACAGGGAGTCTGAGGAAAGTGGAGACCAAAGTGGATTAACATTTGATCAGAGTTCTCCAATCACTAGATCTAATTCACCCAAGAGAAATTTACAAAACAGTCATTTTGTGACATTTTAAACCATCATTAGCTTTGTTGTTGGAGGTTATTTACATAGAAGTCACAGGAAATCGAGGTTGGCTGTGTCCCAGCATTTATAATCTTCCTGTCCAAAAAATGCAAATGCAGAGCATTTCCAGGCAAAGAAAAGTCTATTATAAAAAAAATTAAGCAAAAAAAAAAAAAAACAACTATTTCTTTAAATAACAAGCTAAATTGTTCTAATTGTAAACTGAGATTTCATTTTAGTCCTAAATCTGTCACCTGAACTCACATCATGTCTTCTAAATACACAGCAAACCAGGCTCCAGTGAAATAATGATCATAGTTTTATGCTGTTCTTCAAAGTCATATTATTGGCAAAACTAATACTCCTGTTACTGACTGACTGGGGAATTTCAAATGTTTGTGTTGTTTCACGTTCATCTTTTCACAAAATAGGTCTTCATGTTTTTCCGCAGTTGTTGTCTTCAGCTGCTTTGTGGGATCACTGCATTAGAAATGCAGTGTTTTGTTTTTGTTGTTGTTGTCTTTCATTCTGAATCAGGAGGCTTTACTCTGCAGTGTAGCATTTGAAGAAAAGTTTATTTACATCAGTTTGAAAATGTGCAATAAGAAAGTGAGAGATTCTAAAGTTAGCATCTGGTGCCCAGATAAGCAGTGGAGCCTGTCACTCCAGACGAATGAGACTTTACTGTCTTGGAAAGTATGTGATGATAAATGAAGTGCTTATCTTTCACCTACGGTGGCCACAAAGTATCTGCTCGTCTTTTCATCTCCAGATCTCCCCGGTATCAGGTCTCCTGGCTCTCCTCAGGACACGGCCTATTTAGTTTGTCGGCAGAGGCGGCGATGCAGTGTGGTGGCCATTTTTCATGTCTTCCCTGCATTGTTCGGACTCAGAGAAGACACTAATTATTCATTTAAAGCCCTGCTTCTTCTCCCTTCCCTCTAATTAGATGGTTAGTCACTATCCCAAGGCCCCAAGCGGGGACATTGATCTGCTCTGTCTCAGTCTTGTAGCAGTCTCCACCTCACACACAAACAAAGAAAAATCACTCGCACAGATTCCACTTATGAATGTATTTGTTACCTGTGTAGTTTGCACAAAAGGCAAACAGAGAAACATGCATTGGTAAATCTGTAGGTTAGATCTAATTCCTTTTCTCTTCCTGACAAATAATAAGTCCGTTATTTGAACAAGTTTAAGTTGCAAACTTGTCCCATTTAGTGGCTGGAGAATTTATGATCCGCATAGAAAAACAAAAGCAGCTAAAACACACAACAGCAACTCCCACTTCTTGACAAACCATGCTGAGTTTCCAGAAAGTCCTGGGGGAGCTTTGTGGCATATTTCTCCATTTTTCCTTATGTTCTGGTGGGCTGCGGCGCAGTCGACTGAAGTAATCACAGGCTCGGCGAAATGCAGCAGCTGTATTTGTTTACGTATTGAATATACCGTACTACAAAAGCGGTAATAAACGAGGCCGAGTCACATCGAGAAACGAGACAAAGCAGGGAATAGACACAGGAACAGAAAGCATAGGGGCAGCGCATTAAACTTAAACACTTAACCTGCTTGGGTCGGATTCATGAGCTGCTAGAAGACTTTCCAAGACTTCAGTGCACCTTTGTTTTAAATTATTTGCAATGATCCTTTAAGCACTTGAGGAATGAGCTTTTAAAATTCCACATAAACTCCTTCAACCTAAGTGCTGCTCTCTAGTGTAAACACTAATGACTTTTGGTTTGGATATTAATGAAGCAGTGATGCAACTAAAATGATCATTTTTAATTTTTCACACTGCTTATTTTTGTCTATTTTGTCTATTCAGTTTGCTTTCTTTTCACCCTTGAGTCAAACAAAAACTAAATTAGGTTCTGTAATACTACACTGACTTCTATTAAAAGGCGCTTGAAGGTTAAACACTGCTACAAATGAAAAATAATAAAAATAATAATAATGTGTTTTGCTTTGCAGAGCTGCCAGAATGTAAAGCATGTGAAACAGTACGGAGAAAAATAGTCTTTTACTTTGTCTCATCATGCCTGCATTTATTTTCTCTGGAGGTTTTGTCTCTGGCAGCCTCAACGATTGCAAAATCCTCAGGTGTTGGACTTATCTCCTCTGCTGGTGTGTTTGTGAAATTAATAGAAACTGCTCAGGACCGTTTGTCTGTGTTAGCAATACGTCGTCGTGGCTTGTAAGAATTTGCAGCATCGTATTAAGCGTTAATCTGCCTGTTAGATGCAAATAGTGTGCAGCTAGAAACAAGGAGGTTCTTATGAGAACTGAAAGACATGGAGGAGTTTAAAATGTTCTTTAGGTTACGACACAAAAAGGAGCATGACTTTGTTTTGGGTGTTAGATTTTTACAATCTGAGGAAATATTAATTCAATTCTGTTACCTGTTGAACAGTTATATGTAATTTTGGCTAAATGTAAATGTGTTTTAAAATAATTAATCTTCCATACTTAGACGTGCTGAAGCAACAAAGTAAAATTACTGAATTGACTTAAGAGAGCAGAAGAAAAATAGTCTGAAAAATGTTCATTTATTACTTTGCGAAGGTAATTACTCATTATGCAAACCTCATGCCGTCACCCACACGTTAAAGCCCCTGGGGGAGATTTCATCTCTGATCTGTGTGGGTGCTGTCAATCAGCCTCTTTAAGCTGACCGTTCATGTTCCCACGCCCAGAACTGCTCAGGCAGAAACTCACAGTGGTTCCTTACCGAGGAAAATCAAGAAGCATCACTTTTAATGTTTGTTTAGAGCAAGTAAAACAGCTTATTCATTGATTTGATTCTATACCTAATTAGCTTACTTTGTTTTGTTTTTTTTTTAGTTGCTAAAAGTTTACTTGTTCTGTAGATGGAGTGGACTAATATAGACTTCTTATCAAGTTAGCTGATAATACCTGATTACAAAGCATTAAAATTCACCACAGCAACTTATTTTTATTAGTATTTTGGATATTGAACAGAAAAAGGAACCAATTTACTAATATTTAGGAAGCATTGTGAGAATAGCTTATGGCTAACGTTAGCTGCTAATGTTTACTTTAGATTTCAAGCTTTCTATCAGGCAAACTAAAGTAGTATTTACATAAGTCTAGTCGATACGTAACTACACATTGAACAAAGATTTTTTAAAATACAGTTTCAGATTTATTAAACACATTGCTACCATTTTGTTAAAACATAAAAACCAGCATTTTCAATTTATTTTCAGCATTAGAACCAAATTAGAATCAGATAAATACTAAATCTGGTCCGAGTTTTAACAAAAACATTAACTTTTTTGTAAACATAAAGAATTAAGTCTTAGAATCGCATTTCAGTCTCACGACAGTATTATATAGTTCCGTTTTGTAATGGGGATGTCATTAACACTTCATTTAATTACTTAAGACAAAGGGAATTTGAATGCTTTTTGCAAACTTGTTGTAAATGTTCCTTTTTTTGAATAAATAAATCAAAAACCATTCCCATAAAACAGAAAGAAACATACCCATAAACAACATTAAAGCCTTTCTTTATGGATTTGTTGACTTTCACTTTATATTTTAACTCCCAAAGGACACTCCCTTGATTTATTACGTTCAGTAAAACACAAGAAAGACAATTCCAAGTAATCAAGTTGTTTGAAATGAAGAAAAATAACCATGTTTAAAAATCAATCACTGCTCGTCTTTGTAGTCTTCTTGGCTGGAACAAATTGTGATCTTGGCTTTTGAACTGAATCCCTGAAGCACTCCAATGACCTAATATTTGACCTCATGTTCCCTGCCTTGCCTCATCTTGAACGCTGTGCTATGAAGATCAAGCAGAAAGCCATAGCTGTGTCAATTTAACATAATTAGAGAGACGACCCCTAAATGCGTTTTTGGAGTTTTCTGTCTTTGCTTTTAACCCTCCAGATGTCGTAGGAATTTCAGATTTTCTTCCCATAATAACACGTTTGTCGCCTGAGCTCATCAACCTGCTTGCATGAACTCGCTGCCAGCGCCTACCGCAAAATGTTTGATGTTTCAACCTCATCCCTGCGTGTTTTGTTCTTCTCTGTGCTTTTTGGGGGTTCTTGACCGAGGAACATATATCTGTTGTTAGGCGCTGTGTGTTTCTGTGCAGGAAGGTAAACAAACCAAGCTGTGAGTGTACGGGTCCAACTGAGCCCCCGTCCCGCTGCGATCTCCACAGGTTTTCATAGGTCTGGATCGGAGCTCCTTGTGTTTCCTCCTTTTCTCCCCTTTGGCTCATTAAAGCCCAAATTCCACCAGCAGCTTTGAAGTGTGTTAAACATTTTTGTGCTTTTTTTCTAAGTGGATATTTGTGCTTGTTGAGTCTGCAGCACAGATGTTTGTGATGGTTGTTTTCTCCAGGAGTTTTGAGGCAGGACAACTTTTGGGATAAAGACGGGTAGGAACGTCGCAAGAACTGCGTAAAATCCAAAGCTGCTCCGGCGTGATACGATCCCACCTGCTGCTCGACGGCGCGAAGTGAGACAAGACGACGACAAAGAACGATAAATTGACTGCAGTCTGAAATCTTCATGTCAAAGCAGAGTGAAAAAAAAAAGATTATTTCTGCCTTTAATCTGAGCTGCTGAGCCCTGCAGTAGCAGTTTTTCCCCCCACTTTGCTTTTCATAAGGCATCACTGAAGTGCCTTGCTTGGAGGGAGGTTGCTGGTTTCCAGCCAGGTGTTTATCTCTGCTCCTGCGGTGCACACTCCTCAGGGGTCAATCCAGTGCATACCTGAGCAACAGATAATAAAAACCTGCTTCCCCAGATCTCTTTGCTCTCTGTATGAAACACTGAAAACCTCAAACACTCTCATTACTTTCTTATTTCCCTTTAACCTGTCATATAATCCTGCTCCTAACTTAGGCAGTGTGTTCCTTCGTGTCACAGTAAATGACCCAAGCAACCGTATTTACCCTCCACTCAAGCTGTGGCTTGGCTGGAGCTCAAAACAACAACAACAACAACAACAAAAAAGAATGCTCCACATGATTTATTGCTTGTGCGACAGAGTTAGATGACTTTGTCTTCAAATGCTGAGTCATTTGTCAAACACAGTGCGGTGGAAGACCAAATAACGGTCGCTTTGCGGCCAACAATTGAGAATGTGTCTGTTTCGTGCCGTTTCTCCTTGTACCCACCAGTCTGTGGCGGAATCTTAAACATGTCACACTTTTCTTTCTGAAAAGCCTTTGTGCTTAATTCTTTCATAAACAGAAAGAATTTGCAGAATTTCACTGGGGATGGCAGCGAGCCTTCGTGCCAGCTAAAAAGTTAACACTGGCACCAACACCATAGACCCAAACTGTGTGTGTGTGTGTGTGTGTGTGTGTGGTCTTTATCAAGGTCAGTTCGACGCAAGATGTTTTGACCGCAGCGAGGTTGTAAATATTTAATCCAAATTTATGGTCTGTCCATGGTGTTTCTGTTTGCATATTATCGGTTCGTTCCAAAACAGAACCAGGACAGCAGAGTGAAAATGCTTCTTGCTGGTGCCGGCTGCCGTCAGCGGCTCTGCTTGTTATTTTGACGACTGCTGCCGAGAGTCTCAGTTCTGGGACAACGCAGCATCGGGGGACGAACAGCCCTGAAGTCTCCGGACTCGTCAAACTTTGCATCCAGAGACCGAGACGTTGTTACTGCACCAAAAACTAACGTTCCTCTGTTTGATATCCAACTTGTGATCAAATAAATCCCTTGATATGTAACAGCAATATATATCTCACTGCTTTCAATTTTGCATTCCAGTTGTGTCCAAAAGCGTGATTGACAATCTTTGCTCATGTCTCGTCCATCTTTGTTTTAATGAGGTCTTCTGCGCCCTGTAGCTGGATGATACCCCTCCAAAGGAAAATGTTTTTTTTTTCTTGCTTCCCATGGAAATAGCTTTCAATTTATGAATGTATTACTGTTTGTCAAATTCGTTGCACTCCACAATGCTGCAGTAAAACACAAGAAAGCCAATTTGTATGAAAAACAAATCATAAATGGGACATGGACTGCCAGAGGCTTTATTGGCTCTTCCTGGGCTATTATGTTGAATTTAAAAGCTTTGGAATGTGTAATCACTTTGCTAGATTTAAAGAGATGGTATTTGAGATGGGACTCAATTTAATAAATATACCGTGGATTAAAGGAGGCAGACAGATAAAACTACAGAGCTGTGATATGAAAATGCTCCATCTCTTATCTGCATCTGTTTGGTCAGGATGGAGGGAAATTGAAATGAAAGAGTAAATACAACCATTCATGCATCTTTGCACCTTTTCAGATTCATTCTCTTTTTGTATATTTTTCCACAATGCTAATAACAAGTAGTGCAAACAATTTATTGATTCAGTAATTGACTAATTTCAATGGAGTGTTCATGTATTTAATTCTGACCTTGCACAATGTTAAGTTAAATGTTCAATAAATTACATAAAACTAAACCCAATCTCCTAATGACGTTTCCCCCCTTCTCCTGTCTCTCTGCAGTGCCTGGGAACCTGGGCTGCTTCAAAGACACCGGTCATCCTCCGACTCTGCCTGGAGTCCATGAGATCTCCAACAAACTCACGATCCAGACCTGCATCAACTTCTGTCGAAGTCAGAAATACTCGGTGAGATTTACCATGACGTCACAGTTCGCTGAAAGAAAGGAACATGTGCAACTTCAAGGACAAAAAAAAAACACCTGAAGGACTTTTTTCTGTCCACCTGTTGGATTAAATATCATCCAGAAAACTGTCCATATTGCACTTAAATTAGTCTTCAGTTCACTTTTGACGTGAATGATGGTTCGTTTTGTTGTCATTTGAATGACCTTATTACTCAGCCATCAACCATGCTGCCTTAAACCAGTCTGCAGATGACAAATTATCCCAATAATTAGGCCTGACAGCGGGAAATGAATGGCTGTTAGCCCACTGGACACCATCTCTGAAAGGTTTTTCTCATTTTTCCATCACAACAATTGTTGCCGCCACAGACTGCGCCAGGTGTTGATTTTCTGTCCCAGCAGATCCGCCCCACCTCCGTCCACAGTGACAGACACAGATGAGTCCTTTTCACCTGCTAGCTGCTGTGCACATGCTGCAGAAAGAGGCTGCTAGTTTTTGTTTTACTGTTATTGTCCTTGACAAACAATGAATACTTGAGAATCTCGAGCCCACATGACTTTTTGAGCGAGGCATAAATCTGTCTCTTCATTTTACGGCTTGTGTGGCGAGCAGAGGCTGAATGAATTCCTGTTTCATGACACAAAACATGGAGGGTGGGAAATGTTGCCCATACCTTCAATTCACCAAATTCATCTCTGCCCAGAAATTGGAACAATGGTGTCTTTTTTGAATGAAAGACAATGATTCTTTTGAGAACAAGCATTCCCAGTGTCTGGGAGGACGTTTAGGGGTGAAGTTTTTAGTTTTTTTTTACTGTCATGTTCCAAATCTTTAAGGAGCTAATTATCATTAACCTTTGTTTTTATGGGAAAAGCTGTATGAGTTTCTTCCTTTACATTATGTACACATTACACCTTAGAAAAGTATTCAAACCCCTAAACCTTTTCCCATTTCGTCATGTTGCAAACACAAACATTTATGTATTTCAGTTGATTTTTTTTTTTTTGATGCATCAGTGTAAAAGTTTTTACAGCTAATTGTAAAAAGGAAGGAAACTGATGTATGCTTTTTCAAAATAATAACTAAAAAAACTGAAAAGTGTGGCACAAATTCGTATTCAGACTTCATATTCAGTATTAGGCTCTTCTAATACTGTGTAGAAGAGCCTTTTGCTGCATGCCTTGCTTTGCACATATAAAGACTAAAATTTCTGTCTAATCTCCACAAAAAAGTTCAAGTTCAGTTAGACTTGATGAAGAGTGCAGCTGGGTGACATAAAAACAATTACGCAGAGGTGATTTTATTTGTCAGTATCAGCTCACATCTTTCCTACACACGATTTTTAGCTGTGATGTTTGCAGCTGTAAATTGGGAAAATGTGAAAATATTAAGGGGTGAAAATACTGTTTGCTAATCCATATAAATTAAATGTAAACAGCAATGAACATAAATGTGATTTTTGATATTTAAAAGACCAAAGAAAGTCAACAGTTTATGGTGTATGTTGGTATATTTTCAGCATTTTTTCCTCTAACAGCTGAGAATATCTCATTGTATTGCTTCTCAGTCAGCAGACTTGAGACCCTGGAGGGTTTGTCTCCATGTCTGCCTTGCCAAATTGATTTCAAATGAAAATCACTGACTGGAGTTTGTTCCAAACTTTTTGTTTTGCAGCTTGCCGGCATGGAGTCAGGTTATGCCTGCTTCTGTGGCAACGAAGCAGACCTGCAAGACCATGTGGAGTCGTCCAGCATGGAGTGTAACCACGTTTGCTTCGGCGATCACACTCAGCCCTGCGGAGGAGACGGCTGGATCATCGTCTTTGACGGTAAACGCCGCTGAGGCATTTTTCTCATGCCTGTGCTGCAGTTTGGTGGAAAAATTAACTTCTTAGGGGAAAGTTTGACAAAACTGTGTGGTGAAAACTTTGCAGCAATTTCTGTGAGCCTAAAAGTTAGCACCCAGCGCCTGCTTGATATTGCATGGACCTAATAAATTTAGATTTTCCACATGTCACAGTTGCATGAATATTCATATTTATTTTGTTCATTATTTACATATTTTTGAAATACATAATGGCTACAACAGAATGGAATAGAATATACTTTACTGTTCCAGAGGGGAATCAGCAGACAAAAACAACACAGGGATAAAATTCAGGCTCTAAACAATCAACAATGCAACAAGTTGAGGAACAATGTAAAGTGTCAGCTGTAGAATGCAACATCAACCGTTTCTTTTATTAAATGTGTCTGCATTGACAATAACTGCAATTATTCTCACAGTGTGATAACTTTGATTAAAATGCCACAGTTTCAGCATTTCACAGTATTTACACAAAGATTTAAAACAAAAATGCATAAAATAAACCGATTTCTAGTTTCTAGTTGTTTGTTAAATCCTCAAATAAATCAGTAAAAGTCTGAAATTATAATGCAATTCAACTCATGTCTGCCTGCAGCTTTCGCTACCAGCCTAAGAAAATTTATGTGGTAATAAAAAACGTTTTCATCAGGATTAAAACTGCTATTTAAATTATTTACCTATATAAAACCTTACACATCATGTTGATTTTTTCTTTTTTAAATCCTGTGCTGCCTTCTGAGTATCTCTGTTATCAGTTCATATCTGAACTTATTTCAGGATCAGAGCATCTTTAGAAATTCATTCATCTCTGACGTGCTTCGTCTCCTCCTGCCCTCAGTCCGGGTTGGCGCCTGTGGCGGGAACTACACGTCCCCCGCTGGAGTGATCTACTCCCCCGACTTCCCTGACAAATATGCGGCCAGCCGCGTTTGCTACTGGACCATCCAGGTCCCCGGATCCTACGCCATCCTCTTCAACTTCACCTTCTTCGACATCTCCGACCAGACCGACATGGTGGAGCTTCTGGACGGCTACACCAGGGAGGTGGTTGCCCGCTTCGACTGGCGCAGCCCGCCGCGGGGGCTGGTGAACATCACCGGAGACTTTGTCATTCTGTACTTCTTCTCGGATCGCACCAATCAGGCTCATGGCTTCGCTCTTTTGTACCAAGGTAAGATTAATTACTACTGCATCCTGTAAACCTACTACACTCTGTGTGCTGACTTGATAGTATTTTGTTCAGCAGTTTTAGTGAAGTTATCTCCTGTTAGCTCTGATGCTCATGAGGTACAACGATCAGTCATTTGCCTTACAAATCTGGCTTTTATGAGAGACTAGCTCAAAGAAAAACATTGCATATTAGTTTACTTTGAAGTACACCACAAACATATAATGTCTAAAGTCAAATATATTGAATTTTTGTGATTTGGTTAAATTTAAAACTGTAGTTTTTGTTTGAGTCCAGACACAAAATCATAAAGATATGTTTTGTGGCAGGAAGATGAGTTATAAGTCAATTTAAAAATCAGAGAGTCCATCCTGATAGAAAAGTATGTGTGTGTATCTGTGTGTGAAGAGTGGCTTCATGGAACTGGTCAAATGTTGAATTGAAACAATATAATGACATAACTCAGTTTAAAATAAGATATATTAAATCGTGAAGTATATTAAATGAAGCCAACTACTTTCTCAAAAAGGATGTTGGAGGTTTTATGTTTGATTGAAACAAATGGTTTGAATTATGTTATCCAGCTGTTACAAAATAAGTTGTTCTGTTTTTTATAATTGTTCTTTTTATTTTATATGTAAATATATTTTTTTTTATTTCCTGTTCTGTAAATGAATAATGTGCAAAAAGTAACGCATATAAAAGAAAGTTGGCAGGATCAAATAATTTTGTACTTCTACCTAAATCCTTTTTAAGTAAATAGTTTCTAAATATATATCATGGTATATGAATTGTGACTAAACTAAATTAAACTAAACCAAACTAAATCATATTGGCATCATCATACTGTGGGGACATGTTTTTTCTCAGTAGGTGCAGAGAAACAAGGTGATGGTTTTAGAATGGCCCAGTCAAAGTTTGGCTCTCAATACAACTGAGAACCTTGGAAAGATTTGAAAGTTCCAGTTCCCACATGCTGCAGATCCAACCTGACTGTGTTTAAACTTTTCTACAAAGTGTTGGTTCATAGGAATACGAATGCACTCCACACTTTTCAGATCTTACATGTAAAAATGTTGAAACCATGTTTTTATTCTCTTCCGTTTTGAAGTTTTGAACCACCTCATGCTGATCTATGACATAAAATTGCAATAAATACATCGGCATTCATTGTTGTAACATGACACAAGGTGAAAAAGTTCAAGTTCTGCGAAACCTTTCGCAAGGCGCTGTGGATCTCTCTCCGCAGCTGCAGATGATCCTGCGTGTCTGGATAAATTTGTTTTTCAAGGAACTTGCTCCATTGTCAGCAGGCTGCTTGGCTTTTCCAGAGTTTGCTCCCTGCTGAACCTCAAAGCAAATATGTTGGACAACTATGTACATAGTACTGTCAGTGCACCTTCTTATAATCCAATTTTACTGTGAAGAACAGCTGGGAAAACTGCAGTGAATTTAAAGCCACATGTTTTTGTTTTTTTTTCCCAGACTGCCCTGCTGTGTTTTGCACAATTTCAATATCATGTTAATTTCCAAAGGGACGCGTAAATCGTAAGATGACATAACAAGGTGTAGGTGACAGGCTGACACAGAGCGATGCACTATGTTCCCGCTCCTCCCTCTCTGTCGCTATTTATATTCCTGTCATTTTTCTGCCTCGGTGGAGTTACACTGAAACAATATCAGGAGGTCAGAATCTCCTGACCTCTTCACAGGCGTGGCTCTTGTTTTCTTTGAGGCGTCGTGTAGCCAAGAAATAGAGACGCAATGCAGGAAAAGGTCACCCCGTAGAGTCAAAGCTTCTGTTTTGAAAGGCTGAAAGCAAACTTTACATCGATACAGTAGGTGAACAGAACAAGGAGCCAAGCCGAGAGAGAAGAAAGATCGTCGAGTTTGATTATCGCCACTAAATCCGTTCTGTATCTCCATGGTGGCAGGCTGGGAGGCTGGGCTGTAATTTCAGGGTAAACGCTCTCAGATGAGGATGGTGGTGCATTTCAGCTGTGACTGGGTTTGAAGCATGCCATTTTGCCTGCAAATGGGAAACATGTGGGACGTTCCGGGAACATCACACTCAGGTCGAGCGATTATGTGAAAAGTAGGAAAAATATCCCACGCTGCTTTCAAATCCGACCACCATTCATGGCGGACAGAAACGAGTCTTTACTTGTGGTTCCGGGTCTTTAATGAAGATGGTTTGGTGAGCTGTTGACTTCATGAGAGCAACTTCATCATATTCATCAATACATTATCAGTTTGAGGTACACTGGTAAAGACACATATGCATATTAAATACAGGATAAACAGATTTTAATTTTAAAGGTTTTCTACAAAAAATAGCTGCATCAAATTTAAAACAACATAATATTTGGTATTAAAAAGCAGAAACATGCAAGTTCTCCTGGTTCGACTGAAAAAAATTTAATTAAATTACAACCATTGATGAATGAAAAAGTACAGGCTAAAAATGTAAAATTAAACTTCTCGTTTTTAACTGGCACTTTACTAAATCACTATGTACAGATGCAGTCAAAAATTTAACTACACTCAACCTNCATAAAAAAATAAATAAATAAAGTCAGCTTTTGGTGAGGATCAAACAAGCAGACCAAAGGATTTCCCTTTTCTGTTCCCCACAAGTTCAAACCATCAAATGCACCACCAGACATTTTTATTGTTTGTTTTTTTTTTTTTTTTTTTGAATGCAGGTCATGCATAACTGATCAGGTTTGCTCCGCTGAAGCTCCTCCTTAGCATCTTCACGTGACATCTCTCTCCAGCAGACACAAAAAAAAGGAATATGAAAATTTTCCAATCCTCTCACACACAACTCGCTGTTAAAGCCACCCTTTGTGGATAACATCAAGCACGATTCTGCTGCATGCCTCTGTCTCTGTGCTGTGATGTTCTGGAATACTTGTTTTTGAGACAGTCTGATGATGTGTTTTCCCCGCAGCGCTCCACGCTGGAAAGGCATTCTGTTTTGGTGTGGCTCTTCTTAGCTGACATGCATTAACAATGTGCCCTAACTGAATCCGACTGACAAAGTGAAACTCTCAGGGTGAAGTCCTCAAGCGTCTGCCAAGACAACGCAGCTTTGATCTCCACATTGGGAGTTCATCTGTCAACAGCAAATAACCAGGAAAAACTTGTTATGCCGCAGAGCCTTTTCTTAACTACAGAGATGTGTAGCAGCTGTGAATGTTTCTAATGTGTCAAACAAAAAAGTGTTTTTCTAAGTAAAAAGGCAGTGGAAGACAAACTGCTTGCCACTCCACTGTAAAGATGCTCATAAATGGTAATTCCTGCAATAATAAACCCTGTGTAAACTCTCGAGCTGCCAGTTTCACACACAACTTTAATTACATATATTTTAAAGAATGAGTCGCTGTTTTTTGTTGCTTTTTTGTATCATACATTGTGAATGTGGCTGACATTACCTGCCGTGATAGGTAATGAGTCTTATTATAAAAACGCCACAGCTCCCACCTGTTTCGGGTTATTTTAAGATGCGTCTTTGTTACGGAGCTGTCAGAGAATTTGCATCTGCACATTTAACTACCAGGACGCAGCGCTGCAAGAAGGTTCCACTTTTGTCTTTATGGACAATCAGAAGGAAAGGCTGATTAACCATCTGTCACCATGTAACAAAAGACTTAACCCTGGCAACATTGCATCCATCTGGTGAGGCAGTCGCACCTTGAACACATTAAAACCAAGTAATGTGTTAGGATGGGGCGGGCCTCTTTTTTACTGCAGAACCTTCAGAAAAGTATGCAGTGATGAGATGTTGCTTAATTAAGACGGATTTATGGTGCTGCCACAAGGTCTTTTGAAGTTGAGGTGACACCTGAGTAACATGTGAAGGACTCATGAGTGCCACCAGGTGTTTTCTTCACGTACATGCTGTGTGTCCACCAAGGGTTTTTACAAGACCAAGACTGTCTTGAACTTTCTGACCCCGACTGCAGTAAACGTCTGTCCTTTCTGAAGAAGTACAAGCTGATAAAGTTTGAGGAAATGGAAGCGATGTTTGTGGTACAGATGTTGTTTCTTTTTAAGTAAATAGATTGAAGACTAAAAAAGCCTTTGAAGAAAGACCGTAAAAAGAATGACTAGCTGTTTCTTTCTTTCTTTAATTTCTGACTGTTTGATCTGCAAATTACGTTACATGTAAAAAAGTCTTTAAACAAGTTTCTGTGTGCTTAAGTTTGCATGTTCTCCTGGTTAATGTGTGTTTTCTATGGGTGCTCTGGTTTCTTCTTCCAGTCCAAAAATCATGTTTATTGGAAACTTAATAGTGCTACATAAATTGATGCAAGTCAATTTAACACCCTGAATCTGCCTCAGACTATCCAATTATCACAAATTTAGCTAATTTTTAAAAATATTGAAATGTATTTATATGTTAAATCAAATAATTTCTGCCTATCTTAGCATCTTTATCAGAAGTTTTGACACTTCTGAATAGAGGAGCTTAAAACGGTTAAATTTAGAGCGGATGCCACTGGTGTGGGCTGTTTATAACCCTGTCATACTATTATGCATCTGACTTTTGTTTCCATGCCGTCAGATGACATGATGCCAAAGGGAAAAAAATGCATCATAATGCTTCTTACGCACTACCATACACAATATAATCACCACAGAAAGCAAACTACCACTGATTTTTATTTTTTATTTTTTTTTTGGACATGGAGAAAACTCAAATATTATAAAAATCACAAAAAATTAACGGTACATATTCTTTTCTGCTACACTATGAAAACAGTTTACTAAAATGGGGATCCAGGATAATTGAAACTGAAAGCAAAACTTGTGGCGTCTCTTCTGGTCTGATTAACTTCACTAACATGGGCACATGCCCAGGGCGGCAACAGAATGAGGGGAACGACCAGCAATTAAATGAAACAACAGGAAAATGAATAAATAAATGGCACTTTTTAATTTTTCTACATAGAATGTTTTGCATGTTTTTGCATGCATGGCAGCATACAAAACAGTAACATCAACTTTAGTAGAAAACAATTAGTGCATTTATTGATTTTTTTTTGTAGAAGTGAAAATGAGCTCTTTCTAAATATCTTGATGAAACTTTATATCGGTGTCTGTGTTGTTACTTCCAAATACCTGTAAAGCAAAACTTTGCAGTAGGAATCCAGTTGGAGGGAAACAGTTTTAATAAACCTAAATTAGTAATTAATTGCCTTAAGAAGAAAAGGGTGAATTAAAACAAGACAACATGTTTTTGAAGCAAAGTCGCTCATGTGGTTTGGAAATTAAACCCAGACTGAAGCTGAGATTCGGCTCTGCCTCGTGGCGGTTGACCTTGTGATGCTTTCGGGTTTCTGTGATTGCATAATTTATCTCACTCTTTATTGTTTTTAGAGACGGAATATTTTCCCTAGGTGGTCTGATGCCAGCTGTCACCACAAGCAGAACTTTTGCCTGCACTCTGAAGCAGGTTCAGACACCACTGTGTAGAGAACGGGGTGTGTGCTTGAATTCATTTTCTGCTCCAGATACAACAGTGTCAATACAGTCAGATATCCAGATTATGAGACAGCAAATCCTTTGGCACATTGGGTTAATTCTGGTTGTTAAAAGGCTCCTATAAATAAAGTATATTTTTTCCAATGTTGAATTGCGGTCAGTCATGCAAGCTGATGTTTTGGCTGAAGAAGGTTGCTGTTCTTTTCCACTCATATTGGTAATGGAGGAAAAATTAAAATTGGGACTTTTAGGAGACAAAGATGGATTTATTACTGGCAACTTTAGCAAATCAGGAAACCCTGGCTGGCTTATCATGTGGCTCCCTTTGGCGGAAGAGTTCAGAAAGGGTCCTAACTGTAAATAAACACTTATCATGAGGATACCAACTGTGTAATTTGTTTCTAGCCTCTAAAAAACAAATTACTTTTCCAAATGTGTACATAAGCACATTTTTCAACATACAGCTTGTTTAGTTTTACAATTATTACCAATTTGCTTAGTGGGAGCCTCTCTGTTGGTCGGCACATATTGTAAATATAAGTGGTTAGATATTTACATAGTGAAGAAATAAAGGCAATTTGCTGAAATGGTCAAGGTGTGGTGAGAGACAGAAAGCCCTAAACACTTATCGACTTTTAAGAAATTATGATCAGAATTATTGAAAACACTGATATTGTTTTAATTAGGGTTATACAGCTTTCTGCCAGAGTGACACTCTACAAGAGATTGGAACGAGTAAAAAAAAGGTGGTTAATTCCCAAATAAGTTTTCTTGTTGCGTATTTGCATGTCAACTCGTGAGAAGAGTTCTGCTCTGTAAACACTGGCCTGTAGGAGGTTGTTTCTGTGTGCTGGAGCCGCCTGCTAATACTAAAGTTACAGGTTATGACATGGCACTAAATTAAAGGGCAGCTATGTTAGGGTTTTTAAGGTGTCTGGTCCAAATATGACCGTCTGTAGTTCAAAATCCTAAATGATTTCACTGGTTAGGGTTTACCTTATACTTCAGTGAGCTTTCTACATAGAATAGAGATTCTTTAAAATGTTATTTGAGATGTTGAAAGGCTTTTTTCTGTTGTTGAAAATAGACGCAGTATTTTCTAAAGTGTTCTTTGGTATACAGGCCTCCTTACAATGAAACAAGTGTGAAAATCCCAAGAAATCTGTCTTGTTTATTTGACTTTAATTGACCAAAGATCAGCACAGAAATGATTCAACAGGCAAAATGTCAACCATCTTCCTGGACCATCTCATTCCCCAAATGCAAATCTTGCAGAAAAACCTGTGGAGTAACTTGAAGTGAAGAATATAGGAGTCAATACAACATTATGTGAAAAGGAATGGTTTGATCTCTCTGTATATTCGCTTCAAAACTGTGAAAAGTTGTAAGAGAATCCTGGCAAGGTTAGTGTTGGGTTGTAAAGATTTAAATTACAATAAAAAGATGAATTTATTTTATGGGTTTTCCCAATATCTTCACCAGGAGTGCCAAAAAGTAGTTGTACTATTATTTGTAAGGAAGCAAAAAGTGGATTTTAAAGCCTTGAACACACTCTGTGGTATCTAATCTTTTCAAAGACGAAATAGTGCTGTGAAGAAACCTTTTACTCAGAAAAATCCTCCAGAAACAACCAGGAGGGCACCACGGAGATTTCCCCCCTCGTCTGGCTTCTGATTCTTTAGACGAAATCATTCGGGCCATTAGGGAATTAGAGGTATTGATCATGAGGGCAGCGGGTTTCGTAGAATGTTTGCTAATGAGAACAAGTAGACTGGCAATTGTTTTGTGCTTACCTTCAGAAAGAGGAGGAGACTGACAGCAGGTCAAGCACTCAGGGTTCATAAACGACGGCTAATGGCCAAAAGAACATCAACATTGCTTCAGGTGAATGCGAAACTTATCATTGAAATCTTAAAAGTTGTTATTTTATCTATTACCTGTATGTGATCTTTTGTTTTTTACATTTAATTAAAACAATGTAGTCAGTCTAAGCTGTTTATTTTGGTTATTTTGTCAATAGAAAGGTACTTAGAGTGAAAGAAAGACATTTTATTTCAAACATTTAGCTTAAAAGACTTTTTCTGCTTTTACATTTAAGACATTGACAAGTACAAAGAAACAAAACGATTGATTCTTCCTAGTAAATGGAACATTTTTATCATCTGCCAGGCTGCTAAATTTAAACTACCGCTGTCATGGATGAGTTGGAAACTCAGCAACTTGAAATTAATCTCAAATACTTTCTGTAGCTCGGTTGGCCTTCCTGGGTCTCTGTTGAAACAGATTTGTTGGTCCTGAACTATGAAGCTAACAGGGAGTCTGAGGAAAGTGGAGACCAAAGTGGATTAACATTTGATCAGAGTTCTCCAATCACTAGATCTAATTCACCCAAGAGAAATTTACAAAACAGTCATTTTGTGACATTTTAAACCATCATTAGCTTTGTTGTTGGAGGTTATTTACATAGAAGTCACAGGAAATCGAGGTTGGCTGTGTCCCAGCATTTATAATCTTCCTGTCCAAAAAATGCAAATGCAGAGCATTTCCAGGCAAAGAAAAGTCTATTATAAAAAAAATTAAGCAAAAAAAAAAAAAAACAACTATTTCTTTAAATAACAAGCTAAATTGTTCTAATTGTAAACTGAGATTTCATTTTAGTCCTAAATCTGTCACCTGAACTCACATCATGTCTTCTAAATACACAGCAAACCAGGCTCCAGTGAAATAATGATCATAGTTTTATGCTGTTCTTCAAAGTCATATTATTGGCAAAACTAATACTCCTGTTACTGACTGACTGGGGAATTTCAAATGTTTGTGTTGTTTCACGTTCATCTTTTCACAAAATAGGTCTTCATGTTTTTCCGCAGTTGTTGTCTTCAGCTGCTTTGTGGGATCACTGCATTAGAAATGCAGTGTTTTGTTTTTGTTGTTGTTGTCTTTCATTCTGAATCAGGAGGCTTTACTCTGCAGTGTAGCATTTGAAGAAAAGTTTATTTACATCAGTTTGAAAATGTGCAATAAGAAAGTGAGAGATTCTAAAGTTAGCATCTGGTGCCCAGATAAGCAGTGGAGCCTGTCACTCCAGACGAATGAGACTTTACTGTCTTGGAAAGTATGTGATGATAAATGAAGTGCTTATCTTTCACCTACGGTGGCCACAAAGTATCTGCTCGTCTTTTCATCTCCAGATCTCCCCGGTATCAGGTCTCCTGGCTCTCCTCAGGACACGGCCTATTTAGTTTGTCGGCAGAGGCGGCGATGCAGTGTGGTGGCCATTTTTCATGTCTTCCCTGCATTGTTCGGACTCAGAGAAGACACTAATTATTCATTTAAAGCCCTGCTTCTTCTCCCTTCCCTCTAATTAGATGGTTAGTCACTATCCCAAGGCCCCAAGCGGGGACATTGATCTGCTCTGTCTCAGTCTTGTAGCAGTCTCCACCTCACACACAAACAAAGAAAAATCACTCGCACAGATTCCACTTATGAATGTATTTGTTACCTGTGTAGTTTGCACAAAAGGCAAACAGAGAAACATGCATTGGTAAATCTGTAGGTTAGATCTAATTCCTTTTCTCTTCCTGACAAATAATAAGTCCGTTATTTGAACAAGTTTAAGTTGCAAACTTGTCCCATTTAGTGGCTGGAGAATTTATGATCCGCATAGAAAAACAAAAGCAGCTAAAACACACAACAGCAACTCCCACTTCTTGACAAACCATGCTGAGTTTCCAGAAAGTCCTGGGGGAGCTTTGTGGCATATTTCTCCATTTTTCCTTATGTTCTGGTGGGCTGCGGCGCAGTCGACTGAAGTAATCACAGGCTCGGCGAAATGCAGCAGCTGTATTTGTTTACGTATTGAATATACCGTACTACAAAAGCGGTAATAAACGAGGCCGAGTCACATCGAGAAACGAGACAAAGCAGGGAATAGACACAGGAACAGAAAGCATAGGGGCAGCGCATTAAACTTAAACACTTAACCTGCTTGGGTCGGATTCATGAGCTGCTAGAAGACTTTCCAAGACTTCAGTGCACCTTTGTTTTAAATTATTTGCAATGATCCTTTAAGCACTTGAGGAATGAGCTTTTAAAATTCCACATAAACTCCTTCAACCTAAGTGCTGCTCTCTAGTGTAAACACTAATGACTTTTGGTTTGGATATTAATGAAGCAGTGATGCAACTAAAATGATCATTTTTAATTTTTCACACTGCTTATTTTTGTCTATTTTGTCTATTCAGTTTGCTTTCTTTTCACCCTTGAGTCAAACAAAAACTAAATTAGGTTCTGTAATACTACACTGACTTCTATTAAAAGGCGCTTGAAGGTTAAACACTGCTACAAATGAAAAATAATAAAAATAATAATAATGTGTTTTGCTTTGCAGAGCTGCCAGAATGTAAAGCATGTGAAACAGTACGGAGAAAAATAGTCTTTTACTTTGTCTCATCATGCCTGCATTTATTTTCTCTGGAGGTTTTGTCTCTGGCAGCCTCAACGATTGCAAAATCCTCAGGTGTTGGACTTATCTCCTCTGCTGGTGTGTTTGTGAAATTAATAGAAACTGCTCAGGACCGTTTGTCTGTGTTAGCAATACGTCGTCGTGGCTTGTAAGAATTTGCAGCATCGTATTAAGCGTTAATCTGCCTGTTAGATGCAAATAGTGTGCAGCTAGAAACAAGGAGGTTCTTATGAGAACTGAAAGACATGGAGGAGTTTAAAATGTTCTTTAGGTTACGACACAAAAAGGAGCATGACTTTGTTTTGGGTGTTAGATTTTTACAATCTGAGGAAATATTAATTCAATTCTGTTACCTGTTGAACAGTTATATGTAATTTTGGCTAAATGTAAATGTGTTTTAAAATAATTAATCTTCCATACTTAGACGTGCTGAAGCAACAAAGTAAAATTACTGAATTGACTTAAGAGAGCAGAAGAAAAATAGTCTGAAAAATGTTCATTTATTACTTTGCGAAGGTAATTACTCATTATGCAAACCTCATGCCGTCACCCACACGTTAAAGCCCCTGGGGGAGATTTCATCTCTGATCTGTGTGGGTGCTGTCAATCAGCCTCTTTAAGCTGACCGTTCATGTTCCCACGCCCAGAACTGCTCAGGCAGAAACTCACAGTGGTTCCTTACCGAGGAAAATCAAGAAGCATCACTTTTAATGTTTGTTTAGAGCAAGTAAAACAGCTTATTCATTGATTTGATTCTATACCTAATTAGCTTACTTTGTTTTGTTTTTTTTTTAGTTGCTAAAAGTTTACTTGTTCTGTAGATGGAGTGGACTAATATAGACTTCTTATCAAGTTAGCTGATAATACCTGATTACAAAGCATTAAAATTCACCACAGCAACTTATTTTTATTAGTATTTTGGATATTGAACAGAAAAAGGAACCAATTTACTAATATTTAGGAAGCATTGTGAGAATAGCTTATGGCTAACGTTAGCTGCTAATGTTTACTTTAGATTTCAAGCTTTCTATCAGGCAAACTAAAGTAGTATTTACATAAGTCTAGTCGATACGTAACTACACATTGAACAAAGATTTTTTAAAATACAGTTTCAGATTTATTAAACACATTGCTACCATTTTGTTAAAACATAAAAACCAGCATTTTCAATTTATTTTCAGCATTAGAACCAAATTAGAATCAGATAAATACTAAATCTGGTCCGAGTTTTAACAAAAACATTAACTTTTTTGTAAACATAAAGAATTAAGTCTTAGAATCGCATTTCAGTCTCACGACAGTATTATATAGTTCCGTTTTGTAATGGGGATGTCATTAACACTTCATTTAATTACTTAAGACAAAGGGAATTTGAATGCTTTTTGCAAACTTGTTGTAAATGTTCCTTTTTTTGAATAAATAAATCAAAAACCATTCCCATAAAACAGAAAGAAACATACCCATAAACAACATTAAAGCCTTTCTTTATGGATTTGTTGACTTTCACTTTATATTTTAACTCCCAAAGGACACTCCCTTGATTTATTACGTTCAGTAAAACACAAGAAAGACAATTCCAAGTAATCAAGTTGTTTGAAATGAAGAAAAATAACCATGTTTAAAAATCAATCACTGCTCGTCTTTGTAGTCTTCTTGGCTGGAACAAATTGTGATCTTGGCTTTTGAACTGAATCCCTGAAGCACTCCAATGACCTAATATTTGACCTCATGTTCCCTGCCTTGCCTCATCTTGAACGCTGTGCTATGAAGATCAAGCAGAAAGCCATAGCTGTGTCAATTTAACATAATTAGAGAGACGACCCCTAAATGCGTTTTTGGAGTTTTCTGTCTTTGCTTTTAACCCTCCAGATGTCGTAGGAATTTCAGATTTTCTTCCCATAATAACACGTTTGTCGCCTGAGCTCATCAACCTGCTTGCATGAACTCGCTGCCAGCGCCTACCGCAAAATGTTTGATGTTTCAACCTCATCCCTGCGTGTTTTGTTCTTCTCTGTGCTTTTTGGGGGTTCTTGACCGAGGAACATATATCTGTTGTTAGGCGCTGTGTGTTTCTGTGCAGGAAGGTAAACAAACCAAGCTGTGAGTGTACGGGTCCAACTGAGCCCCCGTCCCGCTGCGATCTCCACAGGTTTTCATAGGTCTGGATCGGAGCTCCTTGTGTTTCCTCCTTTTCTCCCCTTTGGCTCATTAAAGCCCAAATTCCACCAGCAGCTTTGAAGTGTGTTAAACATTTTTGTGCTTTTTTTCTAAGTGGATATTTGTGCTTGTTGAGTCTGCAGCACAGATGTTTGTGATGGTTGTTTTCTCCAGGAGTTTTGAGGCAGGACAACTTTTGGGATAAAGACGGGTAGGAACGTCGCAAGAACTGCGTAAAATCCAAAGCTGCTCCGGCGTGATACGATCCCACCTGCTGCTCGACGGCGCGAAGTGAGACAAGACGACGACAAAGAACGATAAATTGACTGCAGTCTGAAATCTTCATGTCAAAGCAGAGTGAAAAAAAAAAGATTATTTCTGCCTTTAATCTGAGCTGCTGAGCCCTGCAGTAGCAGTTTTTCCCCCCACTTTGCTTTTCATAAGGCATCACTGAAGTGCCTTGCTTGGAGGGAGGTTGCTGGTTTCCAGCCAGGTGTTTATCTCTGCTCCTGCGGTGCACACTCCTCAGGGGTCAATCCAGTGCATACCTGAGCAACAGATAATAAAAACCTGCTTCCCCAGATCTCTTTGCTCTCTGTATGAAACACTGAAAACCTCAAACACTCTCATTACTTTCTTATTTCCCTTTAACCTGTCATATAATCCTGCTCCTAACTTAGGCAGTGTGTTCCTTCGTGTCACAGTAAATGACCCAAGCAACCGTATTTACCCTCCACTCAAGCTGTGGCTTGGCTGGAGCTCAAAACAACAACAACAACAACAACAAAAAAGAATGCTCCACATGATTTATTGCTTGTGCGACAGAGTTAGATGACTTTGTCTTCAAATGCTGAGTCATTTGTCAAACACAGTGCGGTGGAAGACCAAATAACGGTCGCTTTGCGGCCAACAATTGAGAATGTGTCTGTTTCGTGCCGTTTCTCCTTGTACCCACCAGTCTGTGGCGGAATCTTAAACATGTCACACTTTTCTTTCTGAAAAGCCTTTGTGCTTAATTCTTTCATAAACAGAAAGAATTTGCAGAATTTCACTGGGGATGGCAGCGAGCCTTCGTGCCAGCTAAAAAGTTAACACTGGCACCAACACCATAGACCCAAACTGTGTGTGTGTGTGTGTGTGTGTGTGTGGTCTTTATCAAGGTCAGTTCGACGCAAGATGTTTTGACCGCAGCGAGGTTGTAAATATTTAATCCAAATTTATGGTCTGTCCATGGTGTTTCTGTTTGCATATTATCGGTTCGTTCCAAAACAGAACCAGGACAGCAGAGTGAAAATGCTTCTTGCTGGTGCCGGCTGCCGTCAGCGGCTCTGCTTGTTATTTTGACGACTGCTGCCGAGAGTCTCAGTTCTGGGACAACGCAGCATCGGGGGACGAACAGCCCTGAAGTCTCCGGACTCGTCAAACTTTGCATCCAGAGACCGAGACGTTGTTACTGCACCAAAAACTAACGTTCCTCTGTTTGATATCCAACTTGTGATCAAATAAATCCCTTGATATGTAACAGCAATATATATCTCACTGCTTTCAATTTTGCATTCCAGTTGTGTCCAAAAGCGTGATTGACAATCTTTGCTCATGTCTCGTCCATCTTTGTTTTAATGAGGTCTTCTGCGCCCTGTAGCTGGATGATACCCCTCCAAAGGAAAATGTTTTTTTTTTCTTGCTTCCCATGGAAATAGCTTTCAATTTATGAATGTATTACTGTTTGTCAAATTCGTTGCACTCCACAATGCTGCAGTAAAACACAAGAAAGCCAATTTGTATGAAAAACAAATCATAAATGGGACATGGACTGCCAGAGGCTTTATTGGCTCTTCCTGGGCTATTATGTTGAATTTAAAAGCTTTGGAATGTGTAATCACTTTGCTAGATTTAAAGAGATGGTATTTGAGATGGGACTCAATTTAATAAATATACCGTGGATTAAAGGAGGCAGACAGATAAAACTACAGAGCTGTGATATGAAAATGCTCCATCTCTTATCTGCATCTGTTTGGTCAGGATGGAGGGAAATTGAAATGAAAGAGTAAATACAACCATTCATGCATCTTTGCACCTTTTCAGATTCATTCTCTTTTTGTATATTTTTCCACAATGCTAATAACAAGTAGTGCAAACAATTTATTGATTCAGTAATTGACTAATTTCAATGGAGTGTTCATGTATTTAATTCTGACCTTGCACAATGTTAAGTTAAATGTTCAATAAATTACATAAAACTAAACCCAATCTCCTAATGACGTTTCCCCCCTTCTCCTGTCTCTCTGCAGTGCCTGGGAACCTGGGCTGCTTCAAAGACACCGGTCATCCTCCGACTCTGCCTGGAGTCCATGAGATCTCCAACAAACTCACGATCCAGACCTGCATCAACTTCTGTCGAAGTCAGAAATACTCGGTGAGATTTACCATGACGTCACAGTTCGCTGAAAGAAAGGAACATGTGCAACTTCAAGGACAAAAAAAAAACACCTGAAGGACTTTTTTCTGTCCACCTGTTGGATTAAATATCATCCAGAAAACTGTCCATATTGCACTTAAATTAGTCTTCAGTTCACTTTTGACGTGAATGATGGTTCGTTTTGTTGTCATTTGAATGACCTTATTACTCAGCCATCAACCATGCTGCCTTAAACCAGTCTGCAGATGACAAATTATCCCAATAATTAGGCCTGACAGCGGGAAATGAATGGCTGTTAGCCCACTGGACACCATCTCTGAAAGGTTTTTCTCATTTTTCCATCACAACAATTGTTGCCGCCACAGACTGCGCCAGGTGTTGATTTTCTGTCCCAGCAGATCCGCCCCACCTCCGTCCACAGTGACAGACACAGATGAGTCCTTTTCACCTGCTAGCTGCTGTGCACATGCTGCAGAAAGAGGCTGCTAGTTTTTGTTTTACTGTTATTGTCCTTGACAAACAATGAATACTTGAGAATCTCGAGCCCACATGACTTTTTGAGCGAGGCATAAATCTGTCTCTTCATTTTACGGCTTGTGTGGCGAGCAGAGGCTGAATGAATTCCTGTTTCATGACACAAAACATGGAGGGTGGGAAATGTTGCCCATACCTTCAATTCACCAAATTCATCTCTGCCCAGAAATTGGAACAATGGTGTCTTTTTTGAATGAAAGACAATGATTCTTTTGAGAACAAGCATTCCCAGTGTCTGGGAGGACGTTTAGGGGTGAAGTTTTTAGTTTTTTTTTACTGTCATGTTCCAAATCTTTAAGGAGCTAATTATCATTAACCTTTGTTTTTATGGGAAAAGCTGTATGAGTTTCTTCCTTTACATTATGTACACATTACACCTTAGAAAAGTATTCAAACCCCTAAACCTTTTCCCATTTCGTCATGTTGCAAACACAAACATTTATGTATTTCAGTTGATTTTTTTTTTTTTGATGCATCAGTGTAAAAGTTTTTACAGCTAATTGTAAAAAGGAAGGAAACTGATGTATGCTTTTTCAAAATAATAACTAAAAAAACTGAAAAGTGTGGCACAAATTCGTATTCAGACTTCATATTCAGTATTAGGCTCTTCTAATACTGTGTAGAAGAGCCTTTTGCTGCATGCCTTGCTTTGCACATATAAAGACTAAAATTTCTGTCTAATCTCCACAAAAAAGTTCAAGTTCAGTTAGACTTGATGAAGAGTGCAGCTGGGTGACATAAAAACAATTACGCAGAGGTGATTTTATTTGTCAGTATCAGCTCACATCTTTCCTACACACGATTTTTAGCTGTGATGTTTGCAGCTGTAAATTGGGAAAATGTGAAAATATTAAGGGGTGAAAATACTGTTTGCTAATCCATATAAATTAAATGTAAACAGCAATGAACATAAATGTGATTTTTGATATTTAAAAGACCAAAGAAAGTCAACAGTTTATGGTGTATGTTGGTATATTTTCAGCATTTTTTCCTCTAACAGCTGAGAATATCTCATTGTATTGCTTCTCAGTCAGCAGACTTGAGACCCTGGAGGGTTTGTCTCCATGTCTGCCTTGCCAAATTGATTTCAAATGAAAATCACTGACTGGAGTTTGTTCCAAACTTTTTGTTTTGCAGCTTGCCGGCATGGAGTCAGGTTATGCCTGCTTCTGTGGCAACGAAGCAGACCTGCAAGACCATGTGGAGTCGTCCAGCATGGAGTGTAACCACGTTTGCTTCGGCGATCACACTCAGCCCTGCGGAGGAGACGGCTGGATCATCGTCTTTGACGGTAAACGCCGCTGAGGCATTTTTCTCATGCCTGTGCTGCAGTTTGGTGGAAAAATTAACTTCTTAGGGGAAAGTTTGACAAAACTGTGTGGTGAAAACTTTGCAGCAATTTCTGTGAGCCTAAAAGTTAGCACCCAGCGCCTGCTTGATATTGCATGGACCTAATAAATTTAGATTTTCCACATGTCACAGTTGCATGAATATTCATATTTATTTTGTTCATTATTTACATATTTTTGAAATACATAATGGCTACAACAGAATGGAATAGAATATACTTTACTGTTCCAGAGGGGAATCAGCAGACAAAAACAACACAGGGATAAAATTCAGGCTCTAAACAATCAACAATGCAACAAGTTGAGGAACAATGTAAAGTGTCAGCTGTAGAATGCAACATCAACCGTTTCTTTTATTAAATGTGTCTGCATTGACAATAACTGCAATTATTCTCACAGTGTGATAACTTTGATTAAAATGCCACAGTTTCAGCATTTCACAGTATTTACACAAAGATTTAAAACAAAAATGCATAAAATAAACCGATTTCTAGTTTCTAGTTGTTTGTTAAATCCTCAAATAAATCAGTAAAAGTCTGAAATTATAATGCAATTCAACTCATGTCTGCCTGCAGCTTTCGCTACCAGCCTAAGAAAATTTATGTGGTAATAAAAAACGTTTTCATCAGGATTAAAACTGCTATTTAAATTATTTACCTATATAAAACCTTACACATCATGTTGATTTTTTCTTTTTTAAATCCTGTGCTGCCTTCTGAGTATCTCTGTTATCAGTTCATATCTGAACTTATTTCAGGATCAGAGCATCTTTAGAAATTCATTCATCTCTGACGTGCTTCGTCTCCTCCTGCCCTCAGTCCGGGTTGGCGCCTGTGGCGGGAACTACACGTCCCCCGCTGGAGTGATCTACTCCCCCGACTTCCCTGACAAATATGCGGCCAGCCGCGTTTGCTACTGGACCATCCAGGTCCCCGGATCCTACGCCATCCTCTTCAACTTCACCTTCTTCGACATCTCCGACCAGACCGACATGGTGGAGCTTCTGGACGGCTACACCAGGGAGGTGGTTGCCCGCTTCGACTGGCGCAGCCCGCCGCGGGGGCTGGTGAACATCACCGGAGACTTTGTCATTCTGTACTTCTTCTCGGATCGCACCAATCAGGCTCATGGCTTCGCTCTTTTGTACCAAGGTAAGATTAATTACTACTGCATCCTGTAAACCTACTACACTCTGTGTGCTGACTTGATAGTATTTTGTTCAGCAGTTTTAGTGAAGTTATCTCCTGTTAGCTCTGATGCTCATGAGGTACAACGATCAGTCATTTGCCTTACAAATCTGGCTTTTATGAGAGACTAGCTCAAAGAAAAACATTGCATATTAGTTTACTTTGAAGTACACCACAAACATATAATGTCTAAAGTCAAATATATTGAATTTTTGTGATTTGGTTAAATTTAAAACTGTAGTTTTTGTTTGAGTCCAGACACAAAATCATAAAGATATGTTTTGTGGCAGGAAGATGAGTTATAAGTCAATTTAAAAATCAGAGAGTCCATCCTGATAGAAAAGTATGTGTGTGTATCTGTGTGTGAAGAGTGGCTTCATGGAACTGGTCAAATGTTGAATTGAAACAATATAATGACATAACTCAGTTTAAAATAAGATATATTAAATCGTGAAGTATATTAAATGAAGCCAACTACTTTCTCAAAAAGGATGTTGGAGGTTTTATGTTTGATTGAAACAAATGGTTTGAATTATGTTATCCAGCTGTTACAAAATAAGTTGTTCTGTTTTTTATAATTGTTCTTTTTATTTTATATGTAAATATATTTTTTTTTATTTCCTGTTCTGTAAATGAATAATGTGCAAAAAGTAACGCATATAAAAGAAAGTTGGCAGGATCAAATAATTTTGTACTTCTACCTAAATCCTTTTTAAGTAAATAGTTTCTAAATATATATCATGGTATATGAATTGTGACTAAACTAAATTAAACTAAACCAAACTAAATCATATTGGCATCATCATACTGTGGGGACATGTTTTTTCTCAGTAGGTGCAGAGAAACAAGGTGATGGTTTTAGAATGGCCCAGTCAAAGTTTGGCTCTCAATACAACTGAGAACCTTGGAAAGATTTGAAAGTTCCAGTTCCCACATGCTGCAGATCCAACCTGACTGTGTTTAAACTTTTCTACAAAGTGTTGGTTCATAGGAATACGAATGCACTCCACACTTTTCAGATCTTACATGTAAAAATGTTGAAACCATGTTTTTATTCTCTTCCGTTTTGAAGTTTTGAACCACCTCATGCTGATCTATGACATAAAATTGCAATAAATACATCGGCATTCATTGTTGTAACATGACACAAGGTGAAAAAGTTCAAGTTCTGCGAAACCTTTCGCAAGGCGCTGTGGATCTCTCTCCGCAGCTGCAGATGATCCTGCGTGTCTGGATAAATTTGTTTTTCAAGGAACTTGCTCCATTGTCAGCAGGCTGCTTGGCTTTTCCAGAGTTTGCTCCCTGCTGAACCTCAAAGCAAATATGTTGGACAACTATGTACATAGTACTGTCAGTGCACCTTCTTATAATCCAATTTTACTGTGAAGAACAGCTGGGAAAACTGCAGTGAATTTAAAGCCACATGTTTTTGTTTTTTTTTCCCAGACTGCCCTGCTGTGTTTTGCACAATTTCAATATCATGTTAATTTCCAAAGGGACGCGTAAATCGTAAGATGACATAACAAGGTGTAGGTGACAGGCTGACACAGAGCGATGCACTATGTTCCCGCTCCTCCCTCTCTGTCGCTATTTATATTCCTGTCATTTTTCTGCCTCGGTGGAGTTACACTGAAACAATATCAGGAGGTCAGAATCTCCTGACCTCTTCACAGGCGTGGCTCTTGTTTTCTTTGAGGCGTCGTGTAGCCAAGAAATAGAGACGCAATGCAGGAAAAGGTCACCCCGTAGAGTCAAAGCTTCTGTTTTGAAAGGCTGAAAGCAAACTTTACATCGATACAGTAGGTGAACAGAACAAGGAGCCAAGCCGAGAGAGAAGAAAGATCGTCGAGTTTGATTATCGCCACTAAATCCGTTCTGTATCTCCATGGTGGCAGGCTGGGAGGCTGGGCTGTAATTTCAGGGTAAACGCTCTCAGATGAGGATGGTGGTGCATTTCAGCTGTGACTGGGTTTGAAGCATGCCATTTTGCCTGCAAATGGGAAACATGTGGGACGTTCCGGGAACATCACACTCAGGTCGAGCGATTATGTGAAAAGTAGGAAAAATATCCCACGCTGCTTTCAAATCCGACCACCATTCATGGCGGACAGAAACGAGTCTTTACTTGTGGTTCCGGGTCTTTAATGAAGATGGTTTGGTGAGCTGTTGACTTCATGAGAGCAACTTCATCATATTCATCAATACATTATCAGTTTGAGGTACACTGGTAAAGACACATATGCATATTAAATACAGGATAAACAGATTTTAATTTTAAAGGTTTTCTACAAAAAATAGCTGCATCAAATTTAAAACAACATAATATTTGGTATTAAAAAGCAGAAACATGCAAGTTCTCCTGGTTCGACTGAAAAAAATCTAATTAAATTACAACCATTGATGAATGAAAAAGTACAGGCTAAAAATGTAAAATTAAACTTCTCGTTTTTAACTGGCACTTTACTAAATCACTATGTACAGATGCAGTCAAAAATTTAACTACACTCAACCTACTTATTGTCTAAATTTTTATCATTTATTTGAACTGTTGCTCTTTTACATGGTGTAATAATAATAATAATAATAATAATTATTATTATTATTATTATTATTATTATTATTATTATTATTATTATTATTATTATTATTCATTTTCAGAAGTTATTTAGCTTGTCCATGTGGGAAGCTGCCAATTTTAGGCAATTTTTGAAAAGCCTCACAGCTCTGAATTACTGTTAAAAATTGTTAGCACTAAATATTCACTCCTCCCTTTGCTGTATAATTTGACATCATCCTCCAGGCCATCAATTAATTTTGGGATTAGCTCATTCTCAAGAGGAAAATTTAAAATCTAAACATGCTGGTAGATGGTTTTAAAAAGCATATTCATTTTCTGTGCAGCTCTCAGAAGGCAGGACGCCAGGACTACAATTCCCAGAGGCTCGGATGAAAAAGAGCACAAAGACGCCTCCAGCACGCTGGGCCCTCAGCTGTCCAGCAGCGTCACCGAGGGATCCAACAGCACCGCCAACGGACGCACCTCGCACATCCTCTACGTGATCACGTCCAGCCCCGGCAAACCCGAGCACAACATGCCAGGTCAGTGGGCTGGACGCGGCGAGACCACCGGCCACAGCGCTAGTACGTTAACACCCCACCATACTCAAATCTAAGCATGAACTCTTCCCTCTGAAACTGTTCAGATCAACCTTTTTTTCCCACAGAAATGCTTCTGCATGTTCAGACCAAGTGTGACTCTACCTTAAAGTGCTTTTTCTACCTGACAATCACTCAGAAGTGAAGTAACTTTGAATTTCCCCAATGATCCCAACCAGACGTTTTGTCAAAGCAAAGCGCGGGCGTCCTGTGCTTTGCTGATTCCTGCAAACATTCCTCTCCCAGAGTCCCACATGCTTTGCCTCATCCAACTACCTTGTGTTTTCCTCAGCCAGAGGAGAACAGATGTGCGCTGATAATGTGTCACCATTTCTTGACAATTTGCTGGCTGAACACTGCAAACAGGTGTGCCAGCAGCGTTCAAATAGCTCTTCGCTTGCTAATTCTTCCAGCATGCTTGGGTTTGTTTTTGTTACTGTGACAGGATGTTTGATGTCTTGTTACTGAGTCGCTCCCTTTTCTCTGCAGTGTGGACCATCTACGCTCTGGCTGCTCTGCTCATACTGACGGTGGTGGCGATGGTGGCCAAGCTGCTGCTCCATGTCACGGTCAAGTAAGTATGACGATATTAGAACCGAGAGCCACCGAGCGGCAAATGTTAAACCCTTCATCTGTGATATTTCACTGCATTCCTGATGTGACATTTGCAGATTTCAAACCTCAGAGTGTAAAAAAGTTATATCTATGCGAAAAGTAGTTTCCAAAAGGTGAAGCATTCTGTGGAATCAAACCTCATAAGTGGTTTCTTTTTACCATGATGCCTTTCTACATATTAAAATCATACTAAGGGAAAACTGATGAAACACTCTTTAGGAGCACTTTAGCTCCTAAAGAGTTCAGTTCAGACGGAACTTTACTGAGAAGGAAATGCAACTATTTTAGATAAATTACAAACTGCAAGAGCTAAAAATCTGCTGCTAAATAAAAATGTAAATTGTACAGAGAAGAACAGGGTATTTATGTAATATGAAATATTAGCAATACATCACCTGCTTTCACAAACAAAAAGAGCAAAATTAGTAGCTAGCAGCAGTGTCCGTCCCGGATCAGACCATCCTAAGTCCATGTTCAGTATAAACACTTAAATCCGTCACCTTGAGCTAATTTAAAAAGTGATCTGACTCACTGTAACATCTTATGCTTCCTAAATCATGAAACATGACTCCTTGTATGCCTCTATTTTAATAATGTGTTTGTCAATTCTTTTGTTGTTGATTTTATTGTATTGACAAAAATGTGTAACCGACTATAGGTATTAAAAACCAGTAGTTCTAATGCAAGCACTAAAAAAAACGAGTAAAGAGTTTGCGGGTCACAAGTTTTGTATTGCTTACGGCAACTCAGGTCAATGTGGCCTGTGAGTGATTTCTGTGCTGCAAACAATGTGAACAGAATTAAACTGAAGACCTGACTAACGATTCTGATGTGTGATTCACAGATTCCTCATTTAAAGGCTTTAGGAATATGGGCAGCATTTAATCATCTCTAGCTCAAAATGTTCTGTTTTTACTGGTCAAATCTGAACTGCATAAAGAACAGAGGTTCTTTGAAATTTGGTTTTATTGCAGAGGATAAAAATAAATAAATAAATGATTTAAACTACAATGAATTCCTTACTTTACATCATTTTAACTGTTAGTATTGTAGATTTTTGATATAAAATTACAAAAGGTGGACAATTAAAGATCCAGTCTGAAGTATGTAGTGCCATCTAGTGGCTTAAATTGTGAACTCCAGTTGACCAGCAGGCAGCTGCAAATATTAGACAAAGATTAAACAAACTGTCAAAAATTCACATTAATAACAAGTACCAGAGGGTTTGTCTGTACTTGCTCTAAGTTTAGTTTTTGTTTCATCTCCCGCTTATTATCTCCTCCAGGACGCCGAACATCCCGACAGTCAGCGGCTCAGACAGCTGCAGCCAGAGCACGGTGTCCTCTGAGCCATGGATCATCCTGTACCGGCCCTCCACCATCTCCCTCTTCAAGAAGAAGCTAAAGAACCACCATGGGGACCTCAGCCCTCTAGTGGGCCACTAATGCTGCTGCTGATGCTGCTCTCCACCTTTATCGCCGTCCACAAATATTCTGCTCAAGGGCCGTTGGATGACATGGCCCTGACAGTGAAATCCAACAAGGCGCTTCACTAATAAGCAAACGACTGAGTGACTAAAGGCAACTGACTCAGTGACTACAGCTTAAATGGCCTTTTGGCCAAAACAACAAAAAAGACAAGGCATTCCCATTCCTCTTAGCACCAAAGAAGGAGGGTCACACAGGGGCATAAGTGGCCACAGCAACAGAGAGGAGAGCTAAGAGACTGGATGGAAGAAGATCTAGACGCTCTTAACACGTAGGGGGCCATTTTCATCCATCGCAGCCGTCCTCAGCAATCAGCATACCTCTAAAATCCCTCCAGACTGCAGCTTCATCAGTGAAAACTCACACCTAAACACCTGCAGTCAAAGCTTAACAGTTTCACATAATCTCCTAACTGCCTCATACAGAAGAACATTTGCTGTCAAAAGCCAGAGTCGTTTTCCCTCCAAAGACTTGTATATGTTTGTCTTTTCTATTCTGTTTGCAAACACTAATCTTGAGCTTCTTTCTTTTTCTCCTTAATGTGTCTGACATGATAACCTGGGAGAGGAAATCAATAGTACACTGAGATGTCACAGCACTTTAGGTGCTGGTCAGAGTGAAGGAGAGCTCCCTCACCCACCTTTTGCTCCAACGTTTGGGTGGAGAGAAGAAGAGATTTGTTTTCTTCCTGACAAGCTGCCAGTTTGGGAGTCTTGGGAAGATCTGGGGGCTTGTTTTTCCCGCTTGGGCTGTGGGTGGGAGTCTTTCCGGTTTCATGGTGTTCAAGTGCCTTAAGGATCTCCTCTTCCCCTGCATCAGAGTCCACACATCTGTTTCTGTCTTTATATCGACCGGGAATCCTCACAGTCTTCAGAACCGATGCAGATATGAGGAGTGAGATTCCCAAGACAGGATTTCTATCTTTGGAAAAAATGCCAGATCTTGTGTATGAGGGGAAGCAGATCTGCCGCCATCAAGAAAGCTACTCTTCATAAAAACATATATTTTGTTTAATTTGTGTGCTCCTACTTGTAGTCTTGGACATTTACTGAACATATTGTTCACATTAACTCTCAGTCTTTTGATTACAGGAGAAAGGGGGTGAATATTGTTGTATATCCTATAATTCATTGTGGAAACAGAGATATTTATGACCACTCTTTGATTTTATTGTCTCAGCAAACCATTCGAGAGTCCCATCTGCTTTTATTTTAAACTTTCTCATTTGGCGAGCTCAAAAGTAGAACGCTTAGGCAGCATTGAAGTGTCTTGAGAACCAGCAGACTCTCGAGTTTTTGGACTTGTCACGCAGATTTCAGGCCCGAAAGGTTGAATGCAAACGGTATACTCAGAAAGTGCTCAGCGGTGCGACCCGCAAGCTAACGTTAAGTTTGCAGCTGTGATATATTAACCACTTCAGAAAGGTCAGAATCTACTATTGTGCCATCAGCAGTTGGTTTTTCCTGCGTGGGGTTGTGACGCCTGAGGTGGTTCCTTCACTCAATGCACTTGGTTTTCCTCGTACTTACAAAACAAAACGGTACTTATCCTGGCTTGCATTTAGATTATGGTGAAAATGAACCAAAATGACCTGATCAACAACCTGAGCACTTGAAGCAATGAGCAGATTCATGCAGGATCTGAATCAATTAAAAAAGAATAATGCACCTCTGTCTCCCAATTAGAACTTTGTAAAAAAAAAAAAAATGTGACTCAATGCTTTCTTGTGCTCATCTGCTCAGCTGCAGTCATTGCAGGATGTGAGCAGACGCCCCTGGGTCTGCGATGTTCAGAGCTGACCATGCGTGGAGAGGAGTGGGACGGGGAAATTAATGCGCTTTCCAATCAAACACAAGCTAACCAAATGTGACAGTCGGTATCTAACAAGGGTACATTTGTTTGGCTAGCCTGGTGAATTATGCAAACTCCCGTCTTCTGTCCCGTCCTCCAGTCGGTCGGAAGATTCCACGCTACGTCTCTTTCGGAGCACTCAAAAATGTCCGCATCGCCCCCCCTTCAGATTGTTGCAAATGTCCTGAAGTGCTCGATGACAGGAAAACAATAGCATAGGCCCTGTGGGAAACTGTCACAAGGGGCCAAAATGTTGTTTTCATCAAATTGTAAATAGCGAAATATAGTGAAATGTTAATTTATACAGTAAATTATTGTTATTTTGTATGTGAATGGGATATAATCTATCTTTTGTATAAGTGAAGTATCTTTGTAGTTTTATTTAATGTGTCCTGGTTGTAAATAAACACTGTATGCATGTTTCTTAAGGCTGACTTGTGTTTGTTTCTTTTTCTTTTTCTGCTCCATCATGATGATAAAACAAGCCTCATCTCATCACCAGATTCAGCGTCAGTCACCGAGAAGCATATGGGCCACAAATATCAGATCAAGCAAATCCCATTCCCTCGCAATCCATTAAAGCCTGTTGTGGGAAACAAAAAAGGCAAAACTGAACATCTTTTTTCTTTTAATGGATCAGGGCTTCATTGCTTGCATGTTTGGGCATCTGCCCCAACTTCTTTTTTTTATTTTATATATTTTTTTTACTTTTTTATGAAGTTAGATACTTATCATTTATGTGCAATGATCACACACATCCATCGCACATTGAGGATTTGGAGAAGCAGCATGTGTGACCTGTTGGTTTCCCTCTGGGGTGAGGTGAAGCATGCGTGTTTTGGAGGGAACAGCAGGAGTCCAGCTTTATAATTTGAGCACCAAAAGAAGAAAACAGAGGAGGATGTGGGATAAGCTGGCACTCTGGAGATGATTTCTTAATTCATAAAAGGTGTTCCTGCATGCAATGTTTTTTTCACTAGAGGGTTGAGTTTGTTTTTGAAGAACATGTGTCTGCTGGTGCTTTATAAAACTTTGTAGCCAAATGTACACTGACAGAATTGTCCAGATCAGCTTTATTTAGAAAGCAATAACTTCAGATCTGATCAGAAAACTGTTATAAAACTGATTTTTAATCACATTTTTTATTGGTTAAATAAAAAATTGACTGCAAATACTACAGTAAAACATTACAGTAAAGTGTAAAACAATTACAAAAAAACACATAGAAAACATTGAAGGGAGTAATTCAAACTCTACATATATCAGAATTTGAATCACATGGCACTTTGTAAAATGTAATGTGTTCTGGTTTTCTCAGTTGTTGACTGTGTGGTGTCTTCTATGACTTTTGTATTTTTGTGTTTTCATGATGCTTTGAATTGCCTTTTCATTAATATGTGTTATACAAATAAACTTGACTGATTGATTAGAGCCAAAGAAAAAATAAACATTATAAATATACAGACAGCAATATTAAAAACTAATTTTTCAAATTATTCAAACTTGCCAGGAAATTTAGTTATCGATGTTTTTTTTTTTCTTTTCCTTGGGAAACAACCAAGACCTGACACAGGTACTAGGCTTCCAGCTGGACAAGGACTCAAATCTATCTTGCTATGTCACACAGTGATGAGGATGAAATGGAGGTAAAACAACTCCTAAGCTCACACATGGAAAACTGCATCTAAAAGGCCCATCTTTGAGCCAGCAGGTCTCCATAGCAACCATTAGATGGTTCTCCTGCATGCCAATCAGGAGAAAGTACTTGTTGGCATGATGAGAGTAACAATGTGGACTTTATATCAAAAAGTTGATTTATTTCAGCACCTAAATTCAACTGAGACACAGCTAACAGCTCAGGCACATTTAAGATGAGAAATTTACCTTAGATAAACAACAGCAAAAAAACATTTTCAATACGGAGGGGAAGACTTAATTAAAGTGTCTTTAGTGCCAGCCTGAAGGTTGTTATTTCCAAAAAGTGCTTTTAATCTGATGTACCTGATGTGTGATTTAATCAGATGAGACTTTTCTGTTCAGTTAGTTTCCAAACTGGGAGATGAGTCAGAAAATGTGTTTTTAAGGTTGCTGTTGTTTTTAAGTTTCCAGTAATAGCCATAGAAGTTGATAATGTATTTCTCTCCATTTTATGTCTTGAAACACCAAAGGAACTTGGTCACAAGGAGATATTTTACAACACCGTCAGAACTGCTAAAAGGGGATTTATGCTGGCAATAATCACAACATTCTGTATTCCCAGCAGGGGGGGATTCTTGTTTTTCTGATTGGGTACTTGTGAAATCCAACGTCCGGGTACAAAGGCATCACACCAAAAGAATGAGTCAGTTTCTGGTAAAACAAACCATCATCTGCAAAACATGTGCAAAAGGACCTCATCACCACTTGTAGGTATAGTGGAGGATCTGTGATGCTGTGGGGCTGAATAAGAATTTGCTGGAAAAACATATTATCTGATCCAAAAGATGTATCTCAACCATCTCAGTTCACACACCTACATCTTATAAGAAACTTGTATGGTGCCTCACATTCCTAAGCATCTGCAGAAATGGCCATCTGTTGGAAAACAAAATCCTCTTACTCCCTCTAATGGTGGCAGAATATAACAGCTATCTTTGTAACTCAGCTCTACAATAAAACAGTTGTTTCCATTCTTTTCTAAAGCAGCCAGAGCCTATCCCGGCTGCAGCCTTTGATTTAGAAATTTTAAGCGGAGTTTCTCATCACTTCTCTGTGTCTCCTGTAAAAAGCCAGAGCCTGCAGCTCCCCTGTGGTCAGCCTTCCCAAAGCTGGGGAAAAGACTCCGCTGTAAGCGGATCCCTCTGAATCCAAGACGACAAGTAATTTAGGGAACAATGAGACAAAAGGAGGCAGTGTCTGGTTTCTGCAGGGATAGGAAAGTGAGAAGAAAGGGGGACAAAAGCTGCCCCTTTTTGCACTCAAAGAACTGGAGTCAGGCAGATTTGCAGAAGTTCCTTTTCTCTGAGATAGTAGTCAAATGTGTTTGGGGGGAAAATAGTTCACAGGCTATGGAGCAACTTGACTATTTCGATCTGCTTTTCTTTTTAATATTGTCTGTGTCATGTTCTTCAATGGTTTATGAGTACATACCTGTTAATACTTGAGATTTTTGTTGTATTAAAATAGATTTATTTTGCAAGAAGTGACTAAAGTGCATCAGATTACAGATTTGCCTTCAAGGTACTACAAATTCTTAAGAACCTTTTAGGAAAATGTTATACGTGCTTACTGAAGCTTCTCAAAGATGCTACTGTCTAATAATAAAATATTTGGAAATAAAATCCTGATGTTTGTGCTTATATTAATGCACTGCCTTCTGATTTTTACTTTTGCAAAAGTAAAAATCAGATGTTTGCTTTGTGGCACTTTGTTACCAGAAAATGCCCTCATCTCTTAGCAACAGATTAACATCAAATATTGTTATTGTTTTTTTGCTAGTAAATATAAAACAGGCTTTCGA